>NC_090305.1:25703611-26008333 GCF_039906515.1 Pseudorca crassidens
TGAAAGTAGAAATCTTCTTGACTACTTTTAAAAAATTGGTTTGTTCATCTTTTAATTATTGAGTCATAAGAGTTGTTCATATATTCTGGATACAAGTCCTTTGTCAGATATGTATGTTGTGAATATTTTCTCCCACATATAGTTTGCTTATCCAATGCCCATTTTTTTTTTTTTTTTTGGCCTCGCTGCACGGCTTGTGGGATTTCAGTTCCCTGACCAGGGACTGAACCCGGGGCATGGCAGTGAAAGCCCAAAATCCTAACCACTAGGCCACCAAGGAACTCTCGTCAGTGTCTTAACAGGGTCTTTTGATGAACAGAAGTTTTAAATTTCGATTAAGTCAATTTTCTCAATTTGTTTCTTTTATGATTAGTGCTTTGCGGGTCCTGACAAAGAAATATTTGCAAAGATAACCCCCTGTGTTTTTTTTCTAGAAGCTGTATGGTTTCTGCTTTTATATTAAAAGCTATGATCATCTCAATGTATTTTTTGTGTTTGGTGTGAGGTATGAGTTGCAATTGATTTTTTTTTTTTCCCCTAGATAGCCAGTTGTTTCAGCACCATTTGATAGAAGTAGTTTTTTCCCTTATTGAGCTTCTTTAGTACCTTGGTCAAAAATTAATACATATGGTTCTACTCTTATACAATGTTCTGATCCAGTGATCTGTTTGTCTGCCTTTATGCTAATACCACACTGTCCTGATTACCATAGGATTTTAGCTATCTTGAAATAGTGTATATCCTCCAACTTTTTTTTTTCAGAATTGCTTCATCTCTTTCAGACCCTTAAAATTTCCATAAAATTTTTATAGTCTATTTGTTAATTTCTACAGAAAAAAGTCCTCTGGGATTCTGATTACAGTTGTGTCAAATCTTTAGGTCACTTTTGGGGAATTGACATCTTAACAAGAGACAGTAAATATTTCTCTCCATTTGTTTTTGTCTTCTTTGATTCTCTTAGCAATATTTTGTAGTTTTCATGGTATATATCTTACATATGTTTTATTAAGTACATATCTGACTTTGGGGTTTTTATGTTATTCTAAATGGCATTATTTTAAGCTTAATTTTTCAAATGTTTATTAGCTAATATATAGAAATACAACCGAGTTTTGTATATTGATCTTGTATTCTGAAACTTTCCTAAATTCACTTAATAGTTCTAGTAACTTTTGTTAAGTTGTCTAAGGTTTTCTATGTATAGGATGATGTCATCTGCAAAGATAGTTTTACTGCTTCTTTATACTTTTATGCCTTTTTTTTCTTGTCTTATTACACTGTTGAAGACCTCTACTAGGAGTGGTGAGAGTAGAATACTTGTCCTGATCTTAATCTTAGGGGAAAAAGTTTTAATCTTTCACTAGTATGTTGCTAGTTGTAGATGTCCTCTATTGGGTTAAGAAAGTTTCCTATTATTCTGTGTTTGCTGAGAGGTTTTATCATGAATGAGTGTTATATTTTGTCAAATACTTTTCCTGCGTCCATGGAGATGATCACATGATTTTTCTTCTTTATTCTGTTATTGCATCAATTTGTATTCAAATGTTAAACTAGTGTTGCATTCCCAGAATAAACCCCATTTGATCATGATAATTATTCTTTTTCCATGTTACTGGGCTCAATTTGCTAAAATTTTGTTAAGGACTTTTAAATCTATGTTCTTGATAATATTGGTCAGCAGTTTTTGGGGGTTTTTTTGTAATGTCTTTTTTTGGTTTTGATATAAGAGTAACTCTGATCTCATAAAACAAGTTTGTAAGTGTTCCCCCCTCCTCTATTTTCTAAAAAGGATTGTGTAGGATTAGTATTATTTTCTCTTTAAATGTTTGAGATAATTCATCAGTCAAGTTTTTTGTGTGTATATGTAACTTACCTTGTTTGTTTCCCTTCTTTCAGGAATTACAGTCCTCCCAGACTATTGTCCAGTGTCTATTTTATATACTGTACCTAGTTTTGTGGTTGTTTATAGTAAGAGGGCTGTGTGGTACCAGTTTCTCCATCATGGATAGGTCAGAGGTATCTAGTAAGAAGCTTGTCTAAATTGATGTTATTATTAGGGAAATTCTAAATTCAGTAGATTCAGTATATTGCCCCAGTATTGAACCTCCCGCAATAGATTGTCGTAATTGCATTTCTATTGAATCTATCCCCAAATTAAATATTAATGTAATTAGTATAATTCAATATTAGCAAAGACTAGTACAATGAACAGAAGTCTAGATTCAATATTAATAACATTGCTTTTACTTACTTCAATATTGATATGCTTTCTTGTAAGGAGTGCAAAGTAGCAAAGTTATAGGTACAATTATTTTGTATAACTCTGATATGCTTCAGGAGAGTGTTTTGCATTCCATCTATTATGCTTATTAATAGGAGATTAAAAGTTTGAAAGCCATTATTTAGAGACTTACATGTTTCAGACAGGTTATTGCTTAAATGTGCTAAACTTTTCTAATAAAAAAGTGTGTATAATTCTGGTATCTTAGCAGAAACAAGGTGTTTCCCAGTAGAGAACTTTGCCATTACATCTTCTGCGTGGCTTTGTTCCTGCTGCTTCTCATCACGGGATTAGACCATGTAGAAAACATTTTACAAAATGATACATAATATTTAGGTTAAGTGGATTTTTTAGGCTCATATCTCTCTGCATAAGGAACCATGCTGGAAAATGAATACTTTGCTTATGAGGCCTATTTTGGGCCTAAATCTACCTTCTTAGACAATCAAATTACTTCATCTTCCTTTTTGGAATTAAGTGGCAATATTAAACAAATGATAAAGTAAAATTAAAAACTACTTGGCAATTGTGGTTCTTGCCTTCAGTTAGGATAGGTGAAATAGTTTAGCCTGTGCTTGCTTGAAGCACCCCACCCTTTGGACAGCCCCAGGGTCTGAAGTCTGCATCCCAAAGTGGGTCCAAAGGGAAATCCTCAGAACTAGGGGTCACCATAGCTATTCCAGTGGGAACTTAGAAGCAGGAGTAGATTAAAAAAATAAAACCCTGACATTACAGATTGTACATATTGTTATAGTGACACTGTAATTAAGGGTAATGTTACATCCTTTGAAAAATCTTCTATGATATTGCAACAGGGAGAACATGTAAGAACAGCCAACTGATTAGCACTGGGGAAAACTGTTTTTTAAAAAACACATTATAATGAATTGAAACAATATATCCCTTTGTTGATAGCACTGGTGAATTCCGACACTGGTAAATTTTAGCTACGATTACTCTAGACCTTTTCCTACCATCTGTCCCCATCAAAATTACCACTAGAGCCATGAGTTCAAAGAGTCTTGTTAATCTCTGCCAACAAATTCACAATAAAAAAAAAAAGACTGATGGTTTATTTAATCCAGTGGATTACAAACCGCTGGTGCTTCAGAATCACCAGGGTGCCTTTAAAAATTTAAATGCCCTGGTCTCATGCCCAGATATTTGGATTTAATTGATCTGACTAGAGACTAGTCATCAGTATTTTTTCATAGAATTTTTTGAGATATAATTTACATACCATAAAATTCACACTCTCAAAGTATGCAACTGAGTGGTTCTTAATGTCTTCACAGAGTTGTGCAACAATCACTACTCCCTAATTCCAGAACATTTTCATCTCCCCCAGAAGAAACTTGTACCTATTGACTCCCCATTCCTTCTCCTAAATCCTGGCAACCACTACTTTACTTTCTGTCTCTGTGGATTTGCCTATTCTGGACATTTCATAAAAATGGAATCATACAGTATGTGGCCTTTGGTGACTGACTTTTTTCACCTAGCATCATATTTTCAAGGTCATACTTAACTGTAGCATGAATCCCTACATCATTCCTTTTTATGATAGAATAATATTCTATTGTATAGCTACACCACCTTTTGTTTATCCATTCATCAGTTGATGGACATTTGGATTGTTTCCATTTTGGCTATTATGAATACTGCTGCTATGAGCATTCGTGTACAAGTTTTTGTGTGGATATATGTTTTCAGTTCTCTTGGGTATACATTTAGGAGTCAAATTACTGGGTCAGATAGTTACACTATGTTTAGCTTTTTGAAGAACTGCCAAACTGTTTTCTAAAGTGGCTGCATTATTTTACATTCCCACTAGCAGTGTATGAGGGTAATCGTTTCCCCACTTTCTCCTCAGTAACACTTGATATTATCTGTGTTTTCAATTATAGTTTCCTAGTGGGTATGAAGAAGTAGTATCTCATTGTGGTTTTGATTTGCATTTCCCTTGTGACTAATAATGTCAAACTTCTTTTCATGTGTTTATTGTGCATTTGTATATCTTCTTCTGAGAAATGTCTATCCAGATTTCTCATTCACTTTTCTATTGAGTTGTATGTCTTTTTATTGTTGAGTTGTAAGAGTCTTTATATATTCTTGATACCAGAGTATAGATTTATTGGTATATAATGTCTAATATATGATTTGCAGATATATGACATATAAATATTTTCTCTCAGTTTTTGGTGGGTTGGCTTTTCATTTTATAGTGCTCTTTGAGGCACAAAAGTTTTTATTTTTATTTATTTATTTTCTGGCCGCGCTGCACGGCATGTGAGATCTTAGTTCCCTGACTAAGAATCAAACCGTGCCTCCTACATTGGAAGCACAGGGTCTTAACCACTGGACTGCCAGGGAAGTCCCAAAAGTTTTAATTTTGATGAAGTCCAATTTATCTGCTTTTTCCTTATTGGTTGTGCTTTTGGTATCAAATCTAAGAAACCATTACCCAGTTCAAAATCATGAAGATTTACACCTATGTTTTCTTTTATAGTTTTACCTCTTACATTTATGTCTCTGATGTATTGCGGGTTAATTTTTTATTTATTTATTTATTTTATTTATTTATTTTTGGCTGCGTTGGGTCTTTGTTGCTGCGCACGGGCTTTCTCTAGTTGCGGCAAGCGGAGGCTACTCTTCGTTGTGGTGCGCGGGCTTCTCATTGCGGTGGCTTCTCTTGTTGCAGAGCATGGGCTCTAGGCACGGGCTCAGTAGTTGTGGCTCGTGGGCTCTAGAGCGCAGGCTCAGTAGTTGTAGTGCAGGGGCTTAGTTGCTCCGCAGCATGGGGGATCTGCCCAGACCAGGGCTTGAACCCATGTCCCCTGCACTGGCAGGCGGATTCTTAACCACTGGGCCACCAGGGAAGTCCTGGGGTTAATTTTTGTATATGGAATGAGGTAGGAGTCCAACTTCATTCTTCTGTGTGTGGATGTCCAATCATCTTAAAATTCTGAATCTGGTCTTACTTTTGATCACCAACTACAATTCTGCACCTAATTCCAGTGTGTGAGTTTTCCCCCTATGTCACCAAGCAATTCTCTGACACCAACTGGGTGTCCTACAATTCAACTCAATATCAGACCCACAAGTTAAGGGCTCAGTCCCCTAAGACCGCCCCCTCCCTAATTTCAGATGCTAATAGCATGTCCGGATTATCACCTGGGCTCTAGCTATACATCAGAGATTCCCACAACGCCTGCTTGAGTTCTAGTAATTGCTGGAGAAGGTCACAGAACTCAGGAGGACATTTGCTTACTAGGTTACTGGTTTATTATAAAAGAATATGATAATGAAAAAAAAAGTCCTCTCCATCTGGTTCTACAAGAATTAAATCACTAGCCACTGTAGTCACTGACCTTTAACACACCCTGAAAGGAGTTCAGGATGGAGATCAGAAATGAGGCACTCTTTGCTCTGGAAAAACTGGCAGAACGGGCCTTTAGATAGTTAGATATTTTCAGAAGAAAGTTTTATGAACCCAATTTTTGCATCTTCTCATATCAAGAAAAGCACTAAAATCACTAACAGAGACATCTGCTCCTTGTTACTAGCAGCAGCCTTCCACCAAGATCTGTGCTTGATGGCATGTACCCCCTTCACCAAATCATGAATATACTGACCTCCATCCCTACCTCTTTGGAGCAGTTCCTCAGAGGCATCTGAGAAGCTGTCTCCACGGCTGTAGTCCTCATTTTGCCCCAAATAAAACTGAACTCACAGCTCTTGAGTTGTGCACTCTTTTTTCAGTCAACAGATATAATTCAGGAATAGCCAGATGGAAGAGATGCCTAGGGCAGGATACAAGTGGAAAAGGGCATGGAAATTCTGTGCCCTCCAGGCGTGCCACCCTCCCTGCTCTCTGGATTGATCCCTTGATCATCATGTAGTGTCCTTCTTGGTCTCTTGTAACAGTCTTTATTTTTAATTCCATTTTGTCTGGTATAAGTATTGCTACTCTGGCTTTCTTTTGATTTCCATTTGCATGGAATACCTTTTTCCATCCCCTTACTTTCAGTCTGTGTGTCTTTAGATCTGAAGTGAGTACCCTGTAGGCAGCATATATACGGGTCTTGTTTTTGTATCCATTCAGCCACTCTGTGTCTTTCGATTGGAGCATTTAGTTCACTTACATTTAGGTGATTATTGGCATCTATGTTCTTACTGCCATTTTGTTAATTGTTTGGGGGTTGTTTTTGTAGACCTATATTTTTTCCTTTCTTCTTCATTTGTTCTCTTCTCTTGTAATTTGATGACTATCTTTAGTGTTATGTTTGGATTTCTTTTTTGTGTATATCTATTAATAGATTTTTGGTTTGTGGTTACCATGAAGTTTTTATAGAGTAATCTATCTATCTATCTATCTATCTATCTATCTATCTATATATATATATATAGGTGATTGTTTTAATTTCAAATGCATTTTTAAAACCCTGCATTTGATTTGTACTCTCCTCCCCTCACAATTACTGTTTGATAATCATATTTTTCATCTAATTGTTTTATCCCTTACCTGCTTATTGTGAATATAGATGATTTTACTACTTTTGTCCTTTAACCTTCCTACTAGCTTTGTGCATGGATTATTTCCTACCCCGTCTGCATGTTTGCCTTTACCAGTGAGCTCTTCCATTTCATAATTTTCTTGTATTTAGTTGTGGCCTTCTTTTTTGCCTAGAGAAGTTTCTTAACATTTGTTGTAAAGCTGGTTTAGAGAATTCTTTTAGTTTTTGCTTGTCTGTAAGGCTTTTGATCTCTCCATCAAATCTGAACAAGAGCCTTGCTGAGTAGAGATTCTTGATTGTAGGTTTTTCCCTTTCATCACTTTAAATATATCGTGCCATTCCCTTCTGGCCTGCAGAGTTTCTGCTGAAAAATCAGCTGATAGTCTTATGGGAGTTCTCTTGTATGTTATTTGTTGCTTTTCCCTTGCTGCTTTTGATAGTCTCTCTTTATCTTTAATTTTTGTCATTTTGATTACAGTGTGTTGTGGTGTATTCCTCTTTGGGTTAATCCTGTATGGGACTCTCTGTGCTTCCTGGACTTGGGTGACTGTTTCCTTTCCCAGATTAGGGGAGTTTTCAGCTATTATGTCTTCAGATATGTTCTCAGTCCCTTCCTCTCTCTCTTCTCCTTCTGGGACCCCTATAATGCAAATATTACTGCCCTTGATGTTGTCCCAGAGGTCTCTTAAACTGTCCTCGTTTCTTTTCATTCTCTTTTCTTTTTTCTGTTCAGTGGCAGTGATTTCCACTACTCTGTCTTCCAACTCACTTATCTGTTCCTCTGTGTCATTTAGTCTACTACTGATTCCTTCTAGTGTGTTTTTTCATTTCAGTTATTGTATTCTTCATCTCTGGCTTTTCTTATATTTTCTAACTCTTTGTTAAAAACTTCTAAATTCTTGCTTGTGCATCCATTCTCCTCCCAAGTTCTTTGATTGTCTTTATGATCATTACCCCGAACAGTTTCTCTGGTAGATTGCCTATCTCCACTTCACTTAGCTCTTCTGAGGCTTTATCTTGTTCCTTTGTCTGGAACATGTTCCTCTGCCACCTCGTTTTGCCTAAGCTGCTGTTTGCATTTTTATGTATCTGGTAGGTTAGTTACATTTCCCAACCTTGGAGAAGTGGCCCTCTGTAGGAGACATCCTATGTGTCCTAGCAGTGCACTCCTCTCTCGTCCCCCAAGATACATGCTCTCAGCGTTCCCCCTAGGAGGGCTGCGTGGGTCCGTCTGTTGTGGCAGGCTGACTATGTGGGTGGTCTGGTAGGCTTGGTTGGCCCCTAGTCTGGTTGGTTACTAGGCCCTGCCTTGTGCAGATGCTGCTAGCTGCTGGGTGGCGGGACCAGGTCATGAGGTGGCTGACTGCAGAACCTCTGGGGCTAGTGCTGGCTCACTGGTGGGTGGATTCAGGGTCTAGAAGACTCCAGGACAGTTTCCCACCCACTGATGGGTGAAGCCAGGTCCTGGGATTAGTGCCAGACTACTAGCAGGCAGAGCCAGGTCCTGGAGTCTGGCTGCAGGGCCCAGGGATCCCAGAGCTGGTGTCAGATCTCTGGTGTGGGGGGCTGATTCCTGACACAGTTGAGTGTGGAGTCCAGGGTGTCCCAAAGCTCGAGGCCATGGCCCAGCTGGTGGCAGGGCAGGGTCTGGCCTGCTATGGGCAGTCTGGGTCAGCAGGCTGTGGGACTGTGGTTTTCTTGTGGCTTGTGTCTACCTCCTGGTGGGCGAAGCTGGTCCAGGGGCTAGGGCAGGCTTCCTGGTGGGTAGGGCCATGTCTAGAGGCATATCTAGTGGTTGCTGTGGGCTCAAGAAGCCTTTGGCAGCCTGGATGCTGATGTGGGGTGGGCTGTGTCCCCTCCCAGTTAGTTGTTTGGCCTGAGGCATCCCAGCACTGATGCCTGCATGCAGTTGGGTGGGGCCAGGTCTTGGTGCTAATGAGTATTTCACAGTGGCGCCTGCCAGCACCAGTGTCCATGCTGTAAAAGAAGCTCCCAAGATGGCTGCTGCCAGTGTCCATGTCCCCAGGGTGAGCCACAGCCGCCTACTGCCTCTCCGAAGACTCTCCAATACCAGCAGGTAGGTCTGGCCCAGGCTCCTATCACATTACTGCTTTTGCCCTGGGTCCTGGAGAGTGTGAAATTTTGTGTGTGCCCTTTAAGAATGAAGTCTCTGTTTCCCCCAGTCCTTTGGGACTCCCAAAATTAAGCCCCACTGGCCTTTAAAGCCAAATACTCTGGGGGCTCATCTTCCAAGTGCAGGACCTTCAGGCTGGGGAACCCGACATGGGGCTCAGAACTCTCACTCCTGGGGGACAGCCTCTGTAATATAATTATTCTCCAGTTTGTGGGTCACCCACCTGGGAGTATAAGACTTGATTATATCATGAGTATGCCTCTCCTACCCATCTCGTTTTGGTTCCTTCTTTATGTCTTTAGCTGTAGAAGATCTTTTCTGGTAGGTTCTGGTCATTTTCATTGATGGTTGTTCTGCAAATAGTTGCGATTGTGGTGCGCTCATGAGAACAGGTGAGCTCATGGTCTGTCTACTCCTCCATCTTGGCCCCATCTTTTCTCTACTCTCTGAATCCTGTCCTTTTGGGGTTTTATGGAGGCTTCATTGCTTAGACATGATGGATTAAATCACTGGCTATGGACAATCGATTCAACCTCCCTGGAGTTCAGGGGAGTGGGACTGAAAGTTCCAACATTCAAATCACAGGGTTGATTCTCCTGGCAACAGCCACCATCCTTAGGTGATTTCCAAAAGTCTCCTCATTAACATAACAAAAAACCTTTATGGCTCTCATCACTTAGGAAATTCCCAGTGTTTTGGGAGTTCTGTTTTGTCCAGCAAATTATTCTCAGAGACTGAGATTGTCTTTGCCAATAATTTGTTTAACACAGGTTCAAGGCAGTAATATAATTTATAATAGTAATATTTCACAAGCCAATAGCATATAGGATAATGTCTCAATAAGCCAATAAAGAGATTTCGTACTTCAAACCAATGATAGATGAATTACAGTACTGCTCCAGGCAGAGGGGAGGTGAAAGAAGTAAGTCCAAATTTAGTTGAGGTGTACCTTTCTACAAGCTGGTTCTCAGTAGAGTCAGCTTAGTCACCCAAGAGCAGATATCCAGCTGCCAGCGCAAACAGAAAGTCCCTTTTGTTGCTAGAGCTCAATGCTAGTGGAGTGAAGGTGCCAGTGTTGGCCAGTAAGGTGGGCTGCTCCGGGGACCCTTACACGACTTGCACCAGTCCTCTGAGGAGTAGCCTCGCCAAGGCAGGAACAGATGTCCCTTCTTTTCCTGAGACTGCTGCATGGTTTAACACCACTGCTGACCAGGAGTGGCCATGGCAGGAGCCAGTGTCTTAAGCTCTTCGGAGAGCTATTTTGTTCAGCAAAGAATAGCCTTGCACAGACTGAATCCTCTCGGTAAACCTTCACAGATACTCGGTATTTAAAGTGTAAATGTCCATCACGTGTTAGCCACTCTTCCACATGTTCTGATCCATGACCCCTCAGCGACACCTCTCAGTAGCTGAACTACTGCATGCTGATCCACAGCAGACGTCAATGACATCACCTTGGCACAGCTTCCTCAAGATAAACAAAGTCACCCTTAGATCAAACGACTTCACTAGAGTCATAAACAAGTGGATTTGAAATCATAACCAATCCACAAGTTTTGTGCCAGAAATGGGGATGAAGACCAAACATATCTTAGTGTGAATCACAGTATCACACGTCCTATCACCATTTGTTGAAAAGACTATTCTTTGCCCACTGAATGTCTTGGCAGTCTTGTCAGCCGACCATAGACACGTGGGTTTATTTCTGGACTCTCAGTTCTATCCCATTGATTTATATGTCTAACCTTATGCCAGTACCCAACAGTCTTGATTTCTGTAGCTTTGTAGTAAGTTTGAAATTGAGAAGCGTGAGTCCTACAACTTTATTGTTCCTTTTCAAGATTGTTTTGACTATTTTGGGTCCCCTGAATTTCCATATGAATTTTAGGATAAGCTTACCACTTGCTGTAAAATAGCCAGACTGGATTTTGATAGGAATTGCATTGACTCTATATATAAATTTGAAGAGTATTACCATCTTAACAGTGTTAAGCCATCAAAACCATTAACATGAAATGTTTCCATTTATTTACTTCTTCTGTAATTTCTTTCAATGGTGTTTTATAGTTTTCAGTGTACTGAAAATTTTGCAGCATCAATTTTTTTAAAGCTCTTCAGATAGTTATAATATGCAGCCAGTGTTAAGGATCATTGTTTAATGTCCTGAAGATTATCCCCCCAAATCACAAGTCTTAGGTTATATGTCCATGTGTGGCTGTGTTAGGCATAAGGAAGTGGGGTTTACTTTGACCAGGATGATCCACTTCTGAGAGATGTCCGTTTCATGACATTCCATAGGAAAAATGTGGTAGTAAACTTTTATTACACCCTATAGAGAATGATAGAGTTGCAAAATCTTAAGAGGCCTGAGAATTAATTTGTATTGGCCAAGTGGGGTGAGATTCTATCCTGTTTTAATGTCTGCTGAGAACAAATGTCCTTTGAACAATCTTCATCAATATAACCCATTCCAATGTTAACTAACTCTCTCCTCTGAAAATCTTACCCACTTCCCTATTTATCACTAGATTTTTAATCCCCTGGGCTCTCTGTCGCATCTGTACCAAAATTATGGTATGTCTAAATTCTGATTGTTAAAACTTAAGGCCATTTCTCAGTGATCTGAGGAACAATCTGTTCACCGTCTCTAGTACAAAGACTAGAAGGACTTTGTTGCTTGTTTTTGTGTTGTTGGTTTGTTTGTTTGGTTTAGTTTTGGTTTTTTCCTTTTGGCTCTTGATTGTCACCCTTCTGACACACACTGCCTTCTAGGCTTGACAAAATCACCATGAGATCTAAAGGGAATGAAGTGACCTCTCACTTTAATCCTACATCTTATGATCCCATCAGTGGCTGAGTTAAGCTGTGTATAGCTGGAGGTGTTGACTTAAAATGCTTTCCTGACAAATGGTCAGTCTATCTCTGGGGAAACTGGAACAAGTCAACACATCGACTTACTTGTGACTGTCATCTATTCCTGACTCCACACCTCTCTCCTTCCCATCACTCAGCCTCAGGGTCCCTCCAGGTCCTGACACCATCTGCACTTCCGAAAGTCCAGTCCACGTGAACTGCCTGGAGATTGAGGATCACTCTGGATTTCTGGGATACCGATGTAGAGATGATCTCTTCAGATGGGACTGAAATATAGGCCCAAGGTTCTCGTCTTTTTCCTACTGCAACATGAATGATGGGTGATGTTCACAACCATGCCGCTCTTTCATGATCTATCCAGATATTGAAAAATATCTGAAAATATTTTACAGAAAAAAAATAAGAAAGTAGTACTACCGACTTTTTCTTCTTGATTTGACATTAATACAATTTTATCCATCTGATAAATCAGTCATTTGGATTTTTAAAAATTATAATACAACATAGAAAACCACAGCGTTTGTCTAATTTTTAAACTTTATTTACAATGCAAGGTGAGTTGTTTTTCAGCTCATTTCTTTACATGTATATTACAATGGCAAGGAAATAATACAACTGAAGAATAAGCTTAGATAAAACTTATCTTAATATGCCATATGTTGATTTTTTTAAAAAATTAGCATTAATATAAATAACATGAGGGACTTCCCTGGTGGCACAGTGGTTGAGAATCTGCCTGCCAATGCAGGGGACACGGGTTCGAGCCCTGGTCCAGGAAAATCCCACATGCCGTGGAGCAACTAAGCCCTTAGTAGAGCAACTAAGCTCTACTGAGCCTGCACTCTAGAGCCCATGAGCCACAACAAGAGAAGCCACCGCAATGAGAAGCCTGCACACCACAAAGAAGAGTAGCCCCTGCTTGCCGCAACTAGAGAAAGCCCTCACACAGCAACGAAGACCTAACACAGCCAAAAATAAAAATAAATAAATTTATTTATTTAAAAAATTTTTTAAATAAAAAAATGGACCAAAGACCTTAACAGACACCTCACCAAAGGACATACACAAATGGCAAGTAAGCAAATAAAAAGATATTCCAGGGCTTCCCTGGTGGCGCAGTGGTTGGGAGTCTGCCTGCCGATGCAGGGGACGTGGGTTCGTGCCCTGGTCCGGGAGGATCCCACATGCCGCGGAGCGGCTGGGCCCGTGAGCCATGGCCGCTGAGCCTGCGCATCCGGAGCCTGTGCTCCGCAGCGGAAGAGGCCGCCACAGTGAGAGGCCCGCGTACCGCAAAAAAAAAAAAAAAAAAAAAAAAGATATTCCACATCATATGTCATCAGGGAAGTGCAAATTAAAATAACAGTGAGATACCACTTCGCATCTATCAGAATGGCCAGATTCAAAACACTGACACCACCAAATGCTGGTGAGGATGTGGAGCATCAGGAACTCTCATTCACTGCTGGTGGGAATGTAAAATGATACAGCCACTTGGGAAGGCAATTGGCAGTTTCTGAGAAAACTAAACATACTTGTACCATATGAGCTAGCAATCATGCTCCTTGGTATTTACCCAAAGGAGTTGAAAACTTCTGTTCAACAAAATTCTGCACACAGATGTTTTTGGCAGCTTTATTCATAATTGCCAAAACTTGGAAGCAACCAAGATGTCCTTCAGTAGATGAATGGATTTGTAAACTGTGGTACATACAGGCAATGAAATATTATTCATCATTAAAAAGAAATAAACTATCAAGCTATGAAAAAACATGGAGAAAGCTTAAATGCATGTTGCTAAGTGAAAGAAGAAAATCTGCAAAGGCTACATACTGTATGATTCCAACTATAAGACATTCTGGAAAAGGCAAAACTATGGAGACAGTAAAAAGATAAGTGGTTGCCAGGGTTGGAGGGTGGAGGGAGGGATTAATAGGCAGAGCATAGAAGATTTTTAGGGTAGTGAAAATTCTCTGTATGATACTATAATGTTGGATACATATGGTTAGACATTTGTCCAAACTCATAGAATGTGCAACACCAAGAATGAACCCTAGTGTAAACTATGGACTTTGGGTGATAATGATGCGTCAGTAGAGGTTCATCAGTTATAATAAATGTGCCACTCTGGTGGGGGATGCTGATAATGGGGAGGCTGTGCATGTGTGGGAACAGAGGTATGTGAGAAATCTCTGTACTTTTCTCTTAATTTTGCTGTGAACTTAAACCTGCTTTAAAAAATAAAGTCTTTAAAATTAAAAAAAAAAATAAAGCACACTACCTGTATAAGAACTGAGAGTGATAAACTGAATCTGCTCTGATTTTTAAAAATCCCAATCCAACTTTTTTTTGCACATACCCCTACCATTAAAAATGTGAGCATGAGCATCCCATATGTGTATGTATATTTATTTTAAAAGTACATTCATGTACCACTGTGTTGATGTAGCCTGTACACAGGGGGAATAGAAATTTTAAAAAGGCGACATGAAAGTAAATACATATCAAAACTCTAATATGTTCTTGCTCCATCTATATGGATTGTGTTGCACAAACCTTGGCAAGTTTATTTTCCCTCCAACTTTCAGTAAAAATAAAGCAGAGAGAGAGAGTTATTTACAGATCCACCAGGGAATACAGGCCTTAAATTTTGCTCTTTGATAAAGAACTTCCAAACTACTAAAGAGCAGGTCAGATGTTTGTTTCTTCTGTGTCATCTGTGTTCTGTGGGTGTCAGGAGGACTTTGGGTCCCATCCAGAAGCTTCCAGATTGGATTGGTTTTGACATCTCTTGTGAACTCTGGAAAGAAGATGAAAATGAGTCATTATAGAGACTTGGGATTTTTCTTTTATTTCTGCCTTTCTTTCCATTGTAGGAATAGCACAGAATTTTATGTAGCTTTCACAGTCTTTTCCTTTTGACAAAACATTGAAATGATGAGCCTTTGTCAATTGTCTGTAACACAAGGTGTGTCATGGGATTCTTCACAGATGTCTGCATTTGACTTTGATCTATCTGTACTTTGTTGTTTTTGTTATTTATGTCTCCAGTGTAAATTATATGGGAATTGCAGTTATTTCATCCTCAAAGGAACCGAACCAATGATATTTCTTTCCTAACTTACTTTTTCTGATTATAGATATCATAAGATATGTCTATATATCTACATATATCTTTTTATATATATTCTCTACGTATATAATCGTGATTATAAAAAATTTGGAAAATATAAGAAAAGAACAAAATAAAAATTTCCTATATGTTTATCAGCTAGAGATAATACCAAGCTAGTTTTTTTTATTATTTTCAAAATTAGTATCATGTTGAATTTCCCATTTTATTTCATCCTTATTAATTAATACCTAATGATTATGAGTATTTTTTCATGTAATAAATTTGTTAAAAACCTAATTTTTAATGATTGCAAACTATTTCATCAAGTATATATGTTAATATCTAACCATTCCCTTGTGATGATTACTTAGGCTATTTCTAGTTTTTTGTGTGTGCTTTATTTTTTCTCTGGCTTTATTGAGAAATAATTGACAAATGTAATTGTATATATTTAAATTATACAACATGATGCTTTGATATACATTTACATCTTGGAATGATTACCAAGATCAAAATAATTAACACATCCATCACCTCACATAGTTAACTTTTACAATTTTTTTTTTAGGGAGAATGTTTTGTTTAAGATCCACTCTCAACAATCTTAAGTATACAGTACTGTATGAATAACTGTAGTCACTATGCTGTACATTAGATCCTCAGAACTTATTCTTCTTTAGCTGAAAATTTGTACTCTTTGACTTATATCTTTGCAATTTCTAATTTATTGAAAACATTTTTGCAGTAATGAGCATCCTTATATGTATATGTTTTATTAAATCTCATATTATTTGCTTAGGATAGACTCCAGGAAATTCAATTCCTTCCTTAGTAAAGAAATTTAAGAATTATGAATACTTTGGATAATATTATAAAATTGCCTTATAGAAAGCATCCACTAATTACACTCCTATTAATGATGTACAGAAGTGCGTGTCACACAACATAATTACAAGTACCGAGTATCAGCTCCAAAACATTCTCAAGAGGGATTGAGTGGGAAGGGAGCATGAGAGAGTCTGCCACGGTTTTGGAAGTGGTCTGTATCTTGATTTGTGTGGTTTCACTGTGTGTGTGTGTGTGTGTGTGTGTGTGTGTGTTGCACATAGGGGTCAAAATTCATTGACTATTACATTCAAGATTTTGCCCTTTCCTGTATGTATATTATTTCTCAATATGGTTTTTTTACATTGTATTTATGTTTTAAATTTGACAACTTGATGGGAATAGTATGTTTGTTTGTTTGTTTGTTTGATCTTACTAAGTGAGTCATTATGCCTGAAAGAGGAATCACAAATTTCTTTGATTATCAATACATTTTTTTTAACAATTATAATTTCCCACTCTGGCCAATTAGTGAAAGTCTTATTTGTATTGTATCTGCAGATCAACATTAAATCTTCTTGGTGGATGCTACTTTTGAACGTTGTAATTCATTGTCTCTTTCCATCTTATTCATTGCTTTGTTCAAACATTGTTTTGTTATATTCTCCAGACCACATCTATAAAATAATTTTTAAGGGTATCAAAGCTTTGAAACTCTAGGTACAATTTCAGGGTTTTTAGAATGTAGAAGAATGCAACTCAAACTTGAATGCATGTACAAATCCACCTGGGTTTTTGTTTTCTGTTTTTGTTTTTCATAAAAGACATATAAAATTTACCATCTTAACCATTTTTAAGTGTACAGTTCAGTAGTGTTAAATATATTCATATTGGACAGCAAATCTCTATAATTTTTAATCTTGTGAAACTGAAACTCTAAACCCATTGAACAATAACTTCCCATTTCCCCCTCCCCCTAGCTCCTGGCAACCACCATTCTACTTTCTGATTCCGTGAGTTTGACTATTTTAGATACCTCATATAAATAGAATAATACAGTATTTGTCTTTTTTGTGGCAGGCTTATTTCATTTAGCATAATGTCCTCAAGGTTCACCCATGTTTTATCATGTGACAGGATTTCCTTTTTATTTTGGCTGAATAATATTCTATTGTGTGTATATACCACATTTTGTTTATCCATTCACCTGTTGATGAACACTTTGGTTGCTTCCATCTCTTGGCTATTGTGAATAATACTGTAATGAACATTGGTGTGCAAGTAATTCTTTTGGATATATTATCAGTAATGGGATTGCTGGATCATAAAGTAATTCTATTTTTAATTTTTTGAGGTACCTCCATACTACTGTCCATAGTAGCTCCACCATTTCGCATTCCGACCAACAGTACACAAATGTTCCAATTTCTCCACATTCTCACTAACACTTGTTATTTTCTGGTTTTTTGATAGTGTCCATCCTAATGGGTGTGAGGTATGGTTTTGATTTGCATTTCTTTGATTAGTGATGCTGAACATCTTTTCATATGCTTGTTGGTTGTTTGTATATCTTTGAAGAAATGTATATTCAAGTCCTTTGACTATTTTTTAATTGGGTTATTTGTTTTTTTGTTGTCAAGTTGTAGAAGTTCTTTATATATACTGGGTATCAACTCCTTATCAGATACATAATTTGCAAATATCTTCTCCCATTTTGTATGTTGCTTTTTCGTTATGAGAATTGTTTCCTTTGATGTGCGGAAGTTTTTAAGTTTGATGTAATCCCATTTGTCTATTTTTGCTCTTATTGCCTATGCTTTCAGTGTCATATCCAAGAAATCATTGCTATATCTAAAGTCATGAAGGTTTTCCCCTGTTTTCTTCTAGGAGTTTTATAGTTTTAGGTCTTACACTTAGGTTTTTTATCCATTTGGGTTGATTTTTGTATATGGGGTAAAGTAAGCATCCAACTTTATTATTTTGCCTGTGGATTCCCAATTTTCCCAAAGCCATGTTGAAAGGACAGTCCTTTCCTTTTCGAAGGGTCTTGGCATCCTTGTGAAAAATTCCTTGACCATATATGTGAGGGTTTATTTCTGGGCTCTCTGTTCTATTACATTGGTCTTCATATCTGTCTTTATGTCATTCCCATATTGTTTTGATTACTGTAACTTTGTAATAAGTTTTAAATTCATGAAATATAAGACCTCCAACTTTGTTGTTTTTTTCAAGATTTTTTTGGCTATTAGGGGTCCCTTGAGATTCCCTATGAATTTTAGGATGGATTTTTCTATTTCTGTAAAACACACCATTGAAATTTTAATAGAATTGCATTAAATGTATATATCGCTTTTGGATAGTACTAACACATTAACACTATTAAGTCTTCCAATCCATGAATGTGGGTATCTTTCCAGGCTTTCTCCCTTTTAAGAATAGTTTTTTTCATATCCCCTGCCTTTTCCAGGCAGTGTTAATATCTTTCATTTTTCAATGTTATTGAACTCTTTATATATTCAGAACATTAACCTTTTGTCATATTGTGACAAATACTTTGCCCAGCAGTATACTAATTTAGACTAAATTTGGGCTATAAATGAGGTCAAATCCTCTTTAAAATGTATTGGACAGTGGTATTTCCTTTTTTGCAAATTATGTTTGTATCATTTTCATTTTTAAGTTGGGGGGTGGCATTTTAAATAATTGATCTGAAAGAGTTAATTTTATATTGTAGCAGACACCTGTTAGCTTGTCTGCATAACACATCTCGTTAGTAATTGCCCTCTCCTCTGCCCATACGGTTGCAACAGGGATGCCATGATTTCACGTGAACTTCTGACCCACCTCAGTCAGTTGGTCACCTGGCCACAGTCAGTTGGTCCTGGGATAGACATCAATCCAACCAAGTTAATCACAGCCTTCCCCAGGGAGTTGGAATAGAACCAAGAGAGTCAAGTCATCTTCTCCCCAAGTAGCTGGACAAGTTATGGTAAAACTTGGGTGCTTCTGGGGGCTCTTTGACCACAATGTGCTCTGGGAAACAGAGATGGAGACCTGCAGGGAAACATAAGTATGAAGCAGAAGAGAGAGAAAGAGAGCAGTCTCAGATTCTGAAAATGTTCTCATGCTGGTTCTAGTAACTGAGGTCTAGCTGCCTTCCCACCCTTAGTCAATTTTAACTTAAGGTAGCTCAAATGGTTCTCTGTTGATTGTAATAAAAGTACTAATTAATAAGTATATTTATTCTGAGTACTATATGCAGATACTGTTCCAGATGCTGGAAATAGAGACGTGATCAAAGTAGACACAACACCTGCCCTCACAGAGGGTATGTTCAAGAGGCATGTAGACAGAAAACAGAAGAACAAGTAAATATGTGGAATGTCAGTGAGGACTGGTGCCATGGAAGAAAATAAAGCAAGCCCCCAAGGAGGGGTAACCATTTTTAAAGTGACATAGGGGTCTGAAAAAAATGAGGGAGAGAGGCTTAGACAAAGGGAACAGCAAGAGCAAAGGCCAGGGAGTGGGACTGTGCTTGGTGGGTTCAGGGTACAAGATGGTCAGTATGGTTGGAGTGAGAAATAGAGGGAAAGAGTGGGAGGAGATGAAGACAGAGGTGGCACAGCCTTGAGGCCGCTGGAAGACTTTGGTCTCTGCTTGGAATGAGATGGAGTTCTTGGAAGGATTGAAAAGAGGGAGGTGGTCTCCTATGCTGTAAAAAGATCACTCCATCTGAATCTCTTTGTCACGTATGTTGAAGAAGTGCTTTTCAGTTCTGCCTTCATTTCATTTGGATGGTGGTGGTTTGATATGCAGAAGCAAGGCTGTGGGGCTGGGCAAGCTCCAGCAGTCACCATTCCTCCTTAATCATGTAACTCAGAAGCCCCGTAAAAGAGTTTTACTTTTTTCTATGCTCAAAACATAATCTTTCCTCTTATGACCTCTTTTTTGTTTATGTTTAGAATGTCCTTCTCTCTAAATATCAATTATATCTTAATCTACATTTTCAAATAAAAATTGTATGTCTTATGGTTATATGGAAATTTTGAGGCCAAAATTTCTGGAATTAGGCTTGGCTTTATCATTCTTTTCATATAGCCAATTAAAAATATATATCATCTGTTGAATAATCTTTCCTTTTGTCATTGGATTGTGATATTTATCTCACATACATATATTGATAGAACTGTTTTAGGACAGAAGTTCTATTCTGTTGTATTAATTCTTCTTTTCTTACAACAATACCACAACATTTAAAAAACTGACATTCTGTGTTATACTTTAATATGTAGTGGAACAAGAAAAATCTTAATTTTTCTCATCATTCTGTTCTTTCAAGTGAATTTTAGAATCATGTCCTCAAATTCCAACAACAAAACAAAATTCCATTGGGATTTTTTGATGGGATTGGCTTAATCTTGTAAGTTAATTTGAGAAGGATTTGTTCATCCTTTCCAACAGTTTGTTTTTTTTTTTTCACCCAGCAACATAATCTACCTCTCCATTTACATATTTCTTAATAAAGTTTTGGTCATATCATGCCTGTGTATTCTAGGATGCTTTATGCTCTGCTGCTGCTATTATGAACATAATTTTTTGCATTAGTGTCCTCCAATCAATAATTAATCGTATATTGGAAAACTAAGCATAGCTCTGGATAATTTACTCAATTTCACTTTATTCTATGGGGGGTTGGTTCTTACTTACTTCTAAGTTTACTCATTAAGTATGTCCCAGTAATAAAGGTTTTCAGAAAGAAAGTCTTAACACTTTCATTTGGTTATCTGTTTTGTAGTCTCAAAACACCAACTAGTGGAAAACATGGTTTCTTAGTCTCAATAACACCAGTGGAAATTCTTCCTTGAGAAGTCTAAATTTCCTTAAGAATTTTTTGTTTTCTTTTTCCTACATGAATTTGGCAGATAGCTAAGTGAGATCCTCAGTAACCCTAAAGCCTGTTGTCTTTCAAGTGAACTTATATTTTATAATTAATACTAATTTATAATTATACAACAAATGCATGAATATATCTGCTTATAAAAACATTATAGGGCTTCCCTGTTGGCGCAGTGGTTGAGAGTCCGCCTGCCGATGCGGGGGACACGGGTTCGTGCCCCGGTCTGGGAGGATCCCGCGTGCCGCGGAGCGGTTGGGCCCGTGCGCCATGGCAGCTGAGCCTGCGCTCCGGAGTCTGTGCTCCACAACGGGAGAGGCCACAACAGTGAGAGGCCCGCGTACCACAAAAAAAAAAACAAAAAAAAATTATAAATAAAACTGAAGACCCCACTTTGCCCTCACCCCCTATCCTGTTCTCCTCTCCAGAAGTGATCACTCATCCATTTGCTATGTATCTTTCCAGAACTTTTTCCAATACATTTACTCTCAGAAAAGATATAGCATTACTCAAAGTTAGTTTTACCTTCTCTTTTTTAATACTTAAAGGTTGTCAAACTGTCCATATTATCCTGCAATTTACTTTTTCCACTCAACTGACAAGGAGACTTAGCCGCCTGAGTACTTATTAGTACCCATTAGTACTTCCTTTTCCTCTTTGTATGATATTCCACAACATGACTACACATGGGTCATTAATCATGACCCATGATTAAAGGGTCTTCTCCCATTAATGGATATTTAGGTTGTTTTCTGGGTTTTTTCCAATCACAAGCAATGTTGTGGTAAGCATCTGTGCACTTGCTTCCTAGGGCAGATAGTAAGTAGCGGGATATCAACTGAAATATTGACTTCTCATTGAGTTGCTAACCTATTTTCAAGGTCTTGGATCATTTTCATTGTTTTTTCCATTGTTAAATAGTTAAACAGTGTTGAGGCCCAGAGTTATCTTCTCAGACTGGAATTGGTTAACAAGCAGACTGGGCCGTTGTTTATTGGGCAGGGTGATTCCTGGAAACCTCTGCAAGCAAGCTGCTGCTGTTTGCTTTTTACCCTGGGCGGTTTGACTTGGAACATTTCTGAAGTTGTTCAGTTCCTGCACATCTAAATGAACGGCTGTTTCTGGGTACAGGTTGGTTGGTGGTTTTTAAAACCTGGACATGGGCCTCTGTGTTTGGAGGACTCCGTTCTGTGTACTTGTGTTCTTCCATACAAGGGAGCCTTATGTAAGGAGCCATTCATCACGCCTCCCAAATGGGCCATAGGAGAGAAGCAATTTCCCTCCAACCAACTGGTTATTACTATAAGGTGTGGGCCTGAGTTGAAGTCAGTGGGGGAAGCATTAGTCCTCCTCATTTTGCATGGTTTAAATTCTGCTCACCCGTATCTCATCAGTACAAATCACCCCAAAACACCCCTCACCCTCTTCCCTGTACATCCTTCCTTTACTTGTTTCTTCATCCAACGCCATGTGTATCTGTTATATACCTACCAATCTAGGCAAAGCATAGAGCAGCCTATACACCTGGACATATGAGGAAGGGTGACAGAGAGGAAATATCCTAAAACATCTTTGATTAATACAGAGTAAATTTCAACTAAACAGACCTTAAAATTACCTGTTCTAGTTCTGGGTTCAAATTCCAGCTTTCTTTGTTCATAATAAACAAATATTTACAAGCAACCCTAAGACCTCGAGCCAGTTGCTTAAACGGAGTCACTTTTCTCATCACTAAAATGGATGTAGTAGTAGGTATCTCACTCAATGTCATGTGAGTGTATGAGTTTGTAGTGAGCACTCAACCAGCGATAGCTATTATCTTTATGGCAAGAGTTTGATAGGAAATACCACCAGATGATAGACTAGTCTCTGTATTCATTTAGGCAAATCTCCTATATTATTCTCTTAAGGCCCTATAAGAGCTTGGATTCTCAAAGACTGACTCAGTTGGATTTCTCATACTTTTAGGACTAATGCAGGGAAATTGATCAAACATCTTAACAAGATCATGAACAATAATCCTAGAAAGGAAGACCTTACTTAACGCTCCCAAGCACTCCACTTCGGATTTGTGGGACTCGGGTACAGCATTCTCTAGATGAATCTGCTGCTTCAAACCCATCCAGCCTAAACCTGTTAGCCTCATTGATGAGATCTCCAGTGATCTGGGCTTGCTTCCCTCTTCAGCCTCTCTTGCAATTTCCCTACACACACCACACACACCACACACTTGTTTCATATTCCATTCTGATTCACATTCTCTAAGTTACTCAAACCCAACCTGTTCTCATCACCAGGCCATTGAACACACTGCGTTTTCTGTCTGGTACACACTTTCTTCAACTTCTTGCCTAACTGCTCACTTTAGATGTCATTTTCTCTGAGTGATGTTCCTTGACTTCAGCAATGCTGGATTAGCCGTGGTTCTGTGCTCCCGTCACATCCAGTGCTTAATTCCATCCAGTGTTCCTTCTGTCATTGTCATGGTCAATTCATTTGGCTGTATCCTTGTCTAAAGAATAAGCTCTTTGAGTGCAGAAACTGTACACCATCCTTTATCATAGCACTGCCACACAGAAGATATCCAATTCATTCTTGACTAGATGAATAAATAGACTGGACATAGAATTTTAGCATAATAATCTGACCAATTTGTCTGAGCAGAAAATTTATAACGAGGAGTTGTGGGAAGAAAGATCAGAAAATAAGTTAATTCCAAATTTAGAAGCTCTTGATCTTGAGTTAAATTAAGAGTTTGATCTTTATCCTGTAAGCAGTGAAGAGCTATGGGAAAGTTTTAACTCCATGAAATGACATGATTAAAATGTTTATTTAGGAATCTTATTTTGGCCAGTGGAATGCTTGATAGAGAAAGTAGATGAGATTTCAGGCAGGAGATTCAAATTGGACCTTTAGTTTCTCACATGTGAGGAAAATACCTGAGAAATATTTGATAACTGTGACGCTTCAGAAGCTTTGTAAACTTCTTAATGGCGAGAACCAATTCTTCTTATTTCTGTCCACTTCTTAGTCTTATTTTTATCCACTGCAACCAATACAACGGTTTGGATTTCACTGATGCTTAGTAATTGTCACTAAGTAAATGAATGAGGTGTATAAAAAAGGACAAATGCACAGGCTTTGGAAAGGAAGACTTGATAAGACTTGACTGATTGCCTCTGGAAAGGTGTCAAGTAGAAAATGGTCCCTTTGCTAGAAACAGAGGAGACGGGAAGAGGATCCAGTTTATGGAAAAAGTGAGTCCAGAAATGCACACTTTTTGTGGATCTTTTTTCTAGAAGGGATGGACATAAAGCACTACATTCTCATAATATCCTTAGGCCTGAGAAGCCATTCGTAATATCCTCACTCTCCTTCTCACCTTTAATGGCAGGAAGAAAGTTGCCAGATGGTTGAGTGAGTCACCCACAATCATAAAGCCAGGAGAGGCTGTCCTCAGAACAGAAGCACGTTATCCAGGGTGGAGACCATGCCATCTCCTTGCTCGCACTAAAAAGCAAATTCCGTCTTTAAATAAGCACATCGTCATACTCTGGTTGTGTTACGTGCTCTTCAATTTTTCACCAAGGTTCAGGGAGATGAAACTCTTAACTGCCTGCCATCTTAGTAAATGGCAAAAGTTGGAAGGAAAAGGAAATAAAACCACTCACTGCTCTTAGCAGAATCCTCCGGTGGGCTGTTTTCAGGAAATGCTTTCTAGGGTAAAGAAGTGAAATGTGGTAAAAATAGCTAACTTATAACTAAAGGAAAGGGTGCAAGTGAAGCCTGGTGATGTGTAGTCCAAACTGGGATTAAGTAAATGGCAATCACACTCGATATAGGTTCAATTAGGGGCGTTTCTTTTTCTTTCTTTCTGTCTTTTTTTTTTTTTTTTTTGAGGCATAAAGATGTTAATTTTCACATGTATTTGACCAGGCGTCTGTGGACGTTGCCTGCCAGCTGTGAACCACCTGCAGCCCTCCCAGACTGCCTCCTTTTCTCACAAATGCCCCGGCTGGGTCCCCTCATGTCAGGGAAACTGGCTGCGTAATACACAGGGCAGGCCATGGTTATTCATTCACACACAAATATTTATAGAGTGCCTACTTGCCTGACACTGTTCTAAGTCTAGTGGAAATGGCAAAGAGCCATAACTTCCAATATGGGGAAAGCATTCCCTGAGCCTGAAAGGAGCTTACCATCTACTCTGGTAGTCAAAGGCATCCCCTGAGAAAAAAAACAGTATAAAATTGTAATCAACATTATAAAAACAAGGTAAGAGGTGTAGGTGGCCCAAGAGAATATGCTAGGACCTTACAATGTGTGGAAAAATCCAAAGGTAGTTTGAGTTTGTAGGACAAAGACAGAGCTTATTTTTCTGTTGGAAGGAAGATCTTGGGAGGAGGAGAGAGTTGAGCTGGACTCTTTTGCTGTTATTACCCAAACCTGGCCTGAGGCTAAGCTAAAGATGTATGAGTCACCAGAGATAAAACAATTAAACAACAGACTGCCTGGCTTGCACAGCCCAGCATCCGGACCTGAAGGCTTTTCCTCTGAATGACCAGTTGTTCTGATATCACATAGCGTCAGCATACTGAGGCTATGCAGTATGCAATGCATATTGCATCCTTTACTATTTTAAGACTTTAAATTTACTGAATTTACTGTTTTAGGACTGGTACGAGCTTTTAGTTGTTGTTAGGAATGATTAGTCAAATCTCTGCATAGTTACTTAGCAAATGGAAGGCAGCTCTCCCTAGAATTCTGGACTGTCAAGGCCCATCAGGGAGAACCCCAGAAGCCAACAGAACATGCTCGACCTGATGAGTGACCCCAGTCTAAGACTCTGACAGCAGACAGGAGGTCCACTGCCCCTTCTGAAAGGGCCTTGGTTGGGAAGAAATGCTCTAAGGTGGGATACCCAGTGTTCCCTGCTCAGTCCCTCTACTGAGAAGTTTGGAAGGACAGTTTGGGGTCTTCAACTATGTAAAGTTGCTCAACTTCTATCTCAGTCCAGGAGCTGTGCGAAATTAAAACCCAATATGAACTTACACCATGGTTGTTATAGGACCTGGGAGCTCACTCAAGGCCTTTCTACTGCAAGCCTAGGGCTTTTCTTTTAGCCTAGTGAGAGGGGGTACCCCATCTAGATGGTGAGATCTGAGAGGTACAGGGGGAAGGGAGTGATTTCAAGGGCAAATCCTCAGAGACAGGTATCGCCAGGCCTCTTGTTCACCTGCAAACTCCTCTTCACTCAAGCTTCATCTACTCCTGAAGTCTTTTCTGCGTGTGTCCCCTTTGAGCCACCGTGGTTCCCTGCCTTACCCTCTGTAATTGCACATCACATGTAATGCAATGCGATGAGTCATTCACCCACGTGAATCCCTCCTTAGTGAGTTCACGGAGGGAGGAGACTGTCTTAATCACCTTCCTTCATATGCTCAGTGCCTCCCTCATGCCTGATACACTGTAAGGGTTCAGTAAAGGTTTATTGAAAGAATGAGTCCTTGGGAATAATACTTGGCAAAGTTGTGGCTGAGGGACATGTTTCTCCAACTAGGATTGTCAGAGTCCTAGAGCCCCAGAGAGGTGTCTTGGGAACCCTTGTGGGAATGTGGGGAAAGGTGTTCCCAAGGGCACCTTCTCCTCCTGTAACTGTCTGTGATCTGAGTGGTTCTGCTTTTGTCTGTTTTACATATTAGGGGTCTACATCTGGTTTTGCTTGAAAACCTCTAGAAAAATCCTATAGGTGGGAGGAGGAAGAGCTTTTGGGTCTATATGGGATATCAGCAGGATATCATCACAAGATAAAGAGGAATGAGGCACTCAGGTGCATCTGAGCATGGTCACAGCCTCAAGACTGACTGCAGGCCAGTAGAGAGAAGACCTCAGGAAGAGAAAAGTGGCCAAAGGGGTCTCCAGGTCACTTCTCAAGGGCCTCCTTGAGAAGGTCACTGGCCATGGGCCAGAATCCTTAAGACAGCAGACAAGGCCTCACTTCCTTCTCTTGCTGTTCCTGTTCTCTCGACACTGCAGCCACTCTTCCCTCAAATACAACACAGTCTTTCCTGCCTCAGGATCTTTGCACAGGCTGTTTCCTCTGCCTGGTAAACTTCCTTCCTTCTCTGTCCTGGGCCAGTCCTTCTTTAAGTCTCCACTGAAATGTCCCTGCCTGACATCCTACCTCCCTCAACCTAGACCAGATTGGAGCTTTTATTCCCTGTATTTCTAACTTAGTGTGTTTATCACCAATTGCAATAATCTATTGAATGCCTGTTCCCTTTCCCCCAGATAGGTTGTGAGTTGTGATGAGAGAAGGGTGGTCGTCACTATATCCCCGGCACCTGGCACAGGGTCATGAAGCTAAGAGGGGCTCAACAAATTCTTAACACATGTGATTGGCAACCTCCGAGATGGCCCCCAAATATCCCCACCTGCTAGTACTCACAGCCTTGTGTATTCTCCTTACCTTGAGAAACTTGCTTCTAGACCATGGGATATGGCAATGTTGAGGGTATCTCACTTCCATTATAAAAGTGAGATATAAAAGAGTGTAACTTCCATCTTGCTAGTTACCTCCTCAGCTTACATGCTTTGATGAAGCAAGCTGCCATGTTGGAAACGGTCATGTCGCAAGGAACTGAGGGAGGCCTCAGGAGGAGCTGAGGTCCAGTCCAACATCCTGCAAGGAACTGAATCCTCCCCACAACCACACGAGCTTGGAAGTGGATGCTTCCTGACTGGAGACTCCCAGCCCTGGCCGACGCCTTGATTACAGGCTTGTGGGGAGACCTTGAAGCAGAGGACCCAGCTAAGCCACGCCAGACTCTTGACCCTCAGAAATCAAGAGGTCATAAATGCATGTAGTTTTAAGCTACTAAGTCTCGGGGCGTAATTTGTTACACAGCAGTAAATAACTAATAAGACAAATAAATGAATAAATCAGTACATGAATGTATGAAACTGAAGACCTCACCAAAAAAAGGGGAACTTCAGACTTGGGGGAATGAACTGAGGTGCTAAGTCAAAGACAATTGCTAATGCTTCCTGTTTGTTTGCTAATGTTTCCTGTTTGTTTCTCCCGGCTACAGAATCTGAAGGTGGGATTTGGGGGAAAACTCTTCCAGAGTTTTCAGGATCAGAAATTCACCAGGTCAATGGACATCTTATATGCCCAGATCCTATCTGACATCACTCACGAGAATTTGTGTTTGTAGATGAATACCAGAAATACATCCTCAGTGATGCCAGTTTGGATCCAATTTATGTCAAAATGAACAGTCTGGCTTGGAAGGCCTTTATTGTAAATGGTTGTATTTTAAATCTTGATCCAAGTGACCCTCTCAAAGCATCTCTGTCTCGTGTATTTGGCTGCAAGAAGAGTCTTGTGTGACTTTGAAAATGGAAACAGCACTAATTACCTGGAATGGATTAGTGGGCATTGATTGTGTATATAGTCTAGATGTAAATAATATAAAATCCTTGATGGAGCTATAAATACCAGCTTTATCAATAGCTCTCATAGTTTATAATTTCCCACTGCATTTCAAGATGCCAACTCTCACCTTTTCCCTAGATTGATTTCCTTGCTTCAAAGTAATAAAAGGATGCAAAAATAAATAATAATAATAAAATAATGATATACTTTAAAGTGCATTTGGGTTCCAACATCTGATTTTAATAGAGGTGTACAAAGAAGTTCCTTTTCCACCTTCTTAAATCTCATATTTTTTCCTGCTCAGTTTCACATGGAAAATATAATTGCCTATTGCGTTTCCCTGGGTTAAGCTTATTTCAATAGGAACTACTAATTACTTGATCACCGTGGCACTGTAACATGCAACATTTAAAGTTTCTTTGCCCTTGGGCTTCCGTGGTGGCACAGTGGTTAAGAATCCGCCTGCCAGAAATATAGATCAATGGAACAGGATAGAAAGCCCAGAGATAAACCCACGCACATATGGTCACCTTATCTTTGATAAAGGAGGCAGGAATGTACAGTGGAGAAAGGACAGCCTCTTCAATAAGTGGTGCTGGGAAAACTGGACAGCTACATGTAAAAGTATGAGATTAGATCACTCCCTAACACCATACACAAAAATAAGCTCAAAATGGATTAAAGACCTAAATGTAAGGCCAGAAACTATCAAACTCTTAGAGGAAAACATAGGCAGAACACTCTATGACATAAATCACAGCAAGATCCTTTTTGACCCACCTCCTAGAGAAATGGAAATAAACCAAAAATAAACAAATGGGACCTAATGAAACTTAAAAGCTTTTGCACAGCAAAGGAAACCATAAACAAGACCAAAAGACAACCCTCAGAATGGGAGAAAATATTTGCAAATGAAGCAACTGACAAAGGATTAATCTCCAAAATTTATAAGCAGCTCATGCAGCTCAATAACAGAAAAACAAACAACCCAATCCAAAAATGGGCAGAAGACCTAAATAGACATTTCTCCAAAGAAGATATACAGACTGCCAACAAACACATGAAAGAATGCTCAACATCATTAATCATTAGAGAAATGCAAATCAAAACTACAATGAGATATCATCTCACACCAGTCAGAATGGCCATCATCAAAAAATCTACAAAAAATAAATGCTGGAGAGGGTGTGGAGAAAAGGAACACTCTTGCGCTGCTGGTGGGAATGTGAATTGGTACAGCCGCTATGGAGAACAGTATGGAGGTTCCTTATAAAACTACAAATAGAACTACCATATGACCCAGCAATCCCACTACTGGGCATATACCCTGAGAAAACCTAATTCAAAAAGAGTCATGTACCAAAATGTTCATTGCAGCTCTAGTTACAATAGCCCGGAGATGGAAACAACCTAAGTGTCCATCATCGGATGAATGGATAAAGAAGATGTGGCACATTTATACAATGGAATATTACTCAGCCATAAAAAGAAGTGAGATTGAGCTATTTGTAATGAGGTGGGTGGACCTAGAGCCTGTCATACAGAGTGAAGTAAGTCAGAAAGAGAAAGACAAATACCGTATGCTAACACATATATATGGAATCTAAGAAAAGAAAAACTGTCATGAAGAACCTAGGGGTAAGACAGGAATAAAGACACAGACCTACTAGAGAATGGACTTGAGGATATGGGGAGGGGGAAGGGTAAGCTGTGACAAAGCAAGAGAGTGGCATGGACATATATACACTACCAAACGTAAAATAGATAGCTAGTGGGAAGCAGCCGCATAGCACAGGGAGATCAGCTCGGTGCTTTGTGACCACCTAGAGGGGTGGGATAGGGAGGGTGGGAGGGAGGGAGACGCAAGAGGGAAGAGATATGGGGACATATGTATATGTATAACTGATTCACTTTGTTATAAAGCAGAAACTAACACACCATTGTAAAGCAATTATACTCCAATAAAGATGTAAAAAAAATAATAATAAATTTTTTTTCTTAAACAACAACAAAAAAGAATCCACCTGCCAATGCAGGGGACATGGGTTCGAGCCCTGGTCTGGGAAGATCCCACATGCTGTGGAGCAACTAAGCCCATGCACCACAACTGCTGAGCCCGCATGCCGCAACTACTGAAGCCCGTGCGCCTAGAGCCCATGCTCCACAACAAGAGAAGCCACAGCAATAAGCCCGTGCACCGCAACGAAGAGTAGCCCCTGCTCGCCGCAACTAGAGAAAGCCCGCGTGCGGTGACGAAGACCCAATGCAGCCAAAAATAAATAAAATTAAATAAATAACTTTAAAAAGTGAAGTTTATTTGCTCTCAAGTAAAGGACATTTTTTTCCTGTTATTTATAATCATTTTCTTAATCTCCTAGCAGCCAAATCCCATTTCAGTTGCTCATTATGAAAAACTCATATTGCTTTGTGAAATGCCGAAATGCATCTAAAGGCATGATGTACCTTTGTGTGTATCCAGAGAGAAAAGGAGAGGGCTCATTGAAGAAATATGGATGGTGAAATCCTGAACTTAAAGACAGGTTACAGACTGCCTATTTGAGTAACAAACTTTTTATTTATTTATTTATTTATTTTTGGTTGCATTGGGTCTGCGTCGCTGCGTGCGGGCTTTCTCTAGTTGCGGCGAGCAGGGGCTAGTCTTCGTTGCGGTGCGCGGGCTTCTCATTGCGGTGGCTTCTCTTGTAGAGCACAGGCTCTAGGCCCGCGGGCTTCAGTAGTTGTAGCTCGCGGGCTCTAGAGCGCAGGCTCAGTAGTTGTGGCACACGGGCTTAGTTGCTGCACTGCATGTGGGATCTTCCCGGACCAGGGCTCGAACCCATGTCCCCTGCATTGGCAGGTGGATTCTTAACCACTGTACCACCAGGGAAGCCCTGAGTAACAAACTTTTAAAAATCATTATTTGCAGAGAAATGAGTTGCACTGTTGGACTATGGTTGCGAGACCATGATTCTTAAAGCTGCAGTTTTAGAGGCTACTGTCAAGAGGTAATAGATCAGAAATTAAGATAAAGTGGCTGTGAAGTTGTAATGGGAGTGCACCGGGGCTGGAGATTTATACACATTATGCTCAAGTTAGCTGAGAAAACAACTTTTGACTTCCTCTCAAGCTCTCGCCTACTGACTCACCTTAGTCTGCTGCAATAATGCAAACAATAATTGAAGGAAAATGCTTAGGCTTTCCGATTTTGTTGCCCTCACCTTTGTTTCCCCGAGATGGGATTGCGGGGAGGGATGTGCTGACTGAGTCATCATGGGACTAGGGTAGAGGGGTTCTACAATCCAGAAGTGTCCCTGGTGCTCGATCCCCACCATTGCCCATCGCCCCTCCCTGCTGACCTTTGCATACAGCCAAGTGGACTGCAGATGCACTCAACATATGGCCTCTTGGCCAGGGTTTGGGGCTGATTCCTGGCTGCCTGGCTTCTGCAGCCTCTTGTTGGTGTTAAACCCTCCAAGCCATGTCCTCTGTCCAGCCCCTGATCAGGGGATTAGCCCATGATCCCTGCTCTAGGGTCACCTCCCCTGGTCACAGTGGGCCACTCTTAACTCAGCTGCTTCTTCTCCTTCCCCTCCACAAGGGGACTTCTGGGGCCCCTCCATGCCACATGGGAACTGAAATAGTTGTGGTGCTACCAGGCTTACTGAGGAGTGGTTACCTCCAAGGTTTGGGGCAGGGAGGTTGCAAGGCAACCTCATCCCGGTGTCCAAGCCATGAATTGAAACAAATAAATGAAATGCCCCTGCCCTTGGCATTCCTCTCCACAGCTCCCCAGACCTCCCCTAAAATGGAGAGATGGAGAGCCATGTGACTCACTTCCTGCCTCACATGACTCTCTCCTCCTCCCTTTATCCATTCAGGTAAGAAGGGGAACTTGTGCTTCCCCTTTCTGAATACCTGAGATCTCCTTGCCAACCCCAGACTCAAGACTCAGACTTAATGACTGATAGACAGTGTATGAGAAAAACCCACTTACCCATAAAGGAACTACTCGGGAGGCATTTGAGAAAATTGTACCTCTTCTATAAGTCAATGGGAAACATATCATCTGATTTGGAATGAAAATTGTATCTTGGTTCTTTAAATCTACTTAGAAATGTATTGGATGTCAAGTATATGCCAACCTTTAAACATGATGAGTTTTCTCCTACATACTGTATGGTTCCATTTATATGACATTCAGGAAAAGGCAAAACTATAGGGACAGAAAACAGATCAGTGGTTGCCTGGGGTTAGGGGTGGGGAGAGGAGGTGATGACAAAGGGGCACAGAGGAACTTTGGGGGGTGATGCATCTTGATTGTGGTGGTGGTTACATGATTGTATGTGCTTGTTAAAACTCAGAAATGTACACCAAATGGGGCAATTATCGTACATAAATTAGACTTAAATAAACTTGACTTTTACCAAAAATGGTGAGCTTTCACATTCCCAGGATTATAGTTGACATGTATTGAACATTTATTAAATAGTGTACCGTTCTACCACTTTGACTGCATTAGCTCATTCAGCCCTCAGAATAACTCTATTTGGAGGGTACTCTTGTTATCATCATCTCCGTCTTACTGATAAGGGAACTGAGACCTAGAAAAGTTAGGTAACTTGCCCAAGACCACACAGTGAGTATAGCTGGAATTCACATTCAGAGCTGTCTGATGCCAAAGCCTGTGAGTTTCACTGCTATGTTATATATGGCCTCTCCAGATAAGCACGTTTGGGGACTTCTCTGGTGGGCCCGTGGTTGAGACTCCGAGCTCCTGATGCAGGGGGCCCAGGTGTGATGCCTGGTCAGGGAACTAGATCCCACGTGCTGCAGCTAAGAGCCCACACGCCGCAACTAAAAGATCCCACATGAGGCAACTAAGACCCAGCACAGCCAAATAAATAAATAAATATTAAAAAAAAGTTTAGGCTGATAAATATTTAAGAAGTAAACTGGTAATGTTTATGTTTGCCTGTAACTTGCCTTACCTAGAGCCTTTTTCGGTTCAATCACATTTGCTCTCCGATCAGAAAGTACGTGGTAAGCCCCATCCCCAACACACACACACACAGACACACACAGACACACAGACACACACACACACACCAGGAATGTATTGATATTTCTCCAGTTGCCCCAATCCAACATCCTCAGTTAGACTGAGAGACCCATTACTGACAGTGAGCTAAGAATGTGTCAGGGGCTTCCCTGGTGCTGCAGTGGTTAAGAATCTGCCTGCCAATGCAGGGGACACGGGTTCGAGCCCTGGTCTGGGAAGATCCCACATGCCGTGGAGCAACTAAGCCCGTGTGCCACAACTACTAAGCCTGCACTCTAGAGCCCGCGAGCCACAACTACTGAGCCCATGTGCCACAACTACTGAAGCCTGCATGCCTAGAGCCTGTGTTCCGCAACGAGAGAAGCCACCGCAATGAGAAGCCTGCGACTGCAACAAAGACCCAATGCAGCCATAAATTAATTAAATAAAAAAGAAAAGAAAGAATGTGTCACACTGGGGGACTGTTGGTGAGGAAGATCCCCTGGAAAGTTCCAGGGTCTGTGTGGCCCACCATAGCTCAGACTCCTGACCAGGCCTCCAAACTATACTCTCAACTGGGGGTCTTGCAGTTCCAACCCAGATAACCACCGCAGCCTGGTGTAACAACAGTGGCAGACTTCTCCTCTGCTTATAAGAGTTTCCTTCTCAAGTTCTTATTTGCTTGACTTGGGTCTGAGAACTCCAGCTCATGCTGCCTCTGACAGCAAATGACAGTAACTGTTCTCATTAGTTGCTGGTGCTAGCACAGTGGGATTTCTGAGCGTCTTCCCATCTGCTTTTCTCTACTGCAGAGTGCTTTCCATAATAAATTATGGAGCTTGATGTAGGACAGTGGTAAGATATGGCAAACTGTGGGAACTCGGGGCTGGTTCTTGCCAGGGGAAAGGGGCACCTGGGCCCACATCTGGTCTTCTGGTTCTCCCAGCCTGGTACGTATGGTGCAGAGCCCAGTTACCATTAGCAAGGCGGTCGGTCAGGGAGTGCACAGCATTATGACAGAGGCTTTGGGCATGTGCTGAATCCACTGCAGGGAGAATCTAACTGGTCATATATCAATTTGCTCATCCAGGGACCTTGGATCAGAAGTAGACAGTTCAAACATGCTGAAAGGGCAATGATTCACCCCAGCAAATACCACCTTGTGTTTCTTCTTATCTGCTTTACTTAGGGAGCAATTTGGTCCTCTGACGCTCCTGGTGAGTCACCGATGTCCATAGGGCCAGAGGAAGGTGCTGTGCAATTGAGGGAAGATCACGTAGGCCCCAGCTTCACTTATCTGTCATCAATCTTTATGGGGCCCATGGACCCAATGGCAGGGTTGCTTACATTGGGTGATTTGAAGGTCTATCATCTCAAAAATGCACTTGTCTTTAATTCTCACTATTAAGGGGCCTGTTGGTACATTTGGTCAACTTATGACAAAGATGCTGAAGGCTGGGGCAAGGTTGGGTAAGTTCAGATAGGATGGTGAGAGGGGGAGAGGTATGGGGGTCAGGGTGAGTCTGCAGGTCGGGAGCCTTCCCTGAGGTAATAGAGAGCCTCAGAGATGTGCTCTGGAGACCAGAGACACCCTGACACTAAAAACAGAGGATCAAAAATAGTCAAGGAGAGCCTTAGGAGACAAATTGTTCTGCTCAGAGTTTGGCCTGGAATGCAACCTCTCTGGGCTACTCTAAACTTATCAGTTGTTCATACCTGCCTATAAAGGAGTTTTTCCTTTTTCTAGAGGAAGCCATGAAAATAAGGGACAACTGATTGGCAGGGTCGGGGGTCTAGGTCAACAAAGGACCCAGAGGAATGAAGACTGGAGACAAAAGAGCAAATGTCACTTATATTGACCTTTGGAGACAAAAGAGCAAATGTCACTTACATTGACCTTTGCAGGATGAAGGGTATTCAAATCTGAGTAGGCCTGGCAAGAAAGCAGCAGAGAGATCGGCCAAGTTGGTAACAGAAGGCCAGTCTTCATTCCTGAACAGAGGGTTGAGGGACCTGAGAAGGCAGCCCTCCTATAATTTTATTTTCTCAAACATTAGAAATTACATGTGTGAAACCTATAAAGCCATCTTATATGTGTAAACATAAAAGAACATTGCTACATTTTAGAGCCAGCTCTTTTCCCGTTTCGCAATCCATTTTGTTTTTTCAGACCTCCTAAATCTTGTCTCTTAAATATTCTTTTATTCTGTTTAACAAATAGGTATTGGTGACTGCGTATGTAAACCTCTCTGCAAAGCTTGTTGCTACCAGTGGGAAAAGATGGCAATTTCCTAAAATTGCTCTGTGCTTTATGCTCAGACCATTATGAAAGAAACATTAGGGTATTTTTTAAAAATGAGTATCTACTGTGTACAAAGCACCCTGCTGATAAGGAGAGGACTGTGTTTATCCAGAGTTACGTGCACTATCTCTTCCAAAGATTGGGAATCCCTGAAGGAAAGGAAATGCCTTGGAAGGGAAACTGAGTTATGAAGTTTCCATTTCCGTGATTAATTCTACCCTCTCCAACCTCCCTACCCAACCTGCCTTTTCTCATCTATAAAATGCGCACGATCACAGTTCATTGATTTTGGTAGTCTGCTCATTGATTTGTAAACATGGATCAAAATGCCAGACCATCATTTATGCAAACTGGCCTTGCTCACAGACATAGAAACTAAAATAAATCAGACCTTGGGCCACAAGCAGTCAGCATGACCTCAGGAGGCAGAGGCTGGGTGCTCCCCACGCGCTGTCTCCCTGCCTCCTTCAATGCCAAATGGTGGCTCAACGCCCACCTGCCTTGCCAGCTTGATCTCCTCAACACCAGAAGATCCTAGCCCTCCCTCCATCCCCAAAGGTTCAGTTATCTGCAGAATGTACCTGTCTAGACAGTATCAGCTCTTGAATGTTAAAGATTCCATTCTAGTTCCCAGTACCAGGGAAAAGGCCTGTGCACTTCCACAGTCCAGAATGTTTCAAGCGTAGCCTTTAAAAAAAAAAAAAAAGAAAGCAACATACGTTCGTTTGTAGAAGATTTGGGAAATACAGAAAAGCACAGAGAATCAAATTTGCCTTTAACCATGTTTTCTAGTCATTGTTATGCTTATATATCAGTCCAAGCCACCTTTAAGAATGTATTTTAGAGCAAAATCTGGTAGTTTTAATACTGTTGTTTCTGTTTTTTCTTTAAGATTGCCGGAGACTGTCCATGAAATCGTCTTCATCCTTTGCACTACTCTCTGACCTGCTCTAGTGTAAGACCATTCTTGGTGGGCGGGAGCAGAGGGGACAGTTAAAACCCTAAATACCGTACGGCAGTCCTTTCCCAGTTATTTGGGGTCATGTAAGACACTTCCAGGAAATGCAATTCCCCGGTTTTATTTTAGGTTTTTGGCGGGGGTGGTGTGTGTGGAGGAGAATGCCAGGACGGTACAGGAGTATTTCTTAATCCAGAGGACAAGCCTCAGGGACACGTCGGAAACACAGACTCCCGGGCCCCACCCCAGAACTACTGGTTGAGAATCTGCATTTTCACGAGATTCCCAGCTGTTTCCAAACTGTGCCTCTGAACTTTGAGAAGCAGTGACCTGTGCAACCCCTTTCTGGCCTTCCTCAGGTGGTATTGATTGTCAGGATTTGTATGTAACGTTCACACCTCCTTGATGTTGAAACTAGCAATAAAAATCCCACCTCCAAGGGAGTAAACACCTTTTGCTAAGGCCACAGCCCACATTCTTCTGGGAAAACTCCAAGTGTGTTGCCTTCTCAATGCCCTGGAGAGTTGCGGAGTGCTCCAAATGGAAATCGAAGGAGGCGGCCAACCTTTTATTTTGCCCTCCCCTCAAAGTCCATTCCAGGGTCAGAGCTGTCATGGTAAGTCATTCACCCAGGGGGGCAAGAGAGATTCAGGACAGCGCTCTGTAAATTCTGTTGGAAAAAAATCCACTGTCCCCCGCCTTCCCCTCTGCACCACCACAGCTGCCCCATTTTCGGCCTCCACTGGTTCCTTTAACGTTGGTGCATCCACCAGGGGGCCCCAGGAGGCACAGGCAGGGCCCAGGGATTGTGACGACCCTAATCAGGCTGACTGGGATCAAGGACTTTGAGTGCAATGCTGCTGATAGAGGGAGAAGAAGAAACGACAGAAGCCCAAACAGTCGTGTCTGTCTGCGTCACCAGACACAACCACGTGTGTGCATCAGGATGTGTGTCAGCCCAGCCTGGGCAAAGCCCCCATGGGGCTGCTTCCCTTAGGTCTCTGCCTGACATCCCCAACCAGGAAGGTGTTCCCAGGTGGCCGTCTGAGCAGCATCCCCGCTCCCCCAGGACTACCTGCACCCAAGTGAAGTGTCATTCTTCTCTCTCCTCACAGACATGAAAGGTGTCACGAAGCCTTTGTGCCCGGGCACTACAGTTCCCTCTGGGTTCTGGCATCGGGTTCTCCTCTACCTGTTCAGCAGCATCAGACAATCTCGCTGGCACCCGGCCCTGGCCTTGGCTATAACGCTCTCATCTGGCGTCTCTCCTCTCCCAGGGTTGGCTTCCTAAGCTCTGGTGTCAGATCTAAAAATCCTTCCGTGGGAGCACATGGGACACTTAGGATGAAGGATGGTTAGGAATGGCTTCTTCCTGAGCTTACAAATATCACCTGATCCATCCTGGCAACACCTGGTTTATAAAGCAAGCAACTACAGTGGTCATCTTCTTTCCAGAGGTTATGGTACATAAAGGGTCGAAAACTCAGGCCCTGATGCTGCAGAGGCCTGCACTCAAATCCTGGCTTCCCATCACTAGCTGGGTGATTCAGCTCTAAAATGGGGATCCCAAGACCTCACACGAGGATTAAATGAGATGCTGGATGGAAAGCACTTAGCACAGTGCCTGGCAATTACTGAGTGCTCAGTGAAAGGTAGCTGTCGTTGTTGTTGTTACTATTACCTAAAAGGGACAGCAAGTCAGGCCAGATAACCCAATGAGTCTGTGCTGTAACCCACAAGGCCTGGGTTTCCATTCTGGATCTGCCTAGAATCTTGTGTGCCTCAGTTTCCTCATCTGTAAGGTGGGGATGACGCAGTCTGGTGTTCTGATCTTGCTGTAGCTAAGGCTTATCCATGCGAATTGTGTACCAGGCACTGTTGTAAGCACTTCTCGTGTTAATTCTTTTGATTCTCGGCACATCCCTCTTTGACAGACGAGGAGACCGCGGCAAAGAGGTCCCGTGCCCAGGGTCAAGCAGCTGGTAACAAATGGAGCTGAGATTCCAACCCAGGCGGTCTGGCCCCAGAGCCTGCATTTCTACCTTTCTTACTGTGGGGAATCAAATGATATATTGATTATGGAAGTGCTTTGGGCGTGGGAAGTATGATACAAACACGAGATTAATTCAAGTCTCTCGGTGTTTGGTCTTCATCTGGAATCCTTACTCTTTCCTGGCAGGGCATAGAGTTGGGGGCTACTTGAGTTTTTCCTGAAGCCTTTTAATCACTGGATGTTATGAGTTGAATTATGTCCTTCTCAAAAAATATATGTATGGAAGTTCTAGCCCCTAGTACCTCAGAATATGACCATGTTTGCAAATAGAGTCTTGACAGAGGTCATCAAGTTAAAATGAGGTGATTAGGATGAGCCCTAATCAATATGCCTGGTGTCCTTATAAGAAGGGAAAATTTGAGCACAGACGTGCACAGAGGGACGGCCATGTGAGGTCACAGGAGAACGCCACGTGCAGATGGAGGACCGGAGTGATTACCCCCAAGTCAAGGATCACTGAGGCCACCAGAAGCTAGGAGAGAGGCATAGAATAGATCCTTCGGTGGCTGCAGAGGGAGCGTGGCCCTGCCACCACCTTGATCTTAAACTCCTAGCCTCCAGAATTGTGAAGTGAAAATTTTCTGTTGTTCTAAACCATCCGGTCTGTGGTACTTTGTATGGCAGCCCTAGGAGACAAATAACACTAAGATCAAGGGGGAGGAGGTGAGGCGAGAATGGAGATGAATGGGAAAGTCAAGGCTGACGATGGGTGATGAGAGGCTGCTGAGAGGGGCTCGACACTCCCACGTGTGCCTGTGTGTGTGTGAGCACAGGCGTGTGTACACTTTGACTGTGAAATCTGATCTGTGGGCTCACCAAGCCTGCAGAACTTTCCTCTACAAGATCACGGGTGAGGCAAAGCAAACGTTAAATCTATTCTATCTCCACTGAAGCAGGTAGGAAGAGGAGTCTTCTCTGGGAGAGCATTTCATCGAATCCCACCCCTTTGTTCTGCAGTGGAGGATGTGAGAAGTGGGGAGCTGGGTTCCCAAGACCCTTTCAGCGGTGAACAGCAGCAGTGGGGTCGGAGCCAGTGTCGCTCTGCGCGTTGTGCTGCACTGACCCTCAGGGCTTATTTTTGGTTGGCACAGAGGAATTCACTGTTTTGCTGTTACAGGTTACTTCATAAGATTACATTCTGGTTTGTGCGTGTGTGTGTGTGTGTGTGTGTGTGTGTGTGTGTGTGTTTAAAGCAAACGAAGGTTTATTTAGGGAGATACACACTCCATAGACAGTGTGGGCCATCTTGGAAGGCCTGGTTTTTGTGGTTTTTTTAATGAAACTTTTGAATGAAATATTACAGACATACAGACATGTCATAGATCCTAAGTGGACATCTCAGTGTGTCTCCATCTGTGTAAGCAGCACCCAGACAAAGAATGAGTATATCACTCGCACCCCGAAGCCCTCCTGCCCCTCCCAGGCACTAACGCCAACAAAGGAACCACTATCCCGAGTTCTAGCAACACAGATGGATTTGCCTGTTTTCGAGCTGATATGAATGGGATTCACAGGCCTCCTTTGTGTCTGCTTTCTTTCTCTCTACCTTATGTTTGTGAGGTTTCTCTGCATCTCGCATATGGAGCAGTTCATTCTCACTGCCAGAGAGTAATTCATGCTTCTTGTCTTTTGAATCAAATCAAGAGGTGCACAGAGAGAGAAGTGTCCTGAAATAATTCAAACTGGTCCTTTAAGAAAAAAGTTAAAACCATCCAATTGCTGAAACAACAGCAAAACAAATTAATCTTTACAAATTGGATCCAATTTATTGGCCATTTATTAAAAGCCACTTTCCCAGATCACTTCCAACCCACCCTTTCCTTTCCCCTTTCCCTGGATTCCCAAGGCCCAGTTGTGTCACCCTGGGCTGACCCAGTCTGGACCTAGGGGATGAGGTTGTGGGTTCACTAGCTGGGGTTTACCTGGGTGAACCCATCTTGACCCCAGAGTAACTGGGAGCCTGGACTGTTACTGAGTGCACCGTGGCCGAGAGTCACTCCCACAGCTAGCTCAGGCTCTGGCCTGCTCCCAAGAGCAGCTTGGCTGGAAAGGGGCGGCACCCCCTTCCCTCCTCGGTCCACGCCAGACCACAGTTGGCCCGATTTCTTTATGCTGACAAGCCTTACTGGGGTCTTCCCTTTTGCTGGTAGCAATGACCTAATCCCAAAATGCAATTTTCAGGGAGCCCCAATGCAAATCAGCGGGACTGCCGTCCTGAGCCTGAGTCCATATATGGTGCATTCTCTGAACCGGGACAGGGATAGTGCTGAGTGCAGTGCAGCACAGCTGATTCTCCAGCTGGCCCTCTCCCTCCCTAAGCTGTGCCTGCCCACTCCAGTTTCCAGTGATGTCAGCGCTGTACCCATAAGGAAACCTTAAGACAGTCCCAGCGCAGCACTTCTTTGTGCCTTTGGGAGGAGCAATCTAGTTGTTACTTCTTTTTAGGCTCCCCAGTTCCTGGGGGGGGGGGGGGCTGTACTTTCTGGAATGTGATAGAATAACAAGATGACTGGTGCTTTTTCTTCAGTACTGCTCTGGCTGTGGGTGTAGTCGGAGAGAGGACAGTTGCTCAAACCCAGTTGCCAGGACTGTTTTGAACTGGAAGCAGTCACAAGGCCCCACCCTGGCACTGGGCAGAGATCAGTTTTCACAGACCTTAGTTGGAGCCTTGGCTGTTCTTTGGTCTCCACCCTCAGCTAATTTTTATTTGTTTGGCCTTCTGTGTGAGCGGTGGAACTAAGGCATTCTCAGACATGGGAAGGAATGCTGAAGTCTGGTTACCAGCTCTGTTCCAAACTCATTAGTGGATGAGCATGTTCTTTTTATTAGCATACCCACCACCATCCTAGAACCAATTAAAAGCAAAGCCTCGGACTAGACTCCAGCAGTGCACGCTGGAGCTGGCTCTAACCAGTTAGGAACCTAATTGTTAAGTTTCCAGGAAACTTGCAAGCCGATTGTTAAACACAACAATTTTAAAGATTAAGTTACATAAAATTAAAATAGAAGCAACAGGATTTAAAACAAAGGTAATAAATGATCAAAACTCATTCATTTCCTAATGATTTTTACTACATTTTGCTGTTATCTGTGCTCTCTTTTTTAAAGCTATTAATTTTTTTAAATTTATTTATTTATTTTTGGCCGCGTTGGGTCTTTATTGCTGCACGTGGGCTTTCTCTAGTTGCAGCGAGCGGGGTCTACTCTTTGTTGCGGTGTGCGGGCTTCTCATTGCAGTGGCTTCTCTTGTTGTGGAGCATGGGCTCTAGGTGTGCGGGGTTCAGTAGTTGTGGCACACAGGCTCAGTAGTTGTGGTGCACGGGCTTAGTTGCTCCACGGCATGTGGGATCTTCCCGGACCAGGGCTTGAACCATGTCCCCTGCATTGGCAGGCAGATTCTTAACCACTGCGCCACCAGGGAAGTCCCTATCTGTGCACTTGAGGTTACTCACATCTGTTGTATATCTGTACGGTGGAAACATCCTATAACACTGTGCACTGTTCACTCTTCCCAGCCCCTGGTTCAGTAAGGTCACATTGGGACATTGAAATCAGCCACTATGGGGTATTTACCCCATGGAAAACACTACAAATCAGGGCTACCACCTCCAACCCCCAAGCCAGTTTTTGACCTTGACCTGCACACCACTGACTCTGGGGGTCAATAAGGAATGACTCACTCCTTGCCCTCAGGGTGTTTATAATACATGGAAGGGGATAAGTCCTTCATGACTTGAGTTGGGCAGTGTCTTCTCTAAAATGTCAAATGGAGGAGTCAGAGGACATGGACATTGAAGTCAGAGAGACCTACATCAGCATCCCAGTTCTGCCACTTGCTGGCCACATCCCCTTAAATACGTTACCTAATGTTTTTGAATCATTTGCCAGATGGGAATAATAGCATCACAAGATGGTCGCGAGGATTTAATGGTGAAAATATGAGAGTGTCGAAAGAGCATTTCCAGTTGAGGGACCAGCATGAAGGAACAGCATAGAAGCAGGAAAGTGGAAGGACTATTCAGAGAATGGCCAGCAGTCTAGGATGTTTGGATATTACGATACACCAGAAGCATCAAAGTGGGAAGAGCACAGGTAGGATGTGACCCTGGAAATGCAGGATTAACAGAGAGGAAAGAGCTGAGACTCCTTGGGGCAGGGCTGGGGAGACTGAGCCACTGGGAGGGCAGCCAGCAGTCCAAGCCACCAAGTTTGAAGGATACAGCAGGTTCAGGCATAATTCAGACAATCCTCTCAACCAGGAGGTGCAGTCTAGCAGGCAGCATCAGGCACTATGGGCAGTCTGTTCCTCTAAGACGAATCCCCAGCCGTAACTGGAAATGCAGGGTCCTCCTCCAGCCCTAAAGAGGGGGCCAGTAGGAGCCAGGTTAAATATGCTAGGTTGGTTCAGTGGCTCAACACTGTCATCCAAAGGCCAAGCACTCTCTTTTCACTCTGATATTCCCACTACTATTCTCTGTGTGTCAGCTTGTATTCTTGGTGTTGATGCCTAGTGTGGCACAATGATTGCCATAGCTCATAGCCCCTCAATCAAAGCAGGTAAGAGTGCGGCAAGCCTCAGAATCGTTATATCAGGGAGCGAAATCTTTCCCCAAGCCCCAGCAGGTTTCCCCTTGTATCTCATCGGCCAGAGTGGGTCACATGCAGTAGCAGGCGGACAATGGCCTATAAAGACCCTCACACTCTTGTCCCCTGGAGCCCGTGAATTTCTTACCTTACACGACCACAGGGACTTTGTAGATTAAAGGTAGGCTCTCGGGGGCTTCCCTGGTGGCGCAGTGGTTGAGAATCTGGCTGCTAATGCAGGGGACATGGGTTCAAGCCCTGGTCTGGGAGGATCCCACATGCTGCGGAGCAACTAGGCCCGTGAGCCACAGCTACCGAGCCTGCACGTCTGGAGCCTGTGCTCCGCAACAAGAGAGGCCGAGATAGTGAGAGGCCCGCGCACCGCGATGAAGAGTGGCCCCCGCTCGCCGCAACTAGAGAAAGCCCTCGCACAGAAACGAAGACCCAACACAGCAAAAATAAATAAATTAATTAATAAACTCCTACCCCCAACATCTTCTTTAAAAAAAAACAAAACGGTAGAGTCTTTCTCTTTTTCTTTTTCGTTTTATTTATTTATTTATTTATTTTTTGGCTGCGTTGGGTCCTCGTTGCTGCATGCGGCCTTTCTGTAGTTGCAGTGCGTGGGCTTCTCATTGCGGTGGCTTCCCTTGTTATGGAGCACGGACTCTAGGCGCGGGCTTTGGTAGTTGCAGTGCGCAGACTCAGTAGTTGTGGCTTGCAGGCTCTAGAGCGCAGGCTCAGTAGTTGTGCCACTCGGGCTTAGTGGCTCCGCGGCATGTGGGATCTTCCCGGACCAGGGCATGAACCCGTGTCCCCTGCATTGGCAGGCGGACTCTCAACCACTGCACCACCAGGGAAGTCCCAGTCCCCACTTAAAAAAATATATTTATTTATTTAGCTTTACAGGGTCTTATTTGTTTCGTTGCGGCAGGCGGGATCTTTAGTTGTGGCGTGCGGGTTCTTAGTTGCAGCATTTAGGATCTAGTTCCCTGACCAGGGATTGAACCTGGGCCCCCTTCACTGGGAGTGCTGAGTCTTAACCACTGGACCACCAGGGAAGTCCCAAAAGAAGACTCTTGAGATGGGGAGTTCAACATAATCACATATGGGACTTACCGGTGGTCCAGTGGTTAGGACTCAGAGCTTCCAGTGCAGGGGGCATGGGTTCAGTCTCTGGTCGGGAAACTAAGATCCCTCAAGCTACGTGTAGTGGCCAAAAAAAACCCCCAACAAAACAAAAAAAACAAACCATAATCACATAAACCCAGCTGAGTGACGGAGATGGCCGCAGGAGGGGGATTTGTCGCTGGTTCTGAGAGTGAGGGGGCTATGTGTAAGACCTGGAGAGAGGCCACGAGACACTAATAGAGGCCCCCTGCTGACAGCCAGCAACCTCACTCTTACAGCTGCAAGAGACTAAATTCTACCAATACCTAAAGAGCAAGGAAACCAGTTCTTCCCCGGAGGCTCCAGGAGGGAACTCAGCCCTGCAGACACCTTGATTTTAGCTCAGTGAGATATGTACCCGACTTCTGTCTTACACAACCATAAGATAATAAATTTGTGTTGTTTCATGCTTATTTGTTACAGCAGCAAGACTAAACTAATATACATGCCCATCCCTTAAGCCAGTAAAGGCAAAGGAGACTGAGATAACCTTGCCTGGCTTAATCCAGTTGGGGATTTTCCCCTGGGCCTGGGTGACAGGCCACGTTCCCTGAGGGTGCAGGCAACGGTCCATAAAATCAGGAAAGAGTACCACAACCAGGGTGGGGATCAAGTAAGCTCCAGGACAGACATGCCAGTGGTTTTCAGCCTTCTGTTTTGATTGGTCTAGTCATTAAACATTTTAAGGATCACCCGTGGTTGCAACCAGAGATCCATAAAGGCCCCCAGAAATCACCCCCATTACACCAGGACCCAGGCCTGATTGGGGGAAGAAGATGCAGAGAATGGGCAAGCAGCTTCCAGAGCTCAACTCTGGAAAATGCTACTTACCATACTTCATCAAACCCGAGATGCCTTCATTTGTAAGCTACGTCGTTATTCCATGAACCAACAAAAGAAAACAGTGCTGCCAGATAAACAACAACATGCCATCGATTGCATGATCAGTGTTAAATGAGTAAGATGTTAAAATGAGAAAAAGGGTGCATCTTAGATTCAACCAAATAGGATGCTACAAATCTGCCACCAACAGTCATAGTTAATTCTTTTTTTTTAATGAGACCTCTCTATTTTTATTCATTTTTACAAATTTATTTATTTATTTGTTTATTTTGGCTGCACTGGGTCTTCTTTGAGGCGTGCAGGCTTTCTCTAGTTGCGGGGCACAGGCTCTAGAGCTCGCAGGCTCAATAGTTGCAGCGCATGGGTTTAGCTGTGCTATGTGGGATCTTAGTTCCCTGACCAGGGGTCGAACCCGGGCCCCCTGCATTGGGAGCACAGAGTCTTATCCACTGGAACACCAGGGAAGTCCCAAGAGTTAACTCTTATGATGCTGCCAGCTCAGTCAAAATTGGCAGGGGTGGTACTTATGAGTTTCTAGGGAAGATGGAGGCCAAGGTGGGAGGGTGAGAGTGTGCCTCTGGTGTTCCTTGAAGCCAAGACAAAGGATGCGGGCTTCCCCCTGTAGGCAATGGGCAGTCACTGAGGGGCTTCTGGCAGGAAGGAGGGGAGTAGGACATCTCTGGTCACACGGCCCCTAGTTTCTGAAACGGTATTTACAACTCCATCTCATAGCAGAGCATGAGAGACCATTCCCCTTTTGCCCAAGAGACTTGGCCTAGAGCAACCTCTAAGCTCACCTTTGACTAGCACTGGTCACCCCTGGCACAAGTGAGGACGCATTCAAAGGATAGCTCTTTTTTAATAAGGAGCTTGGGTTTACCCATCCTGATGTGCATGGTCTGTGTGTCCTCTGAGTTATTAGGTGACGGACAAACCCTCTTTTCCTCCACCCCAGGACTCTGGGGCCTGGAGGGGTAGGAGGGATTGCACCAGAGGCCTGGTCTGGACAGAGGGAAACATTGCAGATGGAGCCCTGAGGGGTCACCAAGCATCGGTTTTGCCACAAACTCCATCCCTTTACCTGGGGTTGGCCCCGAATCCAGGAAGTTTGGAGATCTTTCTGACTACCGTTATTTTATTTTAACTTTTTATTTCATATTGGAGTATAGTTGATTAACAATCTTGTGATAGTCTGAGGTGTACAGCAAAGTGATTCAGTCATACATATACATGTATCTATTCTTTTTCAAATTCTTTTCCCATTTAGGTTGTTAAATAATATTGAGCAGAGTTCCCTGTGCTATACCTGACTACTTTATAATTAGGAAAAAAATCACAGCGTTACCACCTGAAAGTGCCCCAAGAAATCACCTCATTCTCTTAATTTTTCTGATTGGGAAAGAGTGCAGCTGGCCTGAGGTCACCCACCTGCAGAGTGGCAGAACCAGTCTGGAATCCAAATCTCCTGCCACCCCCAGGGCACGTCTGGAGAGGCAGGGATGGGGACAGGAGTGCCATCCCCAGGCACACCCTGCTCTGCCTCCTACTGGCCTGGGGCCTTGGGCCTGTTACTTAATATCTCTGGGCTTCTATTTCCTCGTATGCAAGTTGGGGCTACCAGCAGTACCTGTAGCCGAGGTTGTTGTGAGGATTAAGTTTAGAAGTTCGTGAGAGGTCAGAGACAATTGCCTGCCAGCTAGTAATTGCTCCACCCAGAGCGATCGCTGTTGCTATTATTTTTCTGTGCTATCTCAGGCCGCCTCCATCACTTAACTCCTGCTATCAAACTGGAGGTCTGAACTTTGAGACTTTGGAACTGAGGCATCCGTGGAATTTGCTCCCCTTGCTAATCTGGCAAAGTCAACAAACTCTTTCCGTCCAACCTGACGGGAGCCTCTTGGAGATGTTAGGTCATGGCATGGAAGAGTTTGGTGTGAGGTCCCAGGGAGCTGGGCGGAGGGAGAGTGGGCAGCCCCACTGGGGGAAAGAGGAGGCTTTCCAGGGGCTGGGGGAGACCAGCTGAGGGTGCAGGAGCCAACAAGCGCTGGGTGGGGCACTTGGCATGTGAACTGAGTGTGGAAGGCCAGGAAGGGGGGTGTGATTGGGCCTTCACGCTAGAAAGGAAGGGGACTGGAGTCGATGAAAAGAAGCATTTTCTGTGGCGCTCAGGAAGGGCCTCTCACTGGGGATTTCCTACCCGGGGCCGCAGGCCTTGGCCGCCTTCCCGGGGAAGGTGGCGCTGGTCATGAGGAGCTTGCACACTGCGAGGCTTCCGTCTAGGGACGGAGGGTGTCCACTCCTGTCTCTGGCGCTGCCGGGCTCCCTGGGCCTTGTTCAGCTGGGAACAAAAGGCTCTTTGCTTAAACCGCACACTTCAGACGTCTCCATGCAAGACAGGGACACTGAGGTCCAGGCGGAAGTGGAAGAGGGGACTGGAGACGATGAATAGTGGGGAGTAGGGGAGGTCAGGGCCTCGCAGGGCGTGCCTTGGAGGCTGAGCAGAGGGGCTGTTTCCAAGGAACAGGGCTTGGCACAGGGTCTAGCGTGGCCCTAAGACTGCAGGCCAGCCCCAGACCACTGGTCATGCCGACGTGGCTGGTCCAAGGAGCTCGATGTGGTCTAAGGCGAAACCTCCTTGGAGAAAAGAATTTCAAAATTAAAAAAAAAAAGAAAGCACAATCAACTCCCTTTTTCTCTTTTTCCCAACCGCAGTCAAAAAGTACTGTATCTGCTATTGAAAAATCACATCTCAGAAGCAGCACCACTTGCTGACAGCATCTGCCAAGATTTCCGATGAGGCTGATGGAAACTCGTTCCATTTTCATGCTGTATAATGAGTAGATAGAGTCCTCGCACATCTGCTCAGGCGAGATAATGATGATATTATTACTAGAAGCATTGTGCTGCAAAGAGAATCTATTTTTTTCCTCTCTCCTACCCCCTGCCTATATCTAGCCTCACTTTCTTTCCACTCTTCTCTCTTTACTGTCCTGTGTCTCTCTGCTTCTCGTGTTTATTTTCTTGCTCTCTCTCTTCCTGTTCTTTCTTTCTTTCCTCACCTCAGTGCCCCACCCAGCTTGTGGAAACCCAGGGGACAAAGTGAGGAATTCTTCTCCTATGGAGGAGGGACCGCTGAGAAGGCGCTGGGGCCAGGGGCTGGCTGCCGAGATCAGGGGAGAGGGGTCTTGGGTCCCTCCTCCGAACCCTGGGGCCGCCTGCATTGGAGGGCCCTCTCCCACTCCCCAGCAAGAGCCCTTCTGCCCCGTCAGAGAAACCTCTGGGCTTGCCCTGTGCCCAACCTCATCAGCAAAGAATCAAGTGAGACAGCAGTGTGACCAGCTCACTTCTGCCAGAGAGACAACAGATGGAAAGGGCTTCATGTATTTAGCATCCAGGAATATTTTGCATCATAACTGGACACTTTCTGGATACGTGACTGATTTACAAAGGGATGAAATTTTCACGTTGGAATATAGTAACAAAAAATCAGAATGTGGGGGGGAGTATCAGGGTCGGGGGAGCCTTCCTTGTGTTTCTCAGATCATTCATTCATTCATTTTTGTCAACAGTCTCTCAGCACCTATTCTGCGGTAGGGAATGAGCTGGTTGCTAAGGCACACAGATGGAAAGCTATGGCTCCCGTCTCCCAGGGCCATAAATCTACCCCACGGCTAAGTTCTACCCAACCCAGATATATCTTTGTTCTTGAACATGCCTCCTGTGTGGAAGCAGGATCCCCTTGGAGCCCCTTCACTATGCAGTTACCTTGGGCACCAGTATAAAGATGGAGTGGTATGAACTCCCTCACGTTGATCCATTAATCCATCCGTCCATTTGCTCATCTACCTACCCATCCAACCATACACCCTTCCACCCATCCATCCATCCATCCATCCACCCACCCTTCCACCCATCCATCCATCCATCCACCCACCCTTCCACCCATCCATCCATCCATCCACCCACCCTTCCATCCATCCATCCATCCACCCACTCTTCCACCCATCCATCCATCCATCCACCCACCCTTCCACCCATCCATCCATCCATCCACCCACACTTCCACGCATCCATCATCCTTCCAAGCATGCAGTAGGAGGTCAATTAACAGCTCAGTGAGGAGCGGGGCACCCCTAAACCATTATTGTGGTTGGGAGCTAGGCAAAGACACACCCAGTAGTTGCATGTAGTGTTCATGATTGACAACTTGCAAGTGAATGGTTCCTGAATCCTGGGCTGTGATGTGAGAAAGAGAGATGGGATGAATTTCAAGGACTGATTACAAAGGTTCACAGGGAGCTGCTAAAATTTAATCAGAAGAGTGTCTGCCTTTCTCCCCAGACTGGGCGAGAGCTGCTCGGGGAAGGCAGAGGCTCGTGTAAACTGTCCTTCCACAGAGTTCTTGCTATGGAGCTTTTCCTCGCAGTGATGCCCACTGCATCACAGAGCTGCCATTCTGATAGTTCTTGCTTTCTTCTTAAACAAACTAAGGCTAAGTTCCCCAGAGAGTTTCCATTGAAAGATGCCCCCCAAATTGGAGAACTCGGTGGAAATCAAGATCTGAAAACATTCCTTTGCTCCCCAAATGTTGTATTCCAGTATTTTCCTGGTTGCAGGAATTCTGACTGAAATGTACTCATTTCTTTTCTTTTCTTTTTTTTTGGCCGAGCCGTGCAGCACGTGGGACCTTAGTTCCCCAGCCAGGGTTCAAACCCACACCCCCTGCATTGGAAGCACGGAGTCTTAACCACTGCATCGCCAGGGAAGTCCCCTGAAATGTACTCATATCTAATGTTAATTTGAGTTGTGTTTCTTTTTAAAAATGCCCCCCACTTCCCTTCTGAATGTCAGGTGGCACACTCATTAGTCGTCTGGAATAAGTCTGTCTCCAGCTGAATGAGACTTGGAAAGAGGAAATAGGGGGCAGTGGTTAGAGCCCTGAGTGGTCAGGAGTCCTGGTTCCCATGTCTTACTCTGCCACTGAGTCACTTGCTGCCACTGGACAAGCGACTTGGTTTTTCGGAGTTACCGCCTAACTGCCTAAGGTGAGTGAGTGTGGCAAGCAGGCATTTTGTACTCTGTTACTGTTGTCTTACTGTTTACATTTTAAACAAAAATAAGAGCTGCCAGTGGTCACAAAGAATGACAGAATTAAAGTAACAAGTTCTGTTTCTTCATCTATAAAATCACTGTTATCTTTGTTTGTTTCCAATTTGTGGTTCAAACCCAAGCTTCTGTCACAATGGAGACCTGGCTGTGCTGGAAACGAGCTAGGCTGATTCCAGATGGGTATGAACTTACTGGAAACAAATATGTGCGTCTGAGACCCTGTGTATTAGGAGTCGGCTGTATATATGAGAGTTACTAGAATTAACTTTCATGTAGGATGCAGTGTTTATTAAAAGATAAATAGTAAAAATGGGCAAGGTCGAAATTTACATACATATTATTAAAACTCAACAGCAACAACAATTGTTCAGAATTTAGACCAAAAGATTAGGGGAAGTATTTTTACCTCTAACATTGTTTAGAATTGCCATGGTGGTAATTAAAAAACAAAGAATTTTAGTCACTTTTGTCATTTAAAATTTGCTTCTAACTTTGAAATAATTTTGGATTTACGTGAAAGTTGCAAAAATATTATGGAGAGTCCTCATAAACCTTTCACTCAGCTTCTGTAACCATGGTACATTTTTCAAAACACAGAAATTAACATTGGTACCATACTATTAACCAAACTACAGACTTTGTTGGGATTTCAGCCATGTTTTCACTAATGTCCTTTTTCTGTTCCAGGGTTAAATCCAGGATACCACATTGCCTTTAGAGGTTTATCATTGTTTTAAAATTCTTTATAGATCATGCAACGCCTTCATGCGTGCCCCCAGGGCTGACTGCTTCCACTGCCCTGACCTTAGTATACCACTGATTCCACTAAACCGCTGTGGTATCAGAGGCAAGAATGTTGTGCCTGATATGATATGCTGGACCATCGGAGCACCAACACTACACTTTGTCAAGCTGGAGCTCCATCAGTGAGACACTTCAACAGTGACTGGTAGGTGTGTGACATTTGCAAAGCTCATGTGTCTACTGTACGGAAACCAGAAAGCAAGACTCATTTTGGGCAAGAGTGCCATGAGTCCCTTGAGGAAAAGAGGTGAAAATATATAGAGTAAAAAGCCCTGACAAAAATTATGGTGCAGATGCTTCTGGATGCCTGCTCCATACTAGTTCCCCACCTTTTTTCTTGCCAGGACCTAGTCAGGATCTTCAAAGCAGGCTGAAAGTCTCCTCAGCTCCTCTGAGGATGCCTTCCTGGTGAGGTTAATCTAGTCATGTCAGTTCCACTCACCTTGCCAATGACTGGTTTAGGAATGGGCATGTGATGCATTTCGGCCAATGAGGCATGAGGGGAAAGTCTGGGATTTCTGGGAAAGTTTTCTTCACTCTTCAAAATGCCCCCCTCTTTCTTGTCTGAATTTTGGGTCTTGTTGTATGAAAGATAGAATGCCTGGAGCTGTTGCAGCCGCTTTGTAACCATGAGGGACAAGTCTGAGACAAAAGCAAACACAGAGTGGCAAAATGGCAGGACAGTGAGAATCCAGGTTTGGATGAATCACTTACCCCTGGGAATGAACTAATTCAGGACTTCTTGTTATATGAGAAAAGACATTTTCCATTTCCTGGGGTTAGTGGTCACTCTTATACCGGCCATGGCAACAGCATCTCTCTTTCAATCGTTTATTCACTAAAACAACACTCAGTGAGAACACACCATGTGGGATTATTGTGTTTGGTGCTGATGGAATATGAGAGCGAATGGCTAGATTCCTGCCCTAAAAGGTGACACCATCCAAAGGGTGTGTAAAACTCATAGACAAATCCACTGATTGCAGGAGAACTTGCTGCTACCTGAGAGGTGTGCACAGGTGCTATGTGACCCCTCCAGCCTAAGTGCCCTGAAGACAGCTTTGTGAAGGAAGAGGTACACACCCTTTATCTTCAAGGATAGTTACCTTTATAGGCAAAGGGACATAGCACAAGGGCCTTGTGAGAGGAACAAAGACACAGAGATTGGAAACTGCAGGGTCTGTTCTGGAAAGAGGGGCTACTCCAATCTAGTTAAGCACTGGTGTTTCAGAATTATCAGCTGCCATGATGGGACAGGTGGGGAGAGACAAATGGTGCTCACTTGATCAGTGCCATGCTCTAGGAAGTCTGAAAGGCTCCAGTTTGGGTGGGCAGAGGGGACCCTGTGCTGGTCTCTAGTCTGAGTCCTGTTTCAGCTACCTGCTAATTATGTGGCCCTTTGTCTTTCATGAGTCTCAGAACAGCTATAAGAAGGGGCTGGTAATCACTGTCTTTCCTCCCTCACAGGGTAACTGTAAAGCACAATATAAACATGAAAGGTTATTATCTCCTCCACGTCCAGACCTAACTATAGATTCACCCATCTTAGGTTGTTGCCCCAGCCTCAGAGGAGTGACCCTCAGGCCTCCTCCTTGGTTTCATCCATGATCTCCCATATTTCTAGTATTTTAAGTATTTCCCTCTCTCTCTCCTGAGTGTTTTTTCTCTGTCTCCAAATATGCTCTGATCTTAAAAAATAAAGATCCTTCCTTGGATCTTCTGTATCTCCTAAGACACTATCCATTTCCCTTGTTCTCGCCAAACTTCTTAAAAGAATAGACTATTTTCTCACCTTTTCTCATCTTCTACCCACTGTTAACTATGCCTCCTCCAATGTCCAATTAAGAGTGGGCCCTCAGAACTCTCCTACAGTGTTGGTGGGAATGTAAATTGATACAGCCACTGTGGAGAACAGTATGGAGGTTCCTTAAAAAACTAGAAATAGAGTTACCATATGATCCAGCAATCCCACCCCTGGGCATATATCTGGAGAAAAACATGGTTGGAAAGGATACATACACCCCAATGTTCATTGCAGCGCTGTTTACAATAGCCAAGACATGGAAGCAGCCTAAATGTCCATCGACAGATGAATGGATAAAGAAGATGCTGTATATACACACAATGGAATATTACTCAGTCATAGAAAAGAATGAAATAATGCCACTTGTGGCAACATGAATGGACCTAGAGATTATCATACTGAGTGAAGTAAGTCAGACAGAGAAAGACAAATATCATATAATAACACTTATATGTGGAATCTAAAAAAATGATACAAAGGAACTTGTTTACAAAACAGAAATAGACTCACAGATATAGAAACAAACTTACGGTTACTGAAGGGGAAAGGGGGAGCAGGGATATATTAGGGATGTGGGATTAACAGATACACGCTACTATATATAAAATAGATAAAAAACAAGGCCCTACTGTATGGGACAGGGAACTATATTCAATGTCGTGTAATAACCTATGATGGAAAAGAATCTGAAAAAGTATATATGTGTATATATATATAACTGAATCACTTTGCTGTATACCTGAAACATTGTAAATCAACTATACTTCAATTAAAAAAAAGTTTTTTAAAAGAGTGGGCCCTCAAAGGCCATAATGCCAGCACCTAGGGGCTTCATCCTCTTATCCTGCCTGGTTTAACCTGCCCTGGTGAAATGCTTGCATTATGGCTTCCTCAACCCGCCCCCCTTTCCTTTTCCTTCTCCCCCCTTCTCGGAGTTGGGGGTCCCTCAGATTCTGCTGACCTCGGGCTTTTCCTCACTCAGCACACTCTGCTGGGAACACTTAGTTAACCTCATGGCTTCCACAGTCCTCTTGCAGATGAAGCACAAATACCTTTAATTCTGACTTTCTCTCCCTTAATCCAGTCCAATGGTTTCCAACTGACCTGTCAAAGCATCGATTTGAACATCCTGAGACTCCTCAGGCTCAGCTTGTGCAAAGCTGAGGCCAGCTTCTCCTCGCTTGTGACTGTTCTTTCTCTGTTGTTCCATATACGTGTTTTTTTTTTAAAAATTTTATTTATTTATTTATTTATGGCTGTGTTGGGTCTTCATTGCCGCACGTGAGCTTTTTCTAGTTGTGGAGAGCAGGGGCTACCCTTTGTGTGGTGCGCGGGCTTCTCATTGCGGTGGCTTCTCTTGTTGCGGAGCACGGGCTCTAGGCACGAGGGCTTCAGTAGTTGTGGCTTGCGGGCTGTAGAGCGCAGGCTCAGTAGCTGTGGCGCACGGGCTTAGTTGCCCCATGGCATGTGGGATCTTCCCAGACCAGGGCTCGAACCCACGTCTCCTGCATTGGCAGGCAGATTCTTAACCGCTGTGCCACCAGGGAACTCCCCATATATGTTTTTTAATGGTCCCTCCATCATTTATGTCATTGTAGCCTAAAGATTTGACTCCTCCAACTCCTATACATCATATATTAAAGCAATCACCAAATCCAATTAATTAACCCGTACAATTGTCCCTGAAATAATTCACCTCTCTTTTATTCTTATCGCCACTATTCTTTGAGAAGGGGTTTGTTTTGTTTTGCTTTGTTTTTAACTGGGCTGTTCTAATAGTTTCTCAAGTGGTCTTCCTGATACCACCCTTTTTACCTTTTTTTTTCCTGCGGTACGCGGGCCTCTCACTGTTGTGGCCTCTCCCATTGCGGAGCACAGGCTCCGGACGCGCAGGCCCAGCGGCCATGGCTCACGGACCCAGCTGCTCCGCGGCATGTGGGATCTTCCCGGACCGGGGCATGAACCAGCGTCCCCTGCATCGGCAGGTGGACTCTCAACCACTGCGCCACCAGGGAAGCCCAAGATACCACTCTTTTTAAATCAAAACAATCTTTCACATTCCTGATGGTTCTCTCTTTAAAGACAGATTTGGTCCTGCTTAAAAAATTCCCATTGTTTGCAGAATAAAGTCACAATTCTTTAAAAAAAATTTTTCAGCTTTATTGAGGTATAATTGACAAATAAAATTGTAAGGTATTTATGATACACTGAAAGTCACAGTTCTTTATTATGGCATTTGAAACCTGTTACAACCTAGCTCCATCTTAAGCCTCCAAAATTCATCTCCCACCCTGCTCCTGCATTCTCTATCAGTAAGATCCTACCAGATAAAGGTCCAGCCCAAATGTCCTCTTCCCATTACCCCAGACAGAATTAAGTTACCTTTTCTTTGCACTCATAGGGTATGTATTTCAAGTTGTTCTTAGAGTCACCATCATCACACTGAATTGTAATGATGTCTCTGTCTCTTCTAATAGATTGTAAGCTCCAGCATACCTCTTGCTGCATAACCAGTGACAACAAGATTCAGTGACTTAAAGCAGCAGATATTTATTAGCTCACAGCTGCTGTGTGTCAGGAATTCGGGAGTGGCTACCTGTCTGGCTCTGGCTAGGGGGTCTCTCATGAGGTTGCAGTCAAGAGGTCAGCAGGGCTGTGGTCATCTGAAAGCTTGACCAGGGCTGGAGGATCTGCTTCCAAAATGGCTCATGCAGAAGCCTGGCAAGTTAGCACTGGCTGTTGGCTGGAGGTCCTGGTTCCTGTCCATGTGGACCTCTCCCTAAAGCTGCTTGAGTATCCTCGCAACATGGCAGCCCACTTTCCCCAGAGCAAGTGATCAAGACAAGAGAGACAGGAGAAAAACAAAATGCCTTTATGACATAGTCTTGGAAGTCACACACCATAACTTATTCTATTTGTTAAAAGTGAGCCACTAAATCCAGCCCATGCTCAAGGGGAAGAGGGGAATTAATTGCTATCTCTTGAAGGTTGGAATATCAAAGAACTTGAGGACATATTTTAAAACCACCAACAGGGGTTGTCCTATCTTTGTCTTCAGTAACTAGCACAGCATCTGGCACTTAGCAGGTGCTCAGTAGATGTTTCTAATGGAAAGATGTGTTGAAGGGGGAGATACTGGAGGCAGTGTAACCATGGGTAATTTGTGTGGGCCCCGTGAAGAGTGGTGGAGGTGAGAGTTGGTGGGAGAGATTCTGAGGTAAGAATTCATGGGACTCCATGACCGATTGCATGAGAGGGGTTGGGAAGAGATCCATTTGGGGTTGAAGGTCTTGAAACTAGGACTTAAGAGATGGTTGCGATGGATGAAGTAGGCATCTAGGACTTCCTCCTTGGGGTTTCAAGGTAATGAAATATTAAATCATACAGCTAAGAACCCCGTGTCTTTGGGGTTCTTTGGAAGGGTCTGGAGCTGGCGGTCATCAGTATGAGCCCTAAGTCATCCCCTTTATTTCATGTTTCTCATTTATAAATGTGGAGGTTCTAGTACCTAACTATGTCCCAGGACTTCCCAACTAAACTCTTAATGTTAAGGGGATAGCAACATCCCACCTTTTTCTTTTCTTTTTAGCATCCCACCTTTGCAAGAAATTCCCACCACCACATCCTCTACAAACGGTCATGTGGAAACACAAGGGAACTATTAGGTTGAACCATCTGAAATGCTAGTGTTCCAGTTTTGACCTATAAAGAAGTCAGTTTCATAGGGTTCAACCTAATAGATATGGCTGCAGTTTGAAGATTTGAACACCTTTTCACAGATGGAAAGTTGAGATGTTCCAGAGTTCTGGATCTTTCTATTCCTCAGGAGATTAAGGTCCAACTTTAAGAAGGGTCAGTCTTGAAGTTAAATTAGCTTTAGTCCGATATAGGCATTACTTCCTCATTTCCTTATGTCAGATAAAGGAATTAAAGACCAAAGACTAAATACTGGAGTCAAGAAACTTAAGATGGAAAATTTATCTCGGAACTCCAGATAAGTCCAGACTCAATCACATTTCATACACTGTGCCATTTCTAAGAAATTGTATTTACTTAGAAGTGAAATAGCTGTGGACCTAATAAAAAAGGGACTAGGAATTAAATAGTTCTTTTCTCATTTTGTACCTCTGGAAAGTGATTAGTTGACTCCTTCATTACTGGTAGGACTAAATCCAATATTTGCCAATTTAATTTATGAAAAATACCTTTTGTCCTCCATGAGTAGTTTTTTTTTTCTTTAATTTATTTATTTTAGGCTACATTGGATCTTCGTCGCTGTGCACGGGCTTTCTCCAGTTGCGGAGAATGGGGGCCACTCTTCGTTCGGGCACTCAGGTCCTTCATTGCGGTGCCTTCTCTTGTTGCGGAGCACAGGCTCCAGGCTCCCGGGCTTCAGTAGTCGTGGCTCGGGAGCTCCAGAGTGCAGGCTCAGCAGCCATGGCGCACGGGCCCAGGGCCCAGCTGTTCCGCGGGATCTTCCGGGACCAGGGCTCAAACGTGCGTCCCCTGAATTGGCAGGCGAATTCTCAACCACTGCACCACCAGGGAAGCCCTCCACGAGTACTTTTCAAACTTAATATTAAACAGAAACTTTCAATGAGAAAGTTCTTTTCTTCTTCAGTGTTTATTCTTCCACTTTTTCGGATCAATTAACATCGAAGGTAGACTTTGGGTAAAACGTGTAAAACTAATTTATAGTAGCACAAAGTTCTCAAAAGTTAAGAGAGCACAACTGCACCGATCCATCCATTCCCGCCCATTGGAAAGCAAGTTCCCCGAGGGCAGGGTCTTTGCTGCATATTCCTAGCAATCTGAACCGTGCCTAACCCCCTCTAGCTCTCAGTGAATACTTGGTTAACCGTCCATTCATTATCATCCGTGCAGGCCGCTGTGGCCAACGAGGATGCCGGCCAGCACCGAACCTGAGCGGCTCTCAGCCCCTCAAGGCCACAGCCCGCACCTCCGGAAGCACCGAGCTGAGCTGCCCACCCCGCGGCCAGCCCGCGGCCTCCGCGGCCCTTCCCTTCCCGCGGAGGAAGGAGCGGCCGCCGAGGAGTGGGAAACCCGGACCCACTTCCTGTCCGGGTAGGGCCGTGCGTCCTTGCGCTCCTCTGCCAGCTCCCGGCCGGGAGAACGCGGCGGGGCGCGAGCGCCGGGCAAGGGGAACCCAGCCTGGCGCACCGCCCTCCGGCCCCGCCCCGGCCCCGGCCCCGCCCCCTCGCGTCCCCGGCGGCGAAAGGGTTAACCGCGCGGGGGGCGGGGCCCGAGCGAGCCAGGCGCACCGAGTGCGGGCCGCGGGCGGCGAGGGGGCTGCGCCGGGGGCCGTTCCGGACGGCGGGGGCGGGGGCGGGGGCGGGCGGAGGAAGGGGGCGGGCCCCAGAAGTTGTTGGGCGCTGGGCCGGCGGCGGGAGGGCGGGAGGGCGAGAGGGCGGCGGGCCGGCGGGCGGAGTGGGCCTGGGCTCGAGAAGTTTGCGCGGCGGCTGGTGAGCGCCGGGTGCGGGCCCCGCCGGCCGTGCGCGCCCGCTGCCATGGCTTTCCGCCGGAGGACGAAAAGTTACCCGCTCTTCAGCCAGGAGTTCGTCATCCACAACCATGCGGACATCGGCTTCTGCCTGGTGCTCTGCGTCCTCATCGGGCTTATGTTCGAGGTGAGCGACAGCGGGGCGGTGAGCGCCCCTCTCGCGCGCCGCCCGGCGTCCCCCTGCGGGTCTCCGGGGTCCGCGTCTGCGCCTGGGCGCCCGGCCGCCGTGTCGGTCCCCCGCACCCCCGGCTTTGTGCACTGTGCGCCCCTCGGCCTCCTAGTCAGCCCAGACACCGCCGCCAGCTCCGCGCCGTGCCCGCCTGCCCTGCCGCCCTTTTGGGCACCTACCGTACCCTGCAGCTCTCCCTGCAGCCCCGAATCCTCAGCCTGGCCTCGAACCAACCGCAGAGCTGCCACCCGGCCCGCCCAGCGCGGGTTCCTTTTTGGTGTCCGGGAGCCAAGCCCGGAGACTCCCAGACCCGCAGTCATTGCACAACTCCCCTTCCCAAGCCGTGGCTGCTAGCTCCTCTGGGCTTTTCCAGTGGGAGGGACCCCTGCCCTTTACCTCCTCCCACTTGATTTTCGGGGTCTTTTGCATCCTCCGCTCTGGGCCAGACTCGGGGTGTTCACGTGTGGCCCTGACCCCATCCCAGCAGTGCACTTCTGCCGTCCTCCCGCCACCCTCCCCCCCCCTTTTTTTTTTACTCTTGCCCAAAAGGCCAGTTTTCATAAACCCTGTTTCACTCTGTGAACTGTTCATTCAGATCCAGCTGTGGTGGACCCAGAGCTTCTCCTGTGACAGGAGCAAGGCGTGGACCAGGGATACCCTCTGCTTTTAGGGGAAAGGTGATTCTCTCAAAGCTATTCGGGTAGGGGGAGACCACGGGGTCCTACTCAGGACAGCTGGGGCAGGCCTCATAGAGCAGGGAGTTTTAGTAAGCCCGAATGGGGTCAGAATCCAAGGGGGCTGATGGGAAGGATTCCCTACTCCCGACAGCCAGAAAAATGTGATATTCACAAGTAGGGAGAACTGGCAAACGCTGAGTATAGGACTTGCTGTGGTCTGTCTTGTCTCAAGGGTCAGATACGTGAGTGACACTTCGTGGGCAGCTTATCTGCATTCTCAGGAATGGGTTAGGAAGCTGTAACTCTCTATAAATTGCCTTGAAGATGGAAGATTCCCGGCGTGGCTAATCACCTCTTCTGTGTGCCTCTGTCTCTGGGTTCCCTGTCTCCTCTCTAAGGATGACAAGGGCCCTGCTTGGTCAGCGAAGCTGCCCTCAAGCTGGGGACATTCTTGTGGCGGCCGAGTCAGCGTTGGATGTCTGCATGTGTCCTTGGCTGGGCTTCAGGGTCTGCAGGCCTCCTTTACTCCTTCCACCCACCCCGACAGCTCTCGTGATGTATCGGCGGCGAGGGCTTTGTCAAGCCAGGGTGGTCCCCGTGTCACGGTCCCTGCTCTGTCACTAATTTGACGAAATAAAAAACAGATGCAGCCTCAGTTTCCCCATCATTACAGATGAGTAAAACCTGTCTTCCTCACAGGGTTATTGTGAGGTTTAATTGAGATCATGTGAGCAGCAAAAGCCATAACAGGTTCTACCAATGTGAAATCAGGTCCTTTGCTCCTGAAACCCTGTTATTGTTGATCATAATAGCTTAGCGGGATAGGAGAAAATTTGTTTGGTCCAGCCAGTGCTCTCAGTGTCTCCTTGCTGTCCTCCATTCTAAGAGGCCTCCCAGTGCCTTGTCACCAGACTTGGAGGGTGTGGTTGGAAAGACACGTGACAGCTGTAGCCCTCACAGCCAGCGACGTCTCTTGCATAGCCTGGTGGGTCTCTCTGCTGTGTGTCTGGCACTCATTAAGGATGGTGGCTCTACCTGCTTTTACCTTTGCTCAAAGAGAGCTGCCGAGTATTTGAGCTCGGTACCTCCTTCCCTCGCTGCCTCTGGTCTGGTGGAAAGTCCTGTTGGTTAAACCTGGCCGTCCATGGGAGGTGGAAAGTGCAAGGAGCCCTTAATTCCAGTACATGACAAGAGGAAGGCCCAGGGTGGGAAAAAACCCCCGAAAAAACTGCCCTGCCCTCCTCCCCCTTTTGGGATTGAACTGGGGAGTGTGGAAAGGGCCAGGGCTGAAATGCCTGCCTCACGGCTCCCTGTCCCACCACCCTCTTCTGGTAGAACCTTCGCCCCGCGGCATCTGTACGTACAGGACAGGTTGTCTCCTCAGGAAGGTGCACTGGAGGTACGTTGTGGGTCGGTGCAGGCTGGTCTGGGAGGAGGAGGGCCGTGTCCAGACCTCCCTTATGAATCACGTGTGTTCTGCTGCACTAGGCACACAGTAGGTCTTCATTGTCTGTACCTACCAACTGACTCTCCACAGAGACAGGTATCTGCGGGGGGGACTCAGATTTCTGGAACTCTGCTCTCCCTACCAGATGAGAGCAGGACCTCAGAGAAACACATGTGGGCATCCTCACAGTTGGGGTAAACCAGCCAGGGACTTACAAGCTATCACTCAGGGTCATCTGGGTTCTTCCCTGGAGGGGTGGTGTGTATGTGTGTGTGTACCTAGGGATGCAGATGGTGGGGGGCAGGCCAGCACTTAACACGACTCACTTTTTCTTAGGAGTGAGGACAGAAGGAGATGGAAAGGGGAGGGGAAGGCAGGGAGAGAGGACGGCAGGCTTTTGGGTTTCTAACTTGGGCAGGGCTAGGATGCCTTCATTCAGAAGCTGAATCAGGAAAACTCAATTATAATTCTTCCCACAAAGAGCGAGTCTCCTGGCTACTTCTCCCTCTGGGGTCCCCTGCCTAGCCTCTGCCAATGAGCTGGGGCCCTCTCCCCCCCACCCCAGCCAGCCACAGCCTGGCCCTTGCATCTTAACTGGTCTCCACTTCTTCCCTGCCTCGCCCCTTCCCCAACTCACTGGTCAGCTTACCAGCGTTCAGAGGGGCTTTCGTTCCCCCGCAGGAACCCCAGGACTTTAGTTCTGTCCCCTGGGAGATGATGACTCCAAGTTCCTTCCCTTGGGATCACTTCCTTTGGGGAACACACATGAAAGGGTTGCCCTCCCACCTCTGTGTGGTTCAGTTTTGAACCCTCCTGAGGTTCCTTCTCCCATTTCCGAGGCCAGGGGCAGGCTCTTCCCGCTGAGCCCAGGTTTTCTTTCCATCCTGCGGGCTGTTTGGAATAGAGCTGTTCTGTGCAGCCACAGCACTTGGCTAAAAAATGTCAGGAATGTGGAGCTTTATTTTCCCCCCTCCTTCCCTTCCAGCTTTCTCTTTCTTGACTCTGCTGGGGAGAGGTGGTGCAAGGGGGATTTCTACTCCACACTTTGGTCCTTCAGGCCTGTCTGAGGTGGAGCCCGGCCGGAGCGGCCTTCAGGGTGTGGGCAGCCAGTGGGGTGTGTGTCAGATGTGAAAGCCGCCTCCCCTCTCCTTTCCCTTTCCAATGTCCTGTTCCTTTGGTGCCACAGTGCCACGTTTCAAACTGAAACAGGCAGGGGGAAGAGAGAGGAAAAGGCGCTCATTAGCGAGAACAGAGAATGAGAACAAGGGGGCACATCCAGCAGAGAGGAAGCCACTTGTACATTACCTACAAAATGTCATTTCGAGACAGACTTTTTCTGTTTGTTGCAAAGCTCATTTGCAGGCGCTGCTGGCTCTGCAGCACGGAAATGGTTCTGAAATTCTGGGCCCGTCATTTGGAGGTTGGGTTCCTGTTTGGTCTGTGATGACTTTAAGAATTTAGGGCCCAGAGAACTTTGGGGGTAGTGGTTGGTTTTTGCTTTTTAATTGTTTTGGAGGCAGATGTGGTGGAGCCACCTTTTCTCCAGGAACTGCCTTCTTCCCGGTTGCTGACACCACGGTCAGCTTGTCGGGGTGATGTGTTTGCAGCGTGCATGGTGGGAGCCCGTTGTGTCACGACCTGGCAGGACACGGGTTCCGTGGCACCAGTGTACATCCTCCCAGGCATCCCTGCAGACATCACAACCTGAAGGGAGGCTGCTGGTCCTGCCCCTTAGCATTAGTGCTGTAAGACAGCTCTGCTTACATTCTGTTATTACAAAGAGCCGTGCACAGGGCACAGATGTACATCTGAGGGCAGATGTCGCTTTTACTTTAATTCCTAATCGCTTTTGAAGATGTTCTTCTGCCAGCTGTTACAGTTCCTGACTTACGCATCTTCCTCTCCAGCCTCTGACGTGGCTCATCAGTGGCGTTCTAGAGAAATGAGTCAGGGGAAGCCGAGAAGGGCCACTTAGTCTCTTAGGTGCCCTTGTTCTGTGGTTGGATTTTTACCCGCATTTCAGTGATCTGAACAAAAGAGCAGAGATTTGAAACTAGTGTACCTCCTGGTCCAGCCTCAAGTGTAAGTAACCCTGTCCTGTGGGATGTAAGGGCACCTCGGTGATCCCCGTTTCTTCTTTTGGCAAAAATGTGACATCCAGAAAGGTGGTGTTTATCAGTGAGTGAGTTTTTAACCCTCACAGCACGATGAAGGTACAGGTGTCCCGCACTGGGCCTGGCACACGGGCGCTTAATTGATGGTCTCAGCAGCCACGCGGGTGGCCCCTGTTATTGGCGTCATTGCTGGGTGTGTGAGAACACCGTCCGCCATCAGCCTGGCTTGAATTTCAGTTTAGATAGGACCTGTTTTTTCCATGAGACCTTTCCCCCAAGTTCTCCAGTGCCAGCTGTCTGCTCCAAAGCGGGCGATCACTCTGCCCTGGGTGCCTCTTTCCCCTGCTCCACAGAGAACATCTGTTGTCCCTGTGCCATCCATCTTATTGGAAGGTGGGCTGGGGGTGCTGGAGGGTCTCAGAGCTGCCGCTGTCAGCTGCCCCGCCCGCTCCGTCGGTGCCACTTTCCTCTTGCTCCCTCTGTTGTCTGCACCCTCGGCCGCTGCTTCCTGGGGGCACTGTCCGGCCTGGTCTAGTCCTGCCTGTTTGCAGAGTCGCATGTGTTGCTATGGAGAAAACTTCACTCTGGCAGGCATGAGCTCCTTTCTGATCTGCTTCGTCGTGGGCAGGGGCCCCAGAAATCAGTCTGTGGCAGAGCTGATATATCTCCCGTTCCCACCCTGATAAATGCCTCAGCTGGAGGGTTGATAAGAGCGGATTAGAGTTCCCAAACTCCAGAAGTGCTTTCTAATCAGCCAGAGTGCTATTAGCAAGCTTTGGTGGGAAACTTTACTGATACGATCTCTTAACCTTTTCATCCAGCACTGTGTATCTGGTGTCCATTGGTACCTAATGGTTAAAGAAAAGGGGGCAAAAAAAGGGAAAAGAAAACAGTAAAGCTACTACCACGGCTCCTGACACAGCCCGTCTCGTTTCCCGAGCAGACCTTTGTCTCTCACACAGCCTGTTGCTTTGCCTTGACTTACCTCAAAGTCTCACGTGTCCCCAGTGGAAGGAAACCCAGCCCAGCTTAGTCACCACTGGTTAACATTGGGAGTTGACGTTGCAGTTTGAAGAGCTCTGCAGGCAGGTCTCCTGGACAGTGTAGGTTCACACAGCTTTCCTGCGTGAAGGAGCGGAGCCCGATTGGGAGTGGGGGGCTGGGAGGCCCCTGGAGGGAACTTGGGGGCACGCAGGGTTAGGTGAGCCGCTGCTCTGTGGCTCTCCGCCCGAGCCACGTTGCCTCTTGACAGCTCCCCTCATCTGTCTCGAGGGGTTGGCAGCATTTTGCGTCTGCGAAATGCTTTACTAGCCTCACCCTGTAATCTGGATGGTTTATGGGGGTTGTCATACCCATCCAGAGCCTGGCTTCTAGAGGAGAGACTTGGCCAGGGACCATCCGCTCCGAGTTAAGAGTTGGAGCCAAAACAAGAAGCCAGCCACGTCTGGCTCACATTTAGAGCTCAGCCCCGATGCTTCCACCAATGGGGCGTCTGCAGAACGTAGCCACAGGCCGCTTTAGTTTTCTCTGTCTGAGTGGAATCTGTTTATTACCTGGAAGTAATGTCTACGGGTCACTGTTCCACTTGGAGGCTTTTCTGTCTGGAAGAGTCGTTGCCATTTGCAGTGACTCCCTGAAAGACTCCAGAGAGTGACCCAAACGTGTGTATCACGTGTGACCGTGGGCGAGTGGGCAGAGGCTTTACCTCCTGTTAAAGTCACTGTCTGCTGTTAGCCCACATCTGCGTGAGAGTTGCTGCTTCTGCCTGCTGTATCCTCATTGCCCGTCTCATCAAGTGAATATCATGGCCATAGCTCAAGGGCACATCTTTTCTTCACGTTTTACAAGTCTAAGGGCTAAAGGGAAACCTAGATGTCATCTACTATGTTTACAGAAGCGGAAAATAAGACCCCAGAGGTTGGGTGATTTGCCCAGGGCAGCAGAGTGAATTTCTGGTAAACTTGGAGCTTGCACCCACATCATCTGACTCAAGCCCAGTGCGTTTTTACACATCTGCTCACTGGCTTTCCCGACGCTGCCTTTGAATGCCGTTGTGTGTGCAGAAGCCTCGAAATTGACAGATCCTTCCTAACTGTGCTGCGTTTGTGGACTGGGTGCCTGCCGTGTGCTTGTGTGGAGCTCTGGGAATGCAGATGAACCAGGTGGGGTCCCTGTCTTCAAGGAGGTCACGATGTGGTAGCTTAAAGCTGATAGACTGTTTGTGGATAGAAGTGAGGTCTTGAACTTGATGAAAGTGGCAGGTGCAACTGACAGATCATTGGGCCTCACCCTCAAGCCATTGCCGTTGGTGGAGGGGGGAGTTTATTGAATAGAGACCCAACACCCTGAGTGGTCAGCAGGCAGAAGACAAGCACGGCGGTAACTCCTGGGCATCTCGTGTGTCACAGCCTTGCAGATGAGTGAACTGACCAAAGGCAGTGAGTGTGTATGTGTGTGCAAGGTGTGATTTCTGGCACTCGGAGGCCTTCATTGATTGGAACCTTGCTTGAGGTTCAGAGAACTCTTCCATAGGGTTTCTTAAGATTTCCAACATCAGACCCCAGCGGGATCTGTGATGTGCCGTTTGGGTTAGTGGGGGTGAGAGTCGCACCTGAGGTGAGAAAGGACATCATCCTCAGAGCCTCAGTTGTCCTGCCTTTGAAGAGGGTTTCTTAATAAAGTTCCTTAAGTTTTAAGGACAGAGTATCATTAGTTTAATCAGTTTGTTCTTTCGTCTTTATCATAAAGGCGCAGATACTCTGTTTTCACGGAGAACTTTAAAAAGAGACTTTTTAATGATGAAGACTTCCGTGGCTCTGGGGAGGGAGAAGGATGTGCCTCCCTATGGGCAAAGCGTGGGGACGTAACATATAGCAACATGCCTATTCCTGCTCTGTTAACCTCTGCCCTCTTGCTTTGAGGAAAGCCCGCGACCTCACTGGTTAGTTAACAAGTGTTTCTGGTCTGTTGTGCATGCCCAAGCACAGTGCTGGCATCTTCGAAAAGATAGCATTGAGAGTCAGTGAGAACGTGGCTTTGGGGTGAGAGGTGACAGGGGATGTATTATCAGCTCCTTTCCTGAAGGTTAAGGGCAGTCTGGGCGCTCCTGACCTGGAGGAGCGATCCCAGGATAGGCAGGCCTTCGCTCCGTGATTCCCGGAGTCCTGCGGGAAGTCGCGGCGTCCCTTCACGATGCCCTGCAGAGAAGGATCTCCTCTCCGAGGGACTTCTTCCTCGGGACTTGGGACGGGATGGGGCTTTTCAGACCCAACACTTCTGGAGTTCAGAGTGTTTGGTTTGCTCTCTGACTTTGTACCGGGTCAGCTTTTGACCTCGATGGGCAGGGAATAACTTGTTTGTATGCTGGTTGGAAGAGGGGGTGGAGGTGGAAAGGAATGAGGGATCGCTGATTTTTTCTTTTCTGTAATTGCAGTTTGGTCTCTGGTTTGGCGTGACGTGCAGGCACGAGCTCCTCTTCCAGGGTCCCCGCGACAGAGCCCGGGCAGGGAGCTGTGCGGTGGAGGGGTGAGGACTGGGCCCCGGGGCCTCTGCCCCTAAGTAGCTGTGCGGTCCCTTCTCCAGTCTGGGCCCCGCTGCTTCCTGGGAGTGTCAGTTGCTCTGCGTCTCAGTCATGCCTTCCTAAGATGCTGATGCAGAACAGGGCTGGGACATATGGGTAACACTCCAGTTGAAGGAGCACCTTCCCCACAGCCACACAGATTCAGGGTTAATGAGAAAAACGTTGCCCTCCACTACCTTCTGAAGTTGAGGTAGTGGTCTCAACTTCTGCTTTTGGTTTCATTTCTTATTTGAGTTGAAATCTAGCCTGAATTTGGGTTTGACATGTCATGGAGCTTAGTGGAACCAGTGGTGAGGGAGGAGAAAACCCATATGTTAGAAAGGAATCACCTGGGATGGGAGAGGGGGTGGGCTCTGTCTGTGACTTTGGAGTCAGAGGCCGTGTGGCCCCTGCCAGGCTGACAGGGGACCCGGGAAGAGCTAGAAGAGGTCTCTGTCTTGGGCGGCACGGCCAGCGCCTGCCCTGCCCACTCAGCGTTCGTTGTGCCGGTGCTCAGGGTGGTCCGGGGCCCTGGCTGGAGCGTGTGTGCACGTTCAGGGACCCGCTCGTTCCCGCCACCCCTCGCGCCCCTAGGGGCCGGTTTATTTCAGTCAGTAGGGTGAGCCTAGAGTGTGAAACGCCCCCCAACCCCGCACCTACAGCAGCGTGCTTAAGGCGTTGCCCAGCCAGCTGATAACACTCCCACTCCATCTGCAAGGCCTGCAGCTCCTCTACCCACGGGCATGCTTTCTGCCTCGAAATTATGAGAGGGAATTAACACCAGTACTGGAGGGGGAGAGATGTGAGGAGATGCATCAGCACTTAGTGACTTCCTCCTGAAGCCTAGTTTCAAGTAGGAATTATCTGCTATGGTTAACGTTTGAAATGTCACAGTTTTGGACTCACCAAATGTAGGCCTCACCTGTGCCATCCAATAGGCAGCCACAAGCCACACCTGGATATTTATTTATTTAGATTAATTAATTTTTGGCTGCACTGGGTCTTCGTTGCGGCGAGCAGGGGCTACTCTTCATTGCAGTGCGCGGGCTTCTCATTGCGGTGGCTTCTCTCATTGTGGAGCACGGGCTCTAGGCATGCCGGCTTCAGTAGTTGTGGCACATGGGCTTAGTTGCTCCGCGGCATGTGGGATCTTCCCGGACCAGGGCTTGAGCCCCTGTCCCCTACATTGCCAGGCGGATTCTTAACCACTGCGCCACCAGGGAAGCCCACACCTGGCTATTTAAACATAAGCTCGTCAAGACGAAATGAAACGAAAGATTCAGTTCCTCAGTCACACCGGCCACATTTCAAGTCCCCAGTAGCGCTGAGATGGAACATTTTGATCATCACAGAAAGTACTGTTGGACAGCACTGGTCTCCACGTCGCTTCCTGAGAGTTTGGTTTTCGTTTGTGTAGTAATAGGTAATGAGGGGTCCTTGTGGTGTGGTTCTGTTAGGGACTGTTAGAGGCATGGATTATAGGGCTGAGGTCGTGGGCCTGGAGCCACATGGCCTGGGTCTGAATTCTGGTTTTCCATGTCCTAGCAGTGTCATCTTGGTAAATTATTTAATCTCTCTGTGCCCCAGTTTCCTCATCAGTAAAATGGGGATAATACTATGTCTGAGAGTCGTTGGGAGGATTAGAAACATCAACACAAAATACGAAATTTAATACAGACACAGCGCTCGGAAGACGGCCTGTTGCAGGATGAGAGCCCAGTGCGTGTTCCCCATCGTTCCTGTTACACTCGGGAGGTGTTGGAGTGATGCCTCGACCGTGTGGGGCTCCCTCAGCATTTGGAACACAGCTGGGAACGGGATGCATGGAGAGGTCAGCCCTGTGCCCTGTCCTGTGACCTCCACACCGGGCGAGTCACTCAGGCCCTTGCTGACAGCCACCTGCACTCACTTTACGTACAGTTACAGGAAGCTTGGGTATCTGGTCCAAGGTTACAGAAGAAAGAATACGTTAAGATGGGAGCAGTGGCTGGGGCAGGTGGGTGGTGGTGGCCGACAGCTTGAGACTTTCTCCCGGAGGCAGCGGGGGTCTTTGAAGAGCTTCGGGAGTACAGTGATGTGAGGCTGTGTCCCCTGTTCCGGAGATACTTGGAGGTGAGATTGGAGGTGAGTCTGGTGAGGAGGCTGTGGCACTGACCCCCAGGAGAACTCCCCCAAACCCCCGACACAATTTCAGTCTCCACCCCAACTGAGAAGTATGCCCCGGGACCCACACACCTGAACTCCCTGGTGTCCACTCGGTGTGGCAGGCACGCTGTGCGCCCCGGCAGTTGTGAGGGTCAGACTAGGGCGGGGGTGAGGGGCAGGGAGGGAGGAGGGCTCCGCCTGGGAGCCGCTGTACCCCGAGGCTGCCCGGTGCGGGGCTGTTCTTGAACTCCGGTGTCTCTGTGCCACTGTGTGGTGCCAGCTTCGCGTGGCTTTATCACCAAAGTGTCCTTCGGACTTATTCAAACAGTATGTTTTGCATCTAATGTGATTTCTGATTTTTTAAGAAGTCGGGCCTCAGCCAGGTGGAACATCTCCCCCCCCGCCCCCCGCTTTTTTCTTTCGGCTGCATAAGCCGTGAAGAGGCTTACGCTCAAGTATGGCGGCCTGACCCGAGGAAGCCGGGTTTGTTCCAGTGCCAGAGGATGCGGAGGGCGGGGGGGCTCCTCTGGGGAGGTTTCCTAGGGATGGGCGGGAATGGGTCTGCAGGGGGTTGACTGGGGACAGAGGAGGGAGCCTTGGCCTGTGTGCAGCTCCGTTCACAGAGTTGCTGCCCTCACTGTACGTGAGGGGCCGCCCGCGCTCTGCCAGGCGGTGCTGACAGGTGTCAGTCGTCATTCTTTGACGTGTGCTGGACAAGGTGAGGGCTGCCTGATCTGCCACATGCCTTCCATCTCTGAGCTGGTGCCAGGCCCCTGGGAACAGAAGGAGGAGATTTGCCCCTTGTCTGATTTCTCGCCCCCTGGTGGAACCCTGGGAGGCTTCTTCCCGAGGCCTGGGGGTGATCACCCATGATTTTATTAAATCCCCCTGACCCCCAGTGCCTGTAGTTTACATGGTGTGCAGAGGAGGGAAATGCTTCAAAGCAAGTGCATGTGTCAGAGCAGACCCCCGCGGTCACTGCTCCCTTGGCCTCGCCCCCGCGTCTGGTCACTAAGTCCCACCAGCTTGACCTTCTGCGCTGCTCTGTGTACCCGCTCGAGCGCTGCTCTTCGGCCTTGGCTCAGACCCTGGGCCTCTCTCACCTGAACAGTGACAGTGAGTCCTACCTTGGTCCTCAGCGTGTTGTCTGGCCTCCCCTCTGGCCCCTCCTCCACGGAGCTTCCGCTGATGTCCTCAGACTCGGAGCTGGGCCTGGGTCTCCCTCCCTTACAGCCCTTTGGTGGTGCCCACCCGAAGTCTGGGCTGCTCGGCATGGCATTCAAGGCTCCCCTGGAGTCTGACCAGCCTTTGTCCTCCACGCTCGGCCCGCCCCTGCCCTGACCCCTTGTCACAAACCATCTAGTGGTTCCTGAACACTTTTCTTTCATGCCTCCCATTTGCTTATGCACCCTTCCCCCATCTTCCCTCTCCCCCTTTCATTGGACTGACTCGCGCTTCTCCCTTGATGCCCACCTCCTGTATCGCACTGGTACCACCTGCTCAGACGCTCTCCCTGGCCCCTAACAGAGTTCACACTTCCTTGCCACCTGCCTCTGTATTTCTCTCATTTATTCATTGAGCCCGACTCGCATTGAGCATTTGCTCTCTGCCACGCACTGTTCTTGGGGCCAGGGTCACAGATGACGAGGCAAAGATGCTGCCGTCACAGAGCCCGGAGTCGTCTGGGAGGGGGCGGTATCGTAGGTGCTCTCATGTGCACGGGTACAGTGTGAATCAGAGGGGGGCGCAGAAGCCCCCGGAGGGTTGGGGACAGTTCACTGTAGACAGGAGAAGTTTGCGCTGGGCCTGGAGGCCTGAGGGATGCTGGCCGGGCAGATGGGCAGGGGAGAGGGTGTTCCAGGCAGAGGAGGGACCTGTGTAAAGGCCAGAGAGGTAAGGGGGTGGAAAGTGGCTCTGTGTTGCCAAAGCTGGGGAGGTGCTTCAGGAAGGAAGTTATGGAAGATGCGTCTGGACTGGCAGGCAGGGCCGCGGAGGCCCAAAGTTTGGATTTGCTCCCCGGCTTAGGTAATAGGGAGCCACTGCAGATTCCTGAGCACGGGAGTGACTCTATCAGAGTTGTACCAGGAGAGTCACAGGCAGAAGGGACAAGGCTGGTTCCTTGCACTTGCTATGAGTGCCCCCTGGAAGGAAGGTTGCTTCACATTTTCTCGGTGTCCCCCACCCCTCTGTGCCTGACACGTAGCTGGCGTGAAACGATCAAGGCTGGGCCAGCGCACACACAGGGGAGTGCGTCTTGAGCTGCCTTTCTGCTGCTGCTGGTGGTCGTTTGCAGCCTTTCCATCCATGCTTTCTTCTCTGGGTTCTCAGCTGCTCCTGAGCTCACTAGGAATGCTGGCTACTTTAGCGTGTGCGTACAGACGGAGAACCTAGAATCCTGGCCTTTTAAAGCTTAAAAAAAGAATGTTTTTGAACAGGTGATATTTGGCAATACAGTCACATTGTTCAAAAATCAAAAACATGTAAGAAGAATAGATTGAGAAATGTCCCTCCCCTACCTCTTCCCATCCAGCTCTCTTCCCCTGCCCCCAGGTAACCACTTTTATTAATTTTTGCATATCCTTCTTAGGTTTTCTGGAAAGCCCCCTTTGCCCTGGGTGGGGTAGTTGCTGCTGCCTCAGCGCTCCGGCCCCTGTGCCCCCCCCATCTCGGCCCTTACTGCCCCACCTCCACCGTCTGGGACAAGCAGCTATAAATATATGATAGATTTTCCACATACACACATGTATATATGTATGTGTAGTTATATGTGTATGTATGTATATGTGTGTGTATACACATACACACGTATATAGAGAGAGAGGTATATGTATACGTATTCCTGCCTCCTTTCTTACATGCCTTGCCTTTTTCTGCTTGCACAATATCCCTGAGATCTTTCCATGTCAGCACACAGAGAATTTCCTCATTTGTGTCCAGGGTTGCTTAGTCTTCCATTGTATAGATTCTCTGTACTTCATTTAACCAGTCCCCTTCAGATGGACACTTGGGTGGTTTCCAGTCTTTTGCTCTTATAAACAATGCTGCAGTGAATATCTTAGTACGCACATCATTTGGTACCTATACAGGCATATCTTGTAGCATATTTTCCCAGAAGTGGCATGATTGGTTCCAAGCATAAGTTCATTTGTATTTTTGATAGATATTGACAGATTTGTCCTTGTCCTTTTAAAATACCATGTTCAAACCAAGGAATCAGTTAGCCGTGGCCCATTTATCCTGTAGCCGTGAAAATACACGTTACATACTAAAAGCTGTGCCAGTGTCTGCATAGATCTGGTTCCCTGTTGTATTCTCAGCATCTAGCCCGATGCCTGGTACATAACAGGAGTCAAGTACTTGTTGCATCTTTAAATTACATCATTTGGCACGTTTGAGTAACAAGGCCCTTCCCTATTGGTTATCTTTCAGCCCCGCTGTGAGGTTTCTCTCGCCTCTGTCCCTTCATACAAATTCTTCCCTTAGGACACTCTGGCTTTGCATTTGGTCAGCTGGTCCTCGATCCTCAGGCCACAGCCCCCTTTTTGTGGAAAGCCCCCCCTTTGCCCTGGGCAGGGTCGTTGCTCCTGCCTCAGCGCTTCATCCCCTGCGCCCCCCCATCTCGGCCCTTACTGCCCCACCTCCACCGTATGGGACCTCATCACTAGGGCAGGAGAAGGGCTTGCTCACCGCGTGTCTCCAGCGCCCAGCCCAGCACTTGGCGTTCCAGTGGTTTGCACGTCGTATTCTTTCAGTAAAGAAGTGGTAAAGTAGAATCACCTACTGATAACCAGTTTTGAAAGAATCTTTTTTGCATATTTAATGGAGATATAATTTGTATACTATAAAATTCAGCATTTTAAAGTGTATAGTTCAGTGGTTTTTTTGGTATATTCACCATGTTTTGCAACGATCACCGTTATCTAATTCTACGTTTCCATCAGCCCCCAAACAAAGCAGTTAGCAGTCACTTCCCATTGGTCTTACCCCAGCCATGAATCTACTTTCTTTCTCTTTGGATTTGCCTGTTCTGGACGTTTCATGTAAGTGGAATCATACAACATGTAGCCCGTGACTGCCTTCTTCCACTTAGCCTAACGTTTTCAAGGTTCATCCATGTAGTAGTGTGTATCAGAGCTCATTCTTTTTGACGGCTGAGTAATATTCCACTGTGTGCAAATGCTGCATTTCCTTTATCCCTTCGTCAGTTGGTGGACATTTGGGCTGTTTGCATCACATCACATGAATAATGCTGCCATGGACATTTGTGTACAAGTTTTTGTGTGGACATAATATTTTCAGTCTTCTTGGGTATATACCTAGGAGTGGAATTGCTGGGTCATCAAATAATTTTAATATGGGAAAGCAGCCGGCATGGAAACTATATTGAACTATTTGTCTTTTTGGTCTGAGAGTTAAATCTCAGGGCCAGCACTGCAAATATTGCCCACTACTATCCAGGCTTCACACAGCAGCGCTGGCTTTTGAAATTTATATTAGGTGGACTGCATCCCAGTGACCATCTGCGACCCAGAGGCAAATACTTTTGGAGTTTACACAGTAGGATTTACTGAATTCTCACCATGTGCACAGTGCCACCTCTATGAAGATGCGGAAATAGAGGGCACAGATCTTGCCCCAAAGTCATCATTCATTTGAAACAACCTAAGTATCCGTTTATATTGAACCAGTTAAGTAAATTATAGTATAGCCATATGCTGGAATACTCTATAGCTGTTTAAGAGAGAATAAGGTCAATCTTTATGTATTGACATGGACTGATATCTGAGGAAAAAAATAGATTAGTATACAGAGCATGAGTCCATTTTAGTAAAGAAATTATGTTTATATATGCAAAATCTGGAAAGATCACAGCAGACTGTCAACATTGATTGTCTCCAGGAGGTAGTTTATGGAAGACTTTAGCTTTCAACGTTATATCTTTCCCTTAAAAATTTTTTTTTACAGTAGGTAAAAAAGTAGCTTTTACTTATTTTTATTTAAAATTTATTTTATTTTTATTTATTTTATTTTTTAATGCATTGGGTCTTTGTTGCTGCGCGCGGGCTTTCTCAAGTTGCGGCGAGCAGGGGCTACTCTTCATTGCGGTGCGTGGGCTTCTCGTTGTGGTAGCTTCTCTTGTTGTGGAGCACGGGCTCTAGGCCCGCGGGCTTCAGTAGTTGTGGCTCGCAGGCTCTTGAGCGCAGGCTCAGTAGTTGTGGCTCACGGGCTTTAGAGCATGGGCTCAGTAGCTGTGGCGCACGGGCTTAGTTGCTCTGCGGCATGTGGGATCTTCCTGGACCAGGGCTCAAACCTGTATCCCCTGCATTGGCAGGCAGATTCTTAACCACTGCGCCACCAGGGAAGCCCCGTTTGTAGCTTTTAAATTCATTTAACCCCCCCCCCATTATGTTTTGGAAAAAAAGGAACTTGACATAAGATTTCTTCTATCTGAATCACTAGATACCAATGTAGGATATAATACTAGACATCAGTGTATGCCTAAACGCCAGATACATTTGTGGTGAATATAGTGGTCTTCCACACCGCGTAAGCCTGGAGGTGAGAACGCTTTTAGATTCCCGCAAGGGAAGCTTCATAAGAGAAGAGTGGGACTTGGCTTGGGCCTTATAGGATGCTGACATTCATATAGCACTTTACAGTGTTTAGGGTCAAAGAATGAAGTGTGTTGAGTGCTGACCTTGTGCCGAGCACTGCAGTGAGCGCTTTCCCTGTATCCTGTCATCCCACCCTCACTGTCACCCCTGGGGTGGGTACCGTGACTGCTCCCATAGTACAGTGAGAGAACTGAGGTCTAGAAAGACCAGGGAACCTGACCAAGCTTCCATTGGTCAAGAGGCCAGAGACAGAATTCACAGCCCACTTGTCTGATTTCAGAGCCCGAGTCCTTACTCCATTCTAAAGGGAAAAAGACTGAGGCTGAGAGAATTCAAATAACTGCCGGCCATCACACAGGTAGTAAACCGGGGAGCCAGGTCTGCGCTTACCGATATTCCGAATAATCCGTCACGTCTGTGACACTGATGTTTCCTGTTATGAGGTCCAGGCTGTTGAAATCCCCAGGGGTGGTAACAGGAGGCTGTAAGGTTCTGGGTCACAGAGGTACGTGAAACTCTTCCTTCCAGGCCCCCTTCCTTGGAGATTCATACACCACATATACTTATTAAAGAAGCAGAACCTCTCAGACCTATCGGCCATCTCTTTCCAGTAGGATTTAGTAACATCCACAGATCTGCTCTGTGGAACGCCACCCTTCCATCCTATAGGGAGATGGGAGTGAGGGAGGTTTGTGGACAGCTTTCTCTCTCCCGTCACAGGTGAGAGTGCCACCTCTAAGGTCTGCGGTTGGCAGGCTGTGAGGAAGAGTCCAAATTCTTGGGTGGATTTGGGGCCTCCTCGCTAATGCTTTAGGACACCAGGAAGGACCTACTGAGTGTCGTATTTGACATCTGTTTGTGACATTTTGTTTCAATGAATCATGATTCACCATTGATAACAGTTACCTAATTAAACCCACCCCATACTTCTTAAACTCCAATTATTCAACCCACACAATGCCAGATTTCATACAATGAGTATTAGAAGTATCTGAGTGCCACCACTGTTTTTTTCTGTAATACATGCTATTATCGTTTTCTTTAAATTGTGGTAAAATATATATAACATAAAAGTGTCTTACCATTTTAAAAGGTTTTAATTATATTTAATTGAATGAAAAATTCTTTAAATTCTGTAGTGCTTTACAATATTCAGAAGTTTCACACTCATGATTTCATATAACCCCATAATAACCTTTTTCCCCCTACTCCTATATTACCAATTTTCAAGTGTACAGTTCGGTAGCGTTAAGGACATTCACATTGTTGTACAACCACCACCAGAACTCTTTGAAATTTATTCCCTAAATATTTATTGAGCGCCTGCTAATTGAAGGTGCCTGGGACCTGGAGATGGTTGAGACAGGCTCCGTGCTTGGGCTCAGGCAGGGAAGGGGTAAGAAAACCAGTGGTTACCGTTCAGTGTGGCCATAGTCATGAGGGGCTCTGTACAGGTTGAATCCTTGCGGGGCTCTGTGCCTGGGGATGGGGCCACGTTTCCACCTCGTGCTGCAGGGCTCCCTCCCTCCTGGCTTCCTATTGGCTCCGTGCTGGTTGGTTCTCACCCCATCACTCCCTGGAGTGGTGGTACTACCTCTGCTCCCTAGAGCCCGGGGAAGAGTCGGGGATTGTGCCTGCGTGAGAGCCAAGCCCTAGAGCCACGCGGCCTGGATGGGGCGGGTGGGAGAAGGGCGCTGCCGCCCAAGCCAGAGCTCTACCAAACCCCCAGTCAACGGTTTGCCCAAATACCGTATCCTAGCCCTTCCACCCGGCACGTTTAAGTTAAATAGACTGTGTTTCAGCTTGCAAGCTCTGCTGCCTCCAGGAATGACCTCTGTGATTAGTCATGAGTGCCTTCGCTCCACTTTACTGCTAAAAAATGACCATGGTGACGTGGCCGAAGTCCCAGACGAGGGGCACGTGTAAACTAAACTAAATAGATCGGAGAGGACTGGCTCTAGGGCGCATTTGGGTTTGTGCATTTCCATGGTGACCTCCTGGAAGTGAAAGGCAGTGGTGGATTTCTTGTATAGGTTTATTACGATGGTTCGCTCCCAGGCTCTCCTCCCCCTGGAAAACAGACTGCAGGTGTGAGGCTTGGCTGCCCTCGACGTCTGGGTGGGCACCCCGATTCCCAATGTCACGTTGCTAGATCGTGCCGGGCTTGTAAATACCATGAAGTGTGTACAGGTTGGGGGTGCAGGCTTTGCGTTCACATTGACTGGTCCTTTACCAGCTCCCACACTTCGCTAGATAATTTAAGTTACTCAACTGTACCCCATTTTTTTGGTCAGTAAAATGGGAATGAAAGTAATTGTGCCTACCTCATTGAGTTTTTGGAAGGATCAAGTGAGCTAATAGTGCCTGTACATACAGTGTTTTTTTTACAGAGCTTGATATCAAGTAAGGACTCCATCGATGATTGTTGTTCGTGAATATTAATTAATTCCATGACCATCGCAGCCGTCATTAGGCAGCTACTTTTCTGTGCCTCTCATTTTCATGTTACAGTTATATATAGTCCTGGTGCATCCATGCCACACCAGACACGCCATGTGCGCTCAAACGCTGCTTCCAGGGCCACCAGGACTGCTAAGAAATGTGGACGTGGAGTCCATTTGCTGAGGGTTTCTCCTGGGTGGGCTCTGAGCCCCCAGCCCGTGGTTCAGTGGGCTCCCTCAAGTGCTCAAGCCTCAGAATTACCCCTCACCTCTTCCCCTTCTTCTCAAAGATCATACGGCTTCAGACCACGGTCTCCTTTTCCCCTTGGGAAGAAAACTGTGAGGTCCAATGAAGTGGAGATCAGCTGCTTGAAATATTTTATACTAAGGCGTGACCTATCATAGCATTTTTTAAGATAATGAGGCGTTTGCGTTTTACGAGCTATTTTTGTTGAACGACTTTCTTTGCTGTTTGAATACCACTTTTATAAACATTTCTTCGCGCTCTCCCACTTAGCACAGTTGGTTTAATTATGCCTGGACACTATGGTTTTTCATGATTGTAATAAAAATGCACAGACCAAATTCTGACCTTTCCCCCACTCAATGGTATATCCAAATATTTTGAGACGTTAGCATTTTTAAAAGATGAGCTTGTTCCTAAATGCCTACCAGCAAGGGATTGGTTAGATCAGTTGAAAATGGTGACATAAATCTATATGCAGTGTCACAGAAGGATTTCCATAACGTATGGGTGTGCGGGGTTTTTTTTTTTTGCTTTTTTTTTAAGCAGGTTATAGAATGTCATGTCAGTGTGGTCCTCTCTAAAAGTTTGGATTTGTTTTATTTTTATAAAAAGACAGCTGTAAGGATAATGATCAAAATATAGTCAGTGGTTTTGTTTTCTACGTGTGGTAGAATTTCAAGTAATTTTAATTTTTTTCCCATGCTCGTATCTATCATACATGTATATATTTTCAACGAAATATATATCGTTTTGCTAATCAGAAAAGGCACATTAAGGCTGTTATCATTTTGTAGATGGAAAGAAGGAAAGTTTGGATTGGTGCAGAGCCTGTTGCTTGGAGAGCAGGAAAGGCGAATGGAGAAATGGGAGAGAGGCTGGAGGTGGAATTGGGGTGTGTGTGTGTGAGGGAAGCTGGAGGAGGGTGTCCGCAGAGTAGCCAGGGGATGCTGTAAAGATACGCTCGTGCCCGGATCTTAGAGATGTCATTCCCACCTGCTATAAATAAAAATCTGCTTTTCAGAAGCCTTTTGAAGAGTGGCTCAGAGGGTGAAATGGGGGTATTTTAAACCGTTCAGAGAAGCATCTACAAACGCATTAAGAAAAACACAAGTTGGGATTGACCAGAAGTGGAAATGAAACTTCTCAGTTCCAGTTATTAACTGAACAAGTCACATGAATGAAAAGGCCTGTGGTGAAAATTTAAGCTTTTAAAAACAGCAGTTGAAAAGTTCAAGTTTAAACCCTAACCCGCACGGCAGCCCATTGTTGCCCAGCGTGGGCCTGTGTAAAGGGGCCGCCTGGTCCACTTTTTGGGTGAGACCCACTCGCTTTGGTTTCCTGAGAGCCTCCCCACCCTTCCAGGGTTGCAGAAGGTGGACAGGTGGTGGGGGGCAGGGCAGGATGGTAACGCCTCGGGGGAAGGGGTTCTGGGAAGTTATGGGACTTGACTGCCTTGAAGATTCTTTGGACAGCCTCTCCTCAGTGCTCATAGCCCGGGGCTGCTGAGTCCTCTTCCCTGCCCAGGGGTGCACTCACCTGCGACCTGGTGGAAGGGGAGCTGTTGGTGGTGGTGGCCTTATCAACACACTATTTGTTAAACCTGATTATGTAGAGGGGGTCGGGGGAGAAGCCTTGGGGCTTTCAGTGGTTTCCCATGGAAAAGACGCACAGAAAATGATAAATGACAAAGCATTGATAACAAATTAGAAGAAAAATGGCTAATTGTTACTTAGTGAATGTGTGGTGTGCCCGGCCTTGTGCTGGATCTGACCTTCTAATTGCACTAATCCCCGTAACAGTTCTCTTTAATAGATCCTGTTATCTCTGTCTACACAGAGCAAGCCGAACAGCTCCATCTGAGTTGCTGAGGGCAGAGCTGGGATTTAACACAGTCTCTCTGAATTCAGAGCCCAGGCTCTTCACTAGGCCTGGCAGTGCGGGCTTCCGGGGTGACGGAAGGAAGCAGCACGGATGGCAGGGTGGGCAGAAGGCTTCCAGAGGAGGTGAGGCCAGAGCTGGCCCTCAAAGGGAAGTCGAGGCAGAGACACAAATGGAAGGCAGAACAGAGGGCTGGCGTTCTGGGCAAGAGAAGGCGTTCAGAGAACCGAAGAAAGCAGTTAAATAGAGGAAATGCTACAAAAGTTCCTGGGGCCGGGTACTTTTGGGAAATGTGAGGCTAAACAGATTTATTTACCGCAGGACTTGTCAGAGCCTTTAATGTAGTAGTAAGCAGTAAGGAGTCTTGTATACCTGCACCAAACATGTTTGTTGACCTTGGAGAGTATTTCATGGAGTAATATTCTAGAATATTTTTTAGGACATCCGGGGCTGTTGTACTGAGTTTGGGGGGTTGTGATAATCAAGGGTGGAAAGGGAAGGAGGTTCAGGACTGTCAGATTGAAGGGTTAGACATTATCTTGAAAGCAGAAGTGAGCTTGGAAGGGGGTTTATATTGTTCATATTATATATAGCGTGGCTGTTCTATCTAGGATGGTGGGAGGAGAGGGAGGAAGGTTGAGTCCTAAGGGAGAGAATCCAGTTAGAAGCCTCTTCTGTAGGCTGGTGAGAGATGAGGGTGTGACTGGAAATAATGGATTTAATAACATAATAAAGGAAAAACCCAGCAGGTGGCTGTAAGGGACGGTGGGACTCCTTGCCTGCAGCCTGGGACATGGGCAGATATAGGGATGTCTCTTGGGTACCAGTTTTTGGAATAAAGATGCATAGCTTGATTTTTGGCATGCCGAATGGAGTTGATGGTGTGATGTTTAGGTAAAGATGCAGGAATGTCCCCCAGCAGAAGATCTGAGTAGGAAAAGTAGATTTGAGTGTCACTGGAATAGAGGTGGTCACTGGGGCAGGATTTCTAAGGGAGAAGGGCCAAGCCTTGAACCCTGTACCTTGCGGGGGGGTGTGTGTGTGTGTGAATCTCTGTCCTGGAAGCATCTGTGTGTGAAGGAATCCGAGGGAGCAAAGGGACTTCAGAGAACACCCTTTAAAAGAGGAGATGGGGCTTCCCTGGTGGCGCAGTGGTTGAGAGTCCGCCTGCCGATGCAGGGGACACGGGTTCGTGCCTCGGTCTGGGAAGATCCCACGTGCCGCGGAGCGGCTGGGCCCGTGAGCCATGGCCGCTGAGCCTGCGCGTCCGGAGCCTGTGCTCTGCAATGGGAGAGGCCACAACAGGGAGAGGCCCGCGTACCGCAAAAAAAAAAAAAAAAAAGGAGACCCCCCCCCCCCAAGGCCTTGTGAGCGGGGTAGTAGCCTGAGGCTCACATCTGGTTTGCGGCTGAGCTCCTAGGAACAGCCCCCCGCCCTGTGCTGTTTTCCTTCTGTTCTGCAGGGCCACCTGTTTCCTCTTCTTGGTGGTGTGTATTGCGTTGTGGTGACATGTTTGCAGGTGCTTCAGGAGGGCTGCAGGTGGCTTCCTTGCAGGTGTGGCCACCGGTACCCACCAGGACTTTGGACTTGGGTCACTTCTTGTCCCCCGCACGCTCGCCCTGGGCAGCAGAAGGGCGTGAGGGTCTGGTGGGCTTGTGGTCTCGTCCAGTGGCCCGTCTCCTCCAAATCCTTGTCTTCTGGACTTCGCATGGGGGAGGCTGAAGCCTCTGTCTTTAGGGCTGGAGATGGGCTGGCCGCTGGGACTGCGGAGTCTCTGTGCCCTGCCTGCCTGGCCTCGGGCTGGGGCCCAGTGTGGCCTGGGGCCTGCTTGTCAGCACGTGGCTTGGGTTTCCGCGTTAACGTTCCCACGTGGGGATCGCAGAGGATCGAGTGTCGAGCTGGCTGATCGCGCTGAGCCTTCTGGAGCAACCAGCTGTGGAACTTCCAAAGGGCCGTGTGTAACCGGCTTGGGAGATGTGGTGGGTGCCAGGGGCACCGAGATGGGGACAAAGAAGCCAGTTTGTAGAAGGAAAAAAATAAATGAGCATAACAGTCTTGGGCCGTTTGGATGAGGCACGGCGCTTGGGCACCTTGGAACCCCTTTCCTCTTCCCTTCGGATTTTTCCGCTTCCAGAGCCCCCTTTGGCCAGTGACCCCTGCAGACCCCCTCTGGGTAAATACAGCCCCTGTCTCCTACCACCTCGCTCATTACGCATTCCTTTAATCCGGCCCATCTCCAGGTCGCCAGCTGGCAGAGACTCAGCAGATTCCAAACCCCAGCTGGTGCCAGAGTGTTTACACGGGGAAGCTTGGCAGACAACTTGCCCCCAGGGTGCTCAGCTGGAGGAAAAGGTAGAAGGACGTCCCAGAGCTGAGGGCCAGTTTGTTTGCAGACTTTCCCTCCTCCCTCTCTCCCCCTCCCCTCTCCCCCACCCTCCTTCAAGGCACACTCTATCCCCACAAAGTAAAAGGGAAAAGAATCCCCTGTGTCTGAGGAGGTGCTGGGCTGGGGATTCCCCGGCTCACCCCTTCCACCCACTTTCGCAGCGCTTGGAGCACATGCGAGCCGAGGGCCTTTTACTTCCTGTCCGGAGCAGATTGGATTATTGAGACCTTATTTGTCAGTGTAAAGTCAGACCCCAGAGTGGGTGTGACTTTCCAAAATCAGGGCTAGAAGCTCTGTGCTCGAATATCTGTGGCCTGGGATTCCTTCCTGCAGCCTGAGGGCAGTGGTGTCCTCAGTAAAGGCCCCTGAACATGCAGGCGGGTGGTCGCTGGTCCACAGCGGGGGCTTGTCTTGATGGGAGTTTGTGAGAAGCCAGTCCCAAGGCTTCCTGCACAAAGAAAGCGGTTTCTCTTGGTTGTCAGCATCATCGGTCATTGGGAACTCAGAGAGTGACTGTGCCTGCCTCCCCCTAGTTTCCCAGGTAATATTCCCAGCATGTGTGGATGGGAGAGCATTTTGCTGATTGGAAGTGCCCTGTTGCCAGAGGTTGTATTGATGAGGTTAATGATTATCATGTGGTGTTAGTATTAAGCCTTTTATTTGAGGAGCCAATCGGCTTCCATCAGGGTCCCACAGGAAACAGATGGGGTGATTGAAGGTTATTGAAGGCATTCTTAACAAGGGTGGGGACGGGATGAAGCAAGACAGATTAGGGATGGTAAACCCCCAGGGCTTGCAGTCGTGGAAGATAGCCCTAAACCTGAAGAGACCGGGGATGGAGTGGATGCAGAACTTGTTGAGATGTAAAGGAGAGGGAGAGGGAGAGGTCATGGCCGCGGGAGCTGTGGCTGCAGGAGGGGGGCTGGACCTTTGGTACTGGATCTAGCCACTGCCACATCGCCCAGTGGGAAGGGAGCCAGGCAGTGACCCCCCTCCTGGTGCCCTCTCACCTCCTGTGGATTCAAGCGAAGCCAGGGGTCCAGGAAGCCCATTGCTGCACTCCATAAAGGTCATCCGCCCTCTGCTCTGGGCCCCGGGCCAGGATGGAGACTCAAGCAGCCCAGTAGCAGTTGCCGATTCTCTTCCATCTCCTGTTTGAGTCCTGCCTCCTTTATGCCCACGGGCAGTCAGAAACGGGGTGGGGAGGGGGCGAAGCGAGACCGGTGCTCCTGAAATACTGCAAACGCTGACAACAGCCCTTTGGGGCAGATGTTTCCTAATTGCAATAAGCCAAACCATGTAACGTGTTTACTTTAAGCTACTTATTACCCTGATCTCTGGTGAGACCAGAATTGTCCTGGCTTCTGAAAAGTGGCAGCGTGTTAAATGCTTCCGCATCCCCCTTTTGCCCCAGTTCAGACAATACTCAAGTACCACTTAAACCCATTTCCTTCTCGGCCAGTGAGTGCTCTGTGCTCCCGGCCCTCTGGGACCAAGAGGAGGTTCCAGGGGAGCATAAATAGGATTCTGATCATGTGTCCGGTTACCACTAGTCTTGGAATATCTGTATCCATTGGGAAATTACTTCCCTGACAGTTTCAAGTGGGGGAGCTCAGACTCACTAGACCGTCAGGTAACTGATAAAATTTAATTGGTAAATTATGAAATGCGGGACAGCCTGTAGAGTGTTGTGGCTGGAAATGGAGTTTGAATTTCTATGTGACAGTGTTGCCTCCCTAATTGAAGGAAGCAGTTGTTTTTTCATCTGGGCTTGGCTATTTGGGGAAGCAAGATGTTGAAATGCCCACGATGCTGGAATGGACAGCATCCCATTGATGAACTCAGTAGGCAAAAAGTTGACTTTGGAGCCCGGTAGCTTTTAGAATGAATGGATGCATGCAAGCTCCAAGGGGTCTGAGGGCCAGATTTCCTTTCCGCTTCCCGGTTTAGACTAGCTTGTTTGAAACACAAGGGGATCTCAGCTGTTCTGAAGTTGGCCCATGCAGTAGATGGCCCCCCAAAGCCGCCATGATGCACTAAGCCAGCTGGTTCTATGTGGAGGCCTCCCGCACTTTCCCAGCACAATCGTGATTCTTCTCACCCTCCCCCCTCCCCTCTACCACAGTCTTGTACATCTTCCTGGCTCAGCTCACCCCGTCCCAGAAGTCTTTCCTGAGGAGATCCATAGATCTCCATACCCAGAGCACTTACTGATATTTACTGAGACCCTCCTTTGTGCCAAGGACCCTAGGGGTGCAGAGATGAATGAAGCCATGGTCTACTGCCTTGGGGAAGTGAAAGAGCCCCGACTTGTCCTTTGTCTATTCATGTCCCGATTCATGACATCTTTTCTTGTTGTCTTACAAATAATTCTTCACTCGGCAAAGTCCCCATCATTAGTTTTCAGGCCCATTGTTCAGGTGCACGTGGTTAGGAGTCCACAGGTCGCAGTCCGGTGAACCTTGGGTTCCAGTCCCACTTCTGGGGCGTATTAGCTGTGTGCCTTTGGGTAAGCTTCCTAAGCTTTTTGAGCTTTGATTGTTCTGTATAATAGGGCTTCTGGGAGGATTAAATGAGAGAGTTTCTGTTAAGTGTTTACAGTGATTCCTGGCACGTAGTAGGAGCACGATAAATAGTAGTGGTAGTAGTGGCAGTGATAGTAGCAGTAGTAGTTTCTCTTAGAGCTGGAGGTTAAATGAGGTGCAGCTGTTTGGTGTTTAGCACAGGGCCCAACATTTAATGAGATCTCACACATTCAATGTTGTTCCTTACAGACTTGTTGAGGTAATCACATAAAATACCTCAACCTGGTCCAACTTGCAGTAAATGTTCAATAAAGGGCGGTCAGTTTTGTCACCTCTGAAATTGAGGAGTTGCGCTAGATTGATAGCTTCGCTTCTGATTTTGGTCTCTGAGCCTTTGAGGGAAGGAAGTGGGTCTTAGAATGTTTTTCATCTCCAGTGGCATTGTGCCTTGCCCAGGGCATGCACGCAGTAAATATTCTGTGATTGACGGGTTGCTTTTACATTTTTAAAAGTTTTTAAAATTCTTTAATTTTTAATTCTTCAGTTCTAACCAAAGGTACGTTTCTGGGGTGTGAAAGTCTTACCAGCCTGCTTTGCGTGCACACGTGTGCGCGCGTACACGCGCACTTCTAATGCTTTCCTGGACACATCCGTTAGAAACCCCGGTGGGACCACTGGCAGATCCAGGAGAAGGCCCCAGGAGTCCCCTCCGTGGCAGTAGTGACAGGCACTGCAGGCCTCAGAACGAGGACCCTGGCCCTCGGCCACATGCTTATCTGCGTGTCTGAGGGCTCTGATTCCGAACCCCATCAGCCCGGCTAGAGATGGTGAAGGCTGACGGAGGGATGGGAAGCCGGAGGCCTCCTGTGGCCAGCACCCTCACGATTCCCCCGGAACCCGCGGAACAGACATCGTCCTGTGAGTCCATCCAGGTGGCCCTGCCTCTCCCTCTTGGGCCATGACTGAAGGTGAAGCGATGGCCTCGGAGAGGGGCAGAGGAAGCGATTGACGAGACAGAGATGGTGCCAAGCCCTGTAGCGCCGGACGGGGAGGGGGTGTTAGTTTTGGTTTTGCCTCTCCCACCACGTGCTCCACAGCCCTTTGACTTCCTGTTTCCCCCTCTGAATTACATCACTTTAAGGCGTGCTGGTGGAGCCTCTGCTCTGGATCTAGACAAGTGTCAGAACTTCAGAGGGGGCGGGGCCTGAGGGGGGAGCTGCCCAGGGCCGGTGTTCCCCTCAGCCATCCCTCTCCTGTGGTCCTGGAGCTCATTCCCTGAAGAGAGCCCCCTTGAGTAGATGTATTCCTTGCAGCTCTCCCGTTTCCTGCATATCCAGTCCCTTTTCCTCCAGCGGTCTCTCTCCTCACCACACGGAGGTTCGAGTTCTTGCATCCCTCCCTGACCTCCCGACCGCTGGAACAGGCGGTGCAGGCTCATTTCCCCTTCTCTCTCCCCTTCACACTCACCCCGTGCACCAGCTTCTGCCCCCTCCTTCTCTGCAACATTTACTCAGCAAGGTCCCTGATGACCTTCCCATCCCCAGATCGGATAGACTCTTCATGTACTCTTTCATTCCACAAATATTTATTGGGCTTTCGCTGTTCCAGCTGCTCTGGATCCATCAGGAAAAAAAAAAAATTAAGACCCCTGCCGCCTGCAGCAGGCATCTCAGCGCCAGGCTGACTGGTCCTCCCGGAGCCCGGACTCCTTCCGCCGCTCTCCTGCCCTGGCTGCTGGGCCCCTTCTGCTTCCTCCTGCCTCTGTGACTGGTCCTCCTCGGCCCACTCCCTCCCTCCCCTCCCCCTCCCAGCCCTGGACCACAGCTGTTTTCCCTCTCAGTTGATGATCCCACCACGCGCAAGGTTCGGAATAGCCATCCTAACGCCAAGCACGTCTCACTGACGCTATAGGTTTCTACGACCGTTTCCTGAGCAAGACGAGAGCACTGCTCCTGGCTACTCCCCGCCTGAACTTACTGTGCCGTCGAGCCCTCGGAGAACGACCCCACGCCGCCTGTGTGTGTGGCCGTCACCTTCATGCAGGCCTGTGTTATCCTTCCTTCCTACTGGCTTCCTGCTCCCACGCTTCCCCAGCCCGTCCTCTGCGCCCGGAGCGGCACGAGCTCTCTGCAGTGGAGACCTCATCGTGCTATGCCTTGCTTAAAGCCCCCTGCAAGTCAGATAAAGCCCACTTTTTATACTTGCCATAAAGGGCCCTTCACAGGACCTGGTTCTTGCCAGCCTTCCTGCCTCATCACCTTCCTCACACAGACCATCTCCCGGGAGTCCTGTTTCTTCTGCTTCTCTGCCTGCCTGCACGCAGCCCCTTCCTGCCTTCTTTCAGCCTGTCCATCCCTTTAGGATACAGATTGGGCAGAACCTCCTGGCTGAAGTGCTCCACGGCAGGTGGGACCCCCCTCTGGTCTCCCGAGCTGCTGTAAGGTACCCTCTAATAATGACCATGTTGTGTTGCAAATGAGCTTTTCCATACTGATTTGTCTGGCTGGGCTCCAAATTTGGGTAGTGCCTTTCCTGCCTGGGTTGGCGTTTGGGGCGGGGGCATTCCTGTGTCTGGGAGTTGAAGGGGCAAAGCTTAGAAAGCTGAGGTGGGGTAGCTGTGGAGTCCTGGGATCCAGGCAGGGGGCCTGATTCCTTTGTAGGCACCAGGGAGTCATGGAGGACTCTGGAGCGGGGCCTGTGGTATTTTAGGAAGGCAGATCTGTGGTCTTTCTCAGTCAGGGAGGCGGCGAAACAGTACCCAGGGTGGTTCCCCTCTGCAGGCCGTGGCCTTGGTTCCTACCATAGGGTGTGGGTGCAGAGCAGTGGCTGAAGAGCTGTCTCCCCTCCCAGGCCTCGGCAGGGAGGAGTCCCCCGCCCTCTTGCGTGTGCCTGTGTGCTGCGTCCTCCCCTCCTGCCTCTTGCTGTGTGGTTGTCTTGCAAGGAGATCATCTGTGCTTCTCGGCCAAAGCTTAAGGTCACTGGTGGCCCTGGCAGTTCCTGTTCCTTCTTGTGTTCCCCTGGAATAGAGTGGGGCACACCTGGCCCCTGACTCTTGCTCCAAGGCCTGGCTTCACCAGCAGGTGCGGGCGGGGCGTTGCACACCGAGCGTCGGATGAGGGTGCCTGCAGCCTCCCGTCAACCTCTGAGGACCCACTGTGAGTTCAGACTCGGTCCAGCCTCTCCCTCTGCGGTGTGGCTTTCTTCCTGGGCTGCCTTCGCCTGTGTGAGGTCACAGGCAGCCTCCTGGGGTGCTGAGAGGCTGTGATGGAGGCTGGCCTCCGGGGCAGAGAAGAAACACCACACATTTTTAGCTGTCATTTAAAATACCACGTTCAGTTAGTAAAATGAGATTTTGTACTAACATACATAGCTTCATCTGAGTGTGCGTATGTGTGTGAGTGTGAGAGAAAGTATCTTAGAATACAGCATGTAACCTAGATATCAGCGTTTGCCTGGGCTTTATTCATTCAGTTGAGGGGTGTGGAGGGACTCTTGCGGCAAAGTGTGGGTAGTGTTTACCTCAAGCAGTGCCTTTGGGGTTCGATTTGTATTTTCTGTTTATCTGTAGCACATTTTTCTGGGAACTCTTGCCTTTTATGTTGTTATTTTCCTTCTCCACTTTGAAGACGATTTGGGGCATCCCCTTGTGAATATTATTGGCTGACAAACAGGGCTGTTTGAGTGCTGGGTGTTTCTTATTCACCTTGATGGCCTTGATTGAATTCACCTGAATCGAATCATCATCCGTTAAGTTCTCTCAGGTGCTCTCCTGCAGGGGGTCTTTGTAGACTCAGGCAGGATAGGCTGGATGCCCGCCCAGGGCGGGGTTATAAGGCACGTCCCGCGAGAGTGGGAAAGAGGCAGTTCAGAATTAGGATGCGCAGAGCAGAGCTCCCGGCCTGGCCTCAGTTTCCTGCGAGGGTGGAAGGTAAGGCTGGTATGAGGTGGCACCACAGAGGCCGTTTCTGGGGCCCGTCACCTAATCCCTCACCCCTCGGTGGGGTAGGGGTGTGCAGATACGGGACGGCAGAGATCACACATCCTCAACGCCAGAGGAATGGCGTATTGTAGAAACTCGCTTATTTGCCGTAGTTTGCTCAGTTTGAGCGTGGGCAGAGGTGGACAGCCTGGGTCAGGGCCCTCCCTTCCTGTGCCCAACACAAGCCAGAGAGGAATCTGAGGGTTCCCGTGGGAATCAGCCTCTGCCCCGCTGATGGGCCTGGTTGGTGGCCCCTGGAGACGCTTCTTTGCTGTCTCAAGTTCGTTTTTCTAGCAAGCGCCGCTCCCCACGCCTGGCTCTTCCGTCAGAACTTGGGGATGGACGTGCTGATGTTCTGAGTAGGAAACTTTCCAGACGGTGGAGAATAATTAAACATGGTGGCCGTCGGTCACTGTCTGCCTGCTCTTTTCCTCCTAAGTTGTAAATAAGCAAATGAAGGCAAATCCACCTGGGCCCCGCCTGGTCCAGCTACCTGGCTCTTCAGAGCTCCTGGATAATCCTTTCGCTTCCCCCATGCCGGGCAGCCTCCCTTGACAGTTGCCAATGATGAGTGCCTGGCCGTTGCAGACACATCTGTGCTGGTTAGAATTGCCCCGCTCTTTGTGCTGATGGAGTTAAAGCTTCTTTAGAAACTGAAACTCAGACAACCTGTGATGTATTGGTGCCGTGGTTCCTTTTCTGCAATGAAATCTAAAATGTTACTTAATCGGAGCCCTCCAAAAATCACTCGGAGCCTAAAATTCTACACTCCAAAACTTTCTTTTTTCTTTGTTGATTTTTAATTTATTTTAAAGATCATATTGCATCTGAACAGGTGGCTTTTGCCCAAAAGGTAAAGATATTTTGTCCTGACCCAGATGGGTGTTTTAGGAATAGCCACAAAGAATCTGAACTCTGCTATGTGGTGCAAGAGAAGCACATTTTAAGAACACTGACATTCTAAAAAGTTATTTTGTGTGAACACTTCCTTATTTTGTTGTTATTTTAAAAATTTTAATGACCAAGCGCTTCTTTTTTTCTTTAGGTTTTAGCTTCTGTGAGGAATGGTTTATGAGTATATGCTGACCCACCCAAACAAGCGGAAAGCTCCTGGGGTTGGGGGTGAAATATATAATCAAGTAAGAGTGTTTGAAATATTGACCCAGGGCTCTTTTTTGAGGGAGCAGGTGAGAGTGTATATATCTTAAGGCCTCCAGAGAAGAAGTATATTTATTACATGGAATGTAGGTATTTTATCTAAGGCTATCGGTAAGGCACATAGTAGGTCAAGTTCAATAGGACTCGGTGCTTTCACTGCCGAGGGCCCAGGTTCGATCCCTGGTGGGGAACTAAGATCCCATGGCGAGGCCAAAAAAAAAAAAAAAATTAAAAGCTCAACTTCAGAGATTTTTAAAACTCTATAAGTGACCCTTTCTAAATTCCTCTTGATCCCAAAATAAAGTTTAGACCTTGGAACCAATGAATGTCCTAAAGCAAGCACTATCATTGCATTGCAGCTGCTCCGATGATACAGGTTTTTCTCATAAATATACAGTGTCGTTTTTTAATCCAATACAAAACTGCAGTCGTGACCGTTAATAGGGAGTCTTCTCAGCCTGGTGAACACAGGCTTGTAGAGAATCTGTTTTGTGTGTTTGGGTAGCTTTGCCTAGTTCTTACATTAAGGCAGTTTTTCAAGTGAGAAAACTGAATCTCCAAACGTTGCTAAAAGCCACCCAGAAGGTCCTGTCAGCATCCTGCCCCTGGCTGCAGGCACTCGGCCCTCCCCGCCAGCCCCTGGTCATCCAGACGGAAAATTTCAGAAAGCAAGCATGAAAAGCATCTTTGTCTCAGCTGTATCTGCCTTTTACTGAGTGACAGTGAGGCTGCAAACCTCATACCTCAAGTACTGGCCCTAAAAAGGTGTGTGCAGGTGACCAGCCCAACTCATAAAGCCAATACTTCAGGAGAGAAGGGCTAAAAGACTTTTATTAAAAAGAAAAAAAGAAAAAGACAAAAAAACCCTTCCTCGTCAATTGGGCATGACTTTTATTTATTTTTTTAATCTTTTTTTCTTTGCAGTTTTTTAAAATTGAAGTATAGTTGGTGTACAATATTATGTTACAGGTGTACAGTATAGTGCTTCACAATTTTTAAAGGTTATACTCCATTTATAGTTATTATAAAATATTGGCTATATTCCCCATGTGGTACAATATATCCTTGTAGCTTATTTTATACATAATAGTTTGTACCTCTTAATCCCCTACTCCTGTGTTGCCCCTCCCCCTTCCTTCTCCCTGCTCGTAATCACTAGTTTGTTCTCTATACCTGTGAGAGGCATGACTTTTTTTTTTTTTTTTTTTGCTGTACCCGGGCCTCTCACTGTTGTGGCCTCTCCTGTTGCAACGCGCAGGCCCAGAGACCATGGCTCATGGGCCCAGCCGCTCCGCGGCACGTGGGATCCTCCCGGACCGGGGCACAAACCCGCGTCCCCTGCATCAGCAGGCGGACTCCCAACCACTGCGCCACCAGGGAAACCTGAGAGGCATGACTTTTAAATGTTCTCCTGTCTGACTGAAATTTTTCTATCCACCGCCTGGGCAGAAAGATGCAAAATCAATTTTGGGAAATTCTGAGTGGGGGTCGTTTGGCTTCCTGAGAGCAGGCTGGGCCGGGAGAGGGGGACAGGTCACTTGGCTCTACTTGTGCCCCTGAGGACCAGAGCACGAGCATCTCTCAGTCAGAGGGGTTCCGGGTCAGCCACTTGGACTGTGTTTCAGCCCCGGGGTGAGAGAGGCGTTGTTCGTGGCACCGAGCAGTGTGGAGAAGGGCTGCCTTGAACAGGGGTCCTCCTCCCCGCTCCTGTCCTTGGGCTCGTCTTGCAGCGCAGCCCCTTGTAAGGACCAGTGCGTGAATGTGGCCAAGAAATAAACAATAAACCAAACCAAAGGTCAAATACTGCTTACCAGGAAAACCATGAGACTGCCTTCATGACATCTTTCCTTTCTTATCTTTGGTGCCCAGATATCAGCTTGCAGTGTAAAAGGGCAGATTGGGGTATTGGGAAGCCCAGGTGTGCCCGGTATCTGGGGCTTGCGGGCTGGCAGGTTGACTCGAGAGGCCTTGTTTTCTCGCTGTTATATACAGATGACACCTGGGCCTCATCTTCACAACCTGCAGAAGCAGGAATATATTTTAAACTTGTGGGAAAACCTCTCAGCAGGCTGTCAGCGTGAGGCTGTGTTTTTGGCATTGACAGGGAGTGGAACCAGGAAATGATAGCCTTTTGGAGCTGAAGGTGGAGAGGACCTTTAAGGACATCCGTTCTGACCACCTGCTCCTTTCTATGCTTATCTGTAAAATGGGAATGTTACGAGTGTCTGCCTCTAGGGTGGTTGTGAGAACCGCCTCAGAAGTAATTTCTGTAAAGCACTTAGAAACGTGCGTGGCACTGAGTAAACCCTTGATGACATTCACAGCCATTATTTTTGTTGTTCATGGATGAGAAGACTGGGGTCCAGAGGTAAAATGCCTTGCCTGAGGTCTCCCAGCTGCCGCCCCAGCAGAACTGGGACTGGAGTCCAAGTCCACTGTGCTCTTCTGGCATCCTTGGTCTAGCTGCAACTGAGAGCTCAGATTCATGTGCCCCTAATAGAACATGGCATGTGGAACGGTTTTGGTTTTGTTATGGCTACACAAGCATGCTCGGTGTCACTGCCTTTGTGCTTGATGCCCTGTTTGAGTTAAAAGTTCAGTGAGGCTTCCTCTGTGTGTGCGTGCGTGTGTGTGTGCGTGCGTACATGTATGTGTGCGTGCATGCATGCGTGTGTGGTGGCCCTGCTACATAATTTAGTGTTCTCCTTTGCATTAGTGTATTAGCATGTTTCCACTTTTAACCTTTCACCCACTGATCCAGGCATTTAAAATGCTTTAAACTCAATAATGTTTCCATCAATAGCCTTAGAGGTATGGGAAGTAATTGGAATGACATTTTTAATGGGCTCCTGTTTCTCAGCCCTCTGTGTTACACAAACCCAGCCAGCGCTGGCAGAGGGGGGCTTGTTGGCCGTTTCGCCCCTGGTCTGAGGTTGGGAAGAGTTGGGAGTGAAGTTTCGGGGTGCCAGAGGACCTTTTAAAGCACAGAGAGTGGTTTTTGTGCTGGAAAGGTAGAGTTGCTTTTTTAGGGCAGTCTTTATTGTTTTCTTATTAATGGGCGAGGTGAATCCAGGAGCTGATCCCTGCTGCCTCCTGATGGCTTCGAGAAAGCTTAGGGCCAAATTTCTGGGGACCTTTAGCCAACAAGTTGGACTTTCTTGAATGAGGTTTTGTGGATCAGCCTCATTCCGACTCCTTTGCCTTCAATATATATTTTTGGTTGTCCTCTCCTGCTTCTGTTTTAGGTCACCGTTCTATTTTATGTGCTGTATTGTGTGTCTCCGAAATTTGTTTTTGGAACACAGTTTTAAAAAATCAAATTGAACGTTGTCTTTTCTGTTTGTAAAGTTGTGAGGTCCTGCTGGGGAGGGGACCTCTCTGTGCCCCAGGTTTAGCCTCTTCATCGATAAAACAGGGAAATGGACATTATCTTAACGAGACGTGTAACGTGGGAGTGAGCACAGCTGCCTGAAAGAAGGTTGCACGGTTTGGAATGGTTTCACCTGCTACGATGAGGGGCGTAGGGATGGAAAAATGCTGGAATCTCAAACTTTTTGCTTTAATCAGAGTCCCAGGTCCTATTCTCTTAGAATCATGTTCAGAGAGCATTTGTTAAGCATTCGTCTGCGGTTATTAAATATTATAGCTGCTTGCAGTATTCGCTTATCAAATAGGCATTTATGAGAGACCTACAACGTGCCCAGCGCTGGGACGGACCCCAGGGAGAGAGAGGGGACATGCACAGGGGAATGAATGAGGGCAGAGGACAAGCTGAGGGTCAGGTGACAGTGCAGTACTGGCTCCCCTGCTTAATCATGTCTGCATTTATCAAGTGCTTGCCGAGCACGGGCCGTTTCTGGGCACTGTTGCAGGCAGTGGGTTGAAGTTAAGATGAGTGAGATCCCCACTTTCTTAGAACTTACATTCCAGTGAAGGGAGAGTTTAAAAACGAGGAAAGACAAACCCCATAAAGCTGTCTACTTACCAAGGGTGAATTTTATGGTGTGTAAATTACACCTCAATAAAGGTTAAAAAAGAAAAAACCCTCGGCCCTCATTGGCCTTTGGGTTTGCCGCAGGGCAGCTGACCCTCACTCTCCCGCGCCTCTTGGGTGTGCACTGGGGCTGCTCGCTGACATGTATATGTGACCTGAGAACCTGATCTCCGGGTTTTGCGGTATCTGTGGACGTGCACAGGGCGGTGAGATGTGTGGCTCACCCAACGAGATGTCCCGGATGAAGGGGAACCCGGCGACACTCTGCCTTCCTGGTCCAGCTCCTTCCGTGAGCAAGTGGCTTTTTGCCGTCTGTTTAGTGCCACGTTCTTGCATCTTTGTGCCTTTTGTCAATGACTTGGCTGCTTATAAAATGGCCCTCACGCATGGTGCTGGGCCGCCGCCTCGGGGTCCTGAGCATGGGGAGGCCGGGAGGGGCCTGGCGGAGAACAGAAGCGTGTTAGAAGGGCTTCCTTCAGGTGCGAGCCCCAGGTTCAGTGTTCACACTTCAACAGCCTGCGTTCCATACAGCGTCTTTCAACAGGAACACACGTAAACCAAGGTTACATGTTGATTGGTTGATGGAAATGGACCAGAGGCCTTTAGGAACCTAACCCCTAGGAGCAGGGGTCCTTTGTCGCTGGGATCACGGTAACTTCCAGAACAGAACGACTGGGAGTAACAAGAATTGACTGGATATGCAGGGCCAGACCAAGGGCATCTGTCCAGCCCATATGCCAAACGGCTGTCCTCATTAAAAAAAAAAGGGGGGATTATTCTTCCAGCAGTTACAGGCTGATGCTCTGTTGTGTTAACTCCTGTGTCAATAGCTGTTCCCCTTAATTCAGGGTACAACTTCTTGTGTAGGACAGCATTACTTCACATACCATTTTTGTGGGTGTTATATATCTGACTTGGGGCTAATTGAGACAACACAGCTGCGTTGTGGTCTTTGTTGCTGCGCACGGGCTTTTCTCTAGTTGTGGCGAGCGGGGGCTTCGTTGTGGTGCGCGGTGTGGTGCGGTGGCTTCTCTTGTTGCAGAGCACGGGCTCTAGGCGCGCGGGCTTCAGTAGCTGTGGCTCGAGGGCTCTAGAGTGCAGGCTCAGTAGTTGTGGCGCACGGGCTTAGTTGCTCTGCGGCATGTGAGATCTTCCCGGACTAGGGCTTGAACCCGTGTCCCCTGCATTGGCAGGCGGATTCTCAACCACTGCGCCACCAGGGAAGCCCACAGCTTTTTTTTTAAATTGAAGTGTAGTTGATTTACAATGTTGTTTCAGGTGTACAGCAAAGTGATTCAGTTATACATATATATATCTCTCCATATATTCTTTTTCATATTCTTTTCCATTATAGGTTATTACAAGATATTGAGTATATTCCCTGTGCTGTACAGTAGGTCCTTGTTGATCTGTTTTATATATAGTAGTGTGTATCTGCTAATCCCAAACTCCTAATTTATACCCCTCTCCCTGGCTTTCCCCTTTGGTAACCATAAGTTTGTTTTCTAGGTCTAGAAACACAGCTTTTTAATTTGTTTAAAACAGACTTTCTGCCTGTTGCATTTTGTGCTTTTAACCAATTAAAGAAGCCAGTGGCATTCTTAGTTTTATCTTGTCTATGTTTTCCACTAGTATATCCCTGTGATTTTTTTTTGTGCCCTTTGTTAACTGCCATCTTCTAAAATCTTTTTCAATAAAAAGAAAGGATGCAAAAAAAAAAAAAGTCCACACATCTGTATACACTTTCACAGTGAGCCCGTTTTATTTGGCCAAGCTTTTCAGTGTTAAACATTAGGGGTAGCCCTGTGGGAAACAGTAATGAAAAGCACTAGTATGTATAGGAAGTTTTTATTATATAACCACTTATCTCTACGTTGACATCAGTAAACGAAAGGTTGACCTACATGTTTTCTGTGTCACTATACTCTGAATACTTTCATGTACTCTGAATATTTTTGTGCCTTGGTCTTTATGTTCCTGTAACAACCATTAGATTAACAGAGCTAAGAAAGTGATTTAAATAGTATTTAATAAGTTGTAGCTCTTATACTAAATAAGTCAGAAGGAGAAAGACTAATACCATATAGTATTGCTTATGTGTGGAATCTACAATATACAAGTGAACTTATTTACAAAACAGAAACAGACCCACAGACGTAGAAAACAAATTTATGGTTACCAAAGGGGATATATTAGGAGTTTGGGATTAGCTGATACAAACTACTTTGTATAAAATAGATAAACAACAAGGTCCTACTGTAGAGCACAGGTAACTATATTCAATATCCTGTAATAAACTATAATGGAAAAGAATTTGAAAAAGTATATATGTGTATGTATATGTTTATATATGTGTATATGTATATCGCTGAATCACTTTGCTATACACCAGAAACTAATACAACATTGTAAATCAACTATACTTCAATTAAAAAAAATTAGAAAAGGAAGTTGTAGCTCTTGTCAAGTGGCATAAACACAATCCAAGTTATAATGTCAGAGTAAAATGAAATAAATTCCGAGTGTAGAAATGCATGGGAAAAGCTCTCAGAGAACTGACCCCATACATGTGGAGAGAGGAAAACCAAGACCGTAGAGTGAATATTTGGTTTTTAACTTTACGTATTTCTGAATTGTTTCACTTTTTAAAAAGTATGTTTCTCTTGAAGTTAAAATAAAAACTGACCTAAAACATAAGTTGATTAAATGAAATGAATTCTCTGGGGGACACAGACAGTGACTGGCCAGAGAGGGCTGCTTTGCGAGGCTGGTGAAGGTGGGGCTCCCAGGCTGGGCTACGTGTGGGCTGCTCTGGGGAGCTTGACGACTCCCTGATGCCCCTGAGGGGCAGGGTTGATTGGCTGGGGCAGCCCAGGCGTCGAGATTCTAGAAGCTCCCCCAGGGGTTCGAATGTGCTCTACGCACGGGATTCTGATGTCTCTTAGGAATGGACTCTGGCCAACTTCAGGAGGCCGTCTGCGGTTCATACAGGTGATGGGGTCTGTGCTCCAGGGCAAGGCTGTGGGAACCCCAGCAGAAAACTCTGGAAGGCACTCAGGGCTAACCAGCTCTTCCTCCATCCCTGCTCAAGATTCAGAGCCCAGGAGAGGGGGTCTGATGGGCTGGGGAGAGGGTCTGCTCCCTGTATCCTCCTGGGAGGGCCGTGGTCACCACAGTGACACCCTCACAACACACAGCTGGGGAGAGTTGTCTCCTCTGGAAGTCCTGGTATGTTGGGAAGGGGCAAAGGGATACTGTTCAGCCAGAACCCCACAGAGGTCCACTTCAGCCCACCAGCTTAAAAGACGAGTGTGTTTCCTGAATGAAACTGAAGGAGAGATTGTGCCTTGAGCATGTACAGCGTTTGGTGGAGGGGCTGGAAGGCATCATCCAACCATTTCTCTGCTGCTTCTGCCACAGTCCAGTGCGTTTCCTCCACACCCACAGTGCACCCTTCACATCTTTTTGTTTAGAGGAGAACCAGTAACGCTACTGATGAGATGTCCCCAGGGGCCTCCCAGAAAAGACCTGGGGTCTGGCCGCCCCTCACCTGGCCTCCGCACCTGCTCCAGAACCGTGTGGGGGCGCTTCTCAGCCCCAGCTGCACGTCAGAAACATCTGGGGAGCTTTAAACAATGCTAACAGCTGGGCCGTCGCCACCCAGACCAGCTGGAGTAGCACAAGTATCCCGCCTTTAGAGACACGGGAAGTGAGGCTCCAGGTGTAAGACCACGGCTCCTGGTTGCGAGGTGGGCAAATGCAGAGGCAGCGTCTGAACCTAGGCAGTCGGTTCTTGAGTCCAAGCTTCGAATCCTGCACCTTGTAGTCTCTCCCCTGCAGGCTGAACTGCAAGAGGACTGAGCTGCCTACTAATAACCAAGTGACGACCTCAGTTCTTCCACAGCACAACCGAGATTTGAAAGGCAGCTTTCGAAATAAACAGACCAACAGAGTGGAGTGTTATGTCCTGCCCCCCAGTAGGGCGTATGTGAAATTAGCAGCTGGAATTCTCTGTTTCTGAGGCTCAGGCCTCAGAAACTTTGAGGGCTGCCGCCCACGGTGCAGTTAGCCAGCGTGCTGGGGAACCTCGGCGAGGTCCTAAGTTCTGGAAACCTCTGGAAGGCTGTGACCTTCATCTTCTGTTAGTTTCTGTCTTCACCAATGCTGGGGACTTAGAACCAACTTGATAAACACTTGAATGAATGAATGAATGAATGGCAGACAGATTTGCACCCTTTGCTGGTGAGCTCTCGGCCGGCCGAGCACACCTTGTTGTATTCCATCTGCAGCGAGTACAAGTCTAGATGCCATCCAGGACTTGGGATTGTTTCTTTTGCTTTTAGTGCAGGTATTGGGAGGGATGTCATTCAAGAAAATGGGAAAAAAACATATGGTGCTAACTTGTGCTCTAGGTGAAACCCTTCATTGGAGAGGCCTGTGGGTCTGAGATGTGAAAGGCGTGGCCCGAGGGCTGGTAGCAGGCTTTGCTTGTTTCTTTTGATGTGGACAAGAAGCTAACGTGGAACTTTTTCCCTCTATTTCACAGGTCACCGCCAAGACTGCCTTCCTATTTATTTTACCTCAGTATAATGTTAGCGTGCCTACAGCAGGTAAGAAAAGCACTGGTCTCTATCTTTCCCGGGCCCTGGTAACCCCCAAGTTCTTGGAAAACGTCCTTTTCCTGTGTACGTGTATGATCATTTTAGATACTTAGACTCAGCATCCCACTCCCTGTTGCTGTGAAGATGCAGCTTCGGGCCACGTCTAGCCCTCAGCCCGAGGCTCTGCAAGCTTGAGGATCTCGGGTCCACCTCCAGGAACTGGGCATCGCCGGTGCCCTCACGGTGAATAAAGGTGGAATGTTCTTCACTGAGGCCAGCCCTCCCCTCTTCATTCTGCAGTGGACAGGAGAGTTGTCTGGACTTGGAGGTCAGATTCCTTTCCTGGCCTGGCTCCACCAGCGGCTAGCTGAAGGTCGCTGGGGCCAAATCCCTCAACCCATGGTCTCTGCAGGACGTGGCCGGAGTCTTTCCTGTACTCTCCTGCCCCTGCAGTCCCTGTAGCCAGGCTCTGGGGGAAGTCACCCCTCTGGGACAGCCAACTCGGCCCTTCATCTAGAATCAGAGCGAGGGACGCTGGCAGGAGAGGGACAAAACTCCACACTCGTGAAGGAAGAGACAGGAAATGCCATGGCCAGCGCCGTAGTCAGGAGACTAGGCAACACCAGCTCATCCCCAGGCACACGCCAGCCTGGCAGGCACACACACTGTCTTGTTTGATGCTGTGTGGTCCAAGGTCAAATTCAGCCTTCTCTACTCCTGTCTCTTGAAAATCCTAATAACTAGGACACCTCTAGACCCATCTGTACTTATGATTTACGGATTTAAATTTTTCTTTAAGTTTTTTTTGGTTTAAAAAAAAAATTGGGGTAAAATACACATACCATTTACTATCTTAGTCATTTTTAAGTGTACAGTGACATTGAAGTACCTTCACTGTGTTGGGCTGCCATCACCACCATCCATCTCTAGAACTGTTTCCATCTTGCAAAACTGAACTCTACCTCTTAAACAATAACCCCCACTCTCCCCTCCCCCACCCGCTGGCAACGGCCATTCTACTTTGTCTCTATACATTTGACTCTTCTAGGGCCTCATATAAGTGGAATCATATAGTATTTGTCCTTTTGTGACTAGCTGCAGTTTATTTTTAAATAAACATTTTCCAGAGTATATTTATGACTCTCACAGGAAATTTCTAAAATACAGCTAAACATGAGAAGATAAAAATCACACATGACCCCATCACCCAAAAACTGCAGTTAGCATTTTGGAATCTTGAGTCATAAGCAGTTCTTTGCTGTTAGCAGATGGTGAACCCTCTACCATGTCCTTCAGTATTCTTCCGTTCAGTAAGACATTCTGAAAAGCTACAAGTATTAATAGGGTTACTACAGTTACTTATTCAACCCATATTGTTGGATATTTCTAGCTTTTATAGTGCTACAGTAAACATTCTTGTGACTTCCTGCATTCATGATTATTTTTTAGGATAAATTCCTATTACTGGAATTTCTGGGTCGAGTAGTATGTACATTTTAAAGGTTTTATATACGTACTGCCAAAATACCCTCGGTCATCTTCTTATGACCCATAAATCCCGTTTTTCGGTAAATATAAAATGCATAGGCTTCTTTTTTTAATGCCAAAATGCCAGTTTATTAATTGATAAAGAGATAGCCACCTATCAAAGGTTGTGCTCGTATTTTCATTACATTTCTGACCAAAGTCAATTTCCTTTTATTAATTTTTAAAATAAAAAAAATTTTTTTGGCCACGCCATGTGGCACGTGGGATCCTAGTTTCCTGACCAGGGATCGAACTCGTGCCCCCTGCAGTGGAAGCGCGGAGTCGTAACCCACTGGACCGCCAGGGAAGTCCCTGGATTTAGAGGGGATGCGAGATCATAGCCCAGCACTGCTTTGTTAGCTACCAGGAGGAAGTGTTGTCCTGGGGACCATGGCAGTTGAAGTACATGTGAGCGGGACATGCCTTTATTGTAGGAAGGGCCTGTTTGTAAAGCCAGATCATGACCAGAGGATTGATTTTTTTTTTTTTTTAGTTTGAAAAAAGACTTTCCCAGAGAAATTGGGAGACAAGTGATATCCTAAACGCTTCCCTCTCACGTAGCGTGAAACAAAGGCTTCACGTGAAGCTCCAGGGCTGCGCCCAGAGCTTCTGAGCAGGAATGTCCCCCCAAGTTCCTATCATGCCCTCAATTAGTTTGTTTTAACTAATTAATTAATTGATTAATACAGACATATCTGTGTGCCTGCTGTGTGTCAGGCCTGGACTATAAAGTAATTATAAAACATGTCTGATCTGTGACTCACGGAACTTACTGTTTATTAGGGAGAGAATAGATAATACACAGCAAACAATAAATAATTATAGTTGTGATAAGGGTAGTGAAGGAAATATACAAGGTTGTGTGATAAGGAAAAATCAAAGGGTGATGACCAGGTGTTTCTGGGAAACTGCCTTTTGAACCGAGCGTGTGTGCAGGTGGTGTAGGGGGGTTTAGGGAGGGGGTCTGGGCAGAAGAAGGAACGTTCCAGGCACAGGGATCGGCATGTGCAGAGGCCTCAAGTGAGGCACAGACACCTTGGCGCACGCTAGTCACTGAAGGAAGGCCAGTGTGACAGGAGCCTGCAAGGTTCGGCATTTGTCTAGGGTGGGGCGATGCAAGTCTACCCCTAGAATCCTCCTCCAGGCCAGAAGAAGGCCTGGGTAGAGGTGAAGGGACATAAAATCCATACTGAAAGAGAGGATCAACTGTTGCTACGGAGCCTGACTTTTATTTAAATCTTGCCATTAGGGGCTGTTTGAAATAGGACAAGCAAATCATCCAGAGAGACGGTGCAGTCAGAGTAGCCTGTTTAATTTTGTTTTGAGCGCCTTGATCACCAAACCCAGGGTGGTGATGTTTGGTTTATAAGTTGCAGAGGAGGGCAGATTTCTCACGGGAAAGAAGCGGTTCATAACCGAGGCCCGTGGAGGTTGCGAATTTAAAGCCCTCCGCCCACAAATCGCTTTAAGGCTGCAGGTGCCTGGGAATGGATCCTGCTTGTATAACCAGGGTCAATTCTGATTTCTAAGCTGCTGCTTTAAGTGGCCTGTAACTCGTTCAACTCAGTGTTTACAATGTGAATTTTAGGAGAGCAGTAACGGTTTTCATACAGCGTGATCTACTGTTTCTAAATCCCTCATCCTCCCTCAGCAGAGGTTTTCAAGTTCTATAGAGAATAGCCGGGGGGAATGCTGATGAGGTTTTTTACCTGCTTCCTTTCCTCCCTCTCCTTCTCTCCTGTCTTCTTCCCGGCTCCCAGCACGTGCTTATAGGCCAGTGGTGACAAACATACCACAAGGTGAGTGGCTTAAACAACAGAAATGTAACGTATTGTACAAGTCCAAGATCAAGGTGTCAGCAGGGCCATGCTCCCTGGCTTGTGGCAGCGGGACACCAGTCTTTACCCTGCGTCCATGGTAGCCTCTGCGTCCCGTTTCCCCTTTCTAAAGGGACACCAGTCATACTGGATTAGGACCCATTCTACTCTACTATGGCCTCATCTTAACTCTTTACATCTGCAATAACCCTAACTCCAAATAAGCTCACATTCTGAAGTGCTGGGGGTTAGGAACTCATGGGAGTTTTGTGGGGACATGGTTCAACTCATAGTACTAGCTGTAAATATATGATTCTCTCACATTATAATAGCTAGTTAAGAAGATTAAGCTCTGTTCATAGAGATGAACTCAAAGAGGAGATGGGCACAGTTGTTGCAGTCAGAAGTTGTGCATCTTGGGGGCAGTGCCAGCGTCCTTGGGGTTTTCTTTAAGGTCAACAGCGATGAAGCAGGAAATGGTTTTTTTTTATTTATAAATTTTAATTAATTTATTTTTGGCTGCATTGGGTCTTCGTTGCTGTGTGCGGGCTTTCTCTAGCTGCGGTGAGCAGGGGCTACTCTTTGTTGCACTGCGCAGGCTTCTCATTGTGGTGGCTTCTCTTGTTCTGGAGCACGGGCTCTAGGTGTGTGGGCTTCAGTAGTTGTGGCACATGGGCCCAGTAGTTGTGGCTCACGGGCTCTAGAGCACAGGCTCAGTAGTTGTGGTGCACGGGCTTAGTTGCTCCGTGGCATGTGGGATCTTCCTGGACCAGGGCTCGAACCCGTGTCCCCTGCATTGGCAGGCGGATTCTTAACCACTGCACCACCAGAAAGGTCCCTAAGCAGGAAATGTTCTTGTCACCATATCCTGTCTCTCATTCCCACCTGTTAGGGTTGCCAGACTTAGCAAATGAAAAATCCAAGACCACCTGTTAAATTGGCATTTCAGATAAACAGCAGGTACTTTTTTTAGTGTAAATATATCTCAAAGTATATGTGGGGCATAATTATACTAGAAAAGTATTCTCTGTTTGTCTGGAATTCCAGGTTCACTGACCGTCCTGTATTTTATCTGCAACCGTACACCCAGCCCAGCTCCGGCAAGGAATAAAATGTCGTGTGTCTGGTCTTGCCATTACACTCCAAGTCTTTCTGATTCAAATACCACAGAGTATCTGCTGTTATGGCCAGAAGTATATAGACTGTAAAAGGTCAGCAAAGAATAGAGGCTTGAGTGTTCCCACAGACAGACTCATGGCCTGCTGGCTCCCCTTCTGATGTAGAACAGGTGACCCCAGACAGGCTAAAATGTACCAGGTTCTTTTGAGTTGTGCCACTAGTTTGCTGAGTTGTCTTGGGCAAACTGTGTAGCGTCTGGGTCTCCATCCCCACCTGTCAAATCGAGGGTGGAGGTCGCTGTGTCAACCCCAGCGATTCCTTAAGACAGGAGTCCAGGAGGCACTTGCTACGCAGGTTGTCCACAAACCAGCATCACCTGGGAACTTGTTAGAAACACAGACTCCAGGCCCCACTTCAGACCTTCTGCACCGGAACCTTCATGGTAACGAGATCCCCAGGTATTTGAAGTGCTGCTGCCCTGGGTGAGAAGCTCTAAGTAGACTTGCGGATGACCCTGTGCTTCCAACCCCAAAGGTAAGAGAGGGAAACCCCGTAAATCCAGTAACTCATTTGCATCTTTCTGTTCTCGTCCAGTTTTGGTTTTGCTATAACTGTTGCGTCTAGGAGCGGGGGAGGGGGTGCCGTCACTGGGTGGATTTGGTTTCCAGCTGGGCCGCTGCTGCCCAGAAGTCATGGGCACCTAGAGCGAGATGGCTGGGCGCGAGGGGCCTCTTGGAGAGAAGGGTTGGTTTCACAGTAAGCAAAGGGGACAAGGACCCATCCCCTGGCTCAGTTGGTCCTGGTGGTTTTATCACCACCAGCTGCTGTGTAGCATTTAGCAGCTGGAAATGAAAAGCCCGGGACCCTCCCACACCATAGCGTGGCCCTTGTTCTCACAGCCCGTCCAAGATGAGACACACGGCCCCATCAAAACAACCTCAGACAGATGGTTTTTGGTTTTTTGTTGTTTTTTTTTGCGGTACGCGGGCCTCTCACTGTTGTGGCCTCTCCCGTTGCGGAGCACAGGCTCCGGACGCGCAGGCTCAGCGGCCATGGCTCACGGGCCCAGCCGCTCCGCGGCATGTGGGATCTTCCCGGACCGGGGCACGAACCCGTGTCCCCTGCATTGGCAGGCGGACTCTCAACCACTGCGCCACCAGGGAAGCCCAGACAGGTGGTTTTAAAGCCTCATTCAGTGAAGGCCTTTGTCCAGGGCTCAGAGTGTGTTTTGTTCCCTTGCTAGCTGGTGGGAGTTAGTCTTGTCTTGTGCTTGTATCATGTACTTGGAAGATTGGCATCACATATCAAACCGAGCCCCTGTTTGTAAGATGAGCTTGTGGGGGACAAAAAGGGAAGAGACAGGTGGACGACAGGGGCTCCAGAGGAGGAAACCTGACTTGATTACAGACGAAAGCTGCCCAACCCGGACCTGTGGTCTGTCCAGCTACAGGAGACTTGAGACTCAAAGAGCCTGGCCTTGTCCTTTTATACCAAGGGAGAGAGTTGCTGGGCATTCCCAAGGATACAGCAGTAAGGGCAGAGGAGGGGGCTGGGCCCCTCACACCCCGTGCAGCACCAGGGCCCAGGGTAGCTGTGGGAAGGTTGGGTTGCCAAACGGGCTGGTGGGCATGGCCCAGAGGACCCAACGAGGAAGGCAGAGATCTGGGTCCATCCTGGGCCCTCGGGCCGAACAGCGGCCAGGATCCCCTTTGGCCCTAAGGTCCTGTCCATGTGGATAAGAGAAAATAAACCAGAGTCTTCACTGCCGTCGCTGTATTGGCTGGCATCTGAGGAAGAGTGGGGCTTATAGCCAGACCTGGACTTGATCTTTTATTTTATCAGTAAGCAGAAACTACTTACTAAACTTCCTTAGTCTGTTCAGGCTGCTATAACGAAATACTGCAGACTGGGTGGCTTATAAACAGAAATTTACTTCTCACAGTTCTGGAGGCTGGACGTCTGAGATCAGGGTGCAGCCTGGTCAGGTGAGGACCCTCTGCCAGGTCACAGACTTCTTGCTGTGTCCTTACGTGGTGGGCGGGTAAGGGAGCTCTCTGGAGCCTCTTTTTTTTTTTTTTTTTTTTTTTTTGCGGTACGCGGGCCTCTCACTGCTGTGGACTCTCCTGTTGCGGAGCACAGGCTCCGGACGCGCAGGCTCAGCGACCATGGCTCACGGGCCCAGCCGCTCCGTGGCATGTGGGATCTTCCCGGACCGGGGCACGAACCCGTTTCCCCCGCATCGGCAGGCGGACTCTCAACCACTGCGCCACCAGGGAATCCCTGGAGGCTCTTTTATAAGGGCACTAAGTCCATGCATGAGGGCTCGCTCCATGCTTATGGTTTATAAACACCTCCCCAAAGGCCCCACCCACTAATACCATCATCTTTGGGGGTTAGGATTCCAACATGTGAACTTGGCAGGGGACACAAACGTTCAGACCATAGCAGTTATTATTTAAGTATAACAGTCGTGCAGGAAAGTGGAGGGACTGTAAGAGGTCACCTCCAGGTAACAGCACCTCGGAAGTGTGTCCCCTTCCCGCCTAGACTTGATTTTTGTCCAGTCCCCTGTTACAGCCCGGAGAATTTATCCCACGTGGAGCTTCTAGAGGTTTCAGCAAGAACCACTGAGTTGAGTCACTGTGGCTAATTGTTAACCAGCTGAAGCTGACCACGCCAGTAGCATCTCTGAACGGCTGCCTCCCCTCCCCTGCACTCCCATTTCTCCTGATCAAATCTTTTCTTCTCCTGTCTAGCCAGGATCATGTTTTTTTCTTACTCAGTTGTTCTTACTGAAATAGTTTTTTGTCCTTAATTTAACAATGAACTTGATGTTATTTTTATCCAAGTTAAAAAAAAAAGGCCGTGACTTTAGACATTTTTTGGTATGTGATCTCGAGGAGCTGTTTCCTCTTTATGGCTCTCAGTGAATTAACAAAAAGTTCACACCTTCCGCCTCGCAGGTGCTCTTCACGCGCTGCATGTTGTCTGCCCAGGCCGGTTGTAAGGAGAAGCCTCAGACTTAGAAACAGCCGTGGGGCTGAGTGTGGGCCTGGCACCAGGAGTTACTGAGATATTTCTTTCTTGAAGGCCACAGGCCGGGTTATATTAGCCTTATAAAAGGGAATGGTACATCAGGAAAACTACGTAGAGGCTGGGCACTCTTATTTCCAAATTCTCTTTAGTGCATCTCTCATTTTTGCTGCATCTCTCATTTTTTGCTACATTTTTACATCATAAAAATATCCCTGTCTTCCTACCTTCTATAAAACTGGAGAAAATAGATTACAAATCATGCAGTCTGGGGTTAAAATGGTAGCTCTGCAGATTCTTTAATTCTCCGGGCAGCCTGGGAGAGGGAGGGAGGGAGGGAGTGTGTGTGTCTGTGTCTGTGTCTGTGTCTGTGTCTGTGTCTGTGTGTATTAGTTTGCTAGGGCTGCCATGATAAAGTACCACAGACTAGGCGGTTTATACAATAGTAAAGCACACACGTTCTTAAGGGCACAGTGTGATGAATTTTTACATCTGTGCGCACCAGGTGGGGAGACAGCGCTCCCGACCTTCTCAGGCCCCTGCAGTCAACACCCCCTCCCAAAGCAACCGCTCTTCTGTTTTCACGTTTCCTGCTTAGTTTTACCTGTTCTTGCCCTTCATTTCTCCCTGATTTTTAAAAATGGCTCCACTGTTTATATCAGTACGTGTGTCAGAATGCCCTGGGGAATTTAAGCACAGATCCCTGGGTCATGCCCAAGTTCCTGATTCACTGGTCCTGGGGTGGACATACATGCAGCAGTGTGCACCCCTGGGATCCACGGAGAGGCTGGCACTGTGGTCCACAGCCACAGCTTGTTACAACTGCGTGTTATAAGCCCCCGTGTTTATAACTCTGGTCTGTTTACCCGGTCCTCCCTAGATGAAAACTTCTTGGGTTGTTTCCATCAGTTTATTGTCAAAAACCGTGCTGCTGTGCGCAACCTTGTGCATGTGTCATTTTGAACGTGGCAGGTACGGCTGTGTGATAAATTCCCAGAAGTGGAATTGCCACATCCAAGGGCTGATGTGTTTGTAATCACGATGGAAATTACCAAATTGCCCTTCCGAAGAGGTGGTCCATTTTGCATCCCACCAGCAGTGTGAGAGCCTCTTTCCCCGCAGCCTCAGCAAGAGTGCGTGTCAAGCTTTGGATTGCTGCCAATCTGATAGGGATGACGTGGTATCTCATTGTAGTTGTAGCTCATTTCTCTTCTTTTTCTTTTTTTTAAACAGCATGTTACAGAGAAGAGTGGCATTTTTTTTTTATAATTTTATTTATTTATGGCTGCGTTGGGTCTTTGTTGCTGCGCGCGGGCTTTCTTTAGTTGCGGAGAGCAGGGGCTACTCTTCGTCATGGTGCGCGGGCTTCTCACTGCGGTGGCTTCTCTTGTCGTGGAGCATGGGCTCTAGGCACACGCGCTTCTGTAGTTGTGGCACGTGGGCTCAGTAGTTGTGGTGCACGGGCTTAGTTGCTCCACAGCATGTGGGATCTTCCCCGACCAGGGCTGGAATCTGTGTCCCCTGCACTGGCAGGTGGATTCTTTTTTTTTAAAAAAACATCTTTATTGGAGTATAATTGCTCTACACTGGTGTGTTAGTTTCTGCTTTATAACAGTGAATCAGCTATACATATACATATATCCCCATATCTCTTCCCTCTTGCGTCTCCCTCCCACCCTCCTTATCCCACCCCTCTAGGTGGTCACAAAGCACCGAGCTGATCTCCCTGTGCTATGTGGCTGCTTCCCACTAGCTATTGATTTTACATTTGGTAGTGTATATATGTCCATGCCACTCTCTCACTTCATCCCAGCTTACCCCCACTATGCCACTGGGGAAGTCTGGCATATTTTTTAAAAATATTTATTTATTTATTTGTTTATTATTTTTGGCTGCATTGGGTCTTAGTTGTGGCACGTGGGATCTTCATTGCGGCATGTGGTGTCTTTCATTGTGGCATGTGGAATCTTTCGTTGCAGCACGTGGGCTCTTCGTTGCGGCATGTAGGCTTCTCTCTAGTTGTGTTGTGTGGGTTTTCTCTCTCTAGTTGCAGCGCATGGGCTCCAGAGCTCATGGGTTCTGTAGTTGTGGCACGTGGGCTCCAGAGCATGTGGGCTCTGTAGGTTGAGGTATGCAGGCTCTCTAGTTGAGGCGTGCGGGCTCAGTAGTTGTGGCGTGCGAGCTTAGTTGCTCCGCTGCATGTGGGATCTTAGTTCCCGGACCAGATATCCAACCCCCGTCCCCTGCATTGGAAGGTGGATTCTTTACCACTGGACCACCAGGGAAGTTCCTTCATTTCTCTTCTGTGTGAGGTTGAGCATCCTTTTAAATGTATAAGGGCCATCTGTGTTTCTTTTCTCTGTGAACTGTTCGTTCATACCCTTTGCCCATTCTTCTGTTGCGTTTGTTACCTTTTCATGCTTAGGTTCTAGGTGCTCTTCATACTTTAGCGAGATTAGCCTTTGTTTATGATCCGAATTGTAAACATTTTCCCCTTGGTCATCACTTGCCTTTTGATTTTGCTTATGGTATTTTTTCATACCTAAGTTCTGGATTTATATATATTGTAAAAGATTCAAAATAATGGGAAAACAGAGTTGGCCAAAAGCACAAAAAGCAATAGAAAGTAACTTTTACAAATCCAGGTTTGCAGGGCTTAGGAAGAAAGCCGGGAGAGAAAGGAGGCATCCACATTGTGCGGTGATGCTCTTTAAGCCACCAGGTTTTCGGACAAAGGCAGAAGCCTCGTTGGCAGGTGCCCAGACTTTAAGGGGATGTAAAGAGCAGATGAAGCGTCAGCCACAGGTGGCCACGGGCCAGCTGAGGTCCCGGGGAGGAGGTCAGAGACTGCACAGCTGTATCCGGACAAGATGGGACCTGTGAAGGCATGCGGGAGAAGCTGCTTACAGGTGACACCAGGGGAAACAAGAAAATGTCTATTAGTCATAGGAAACAAAACAGGAGGCCAGTAAGAGCGCTGCTCCTAAAGGGCCAGCTCCACCTGAGGTTGTCAGGACAGCCAGGCCCTTATTGATCACGTTGACTCTCTTTTTAAACTTTGATCAGAGATAAACAAAGCAAGTGTCACTTTTGAATGAAGACAGGATAACATCCACAGAGGGTGGGTCGTTATTGAAGGTGTTCCTTCCAGGGTGAGGTTAACCCTTCAGGGGAATATACTGACCTACTCCATGGTGTTGCATAGGAAAGAGGGCTCACAGAATATGGGTGTTGGGAGGTGTCAGGGGTCGTCTGGGCTAGGGATTGCAAATTGGTGGCCTGTGGTCAGAGTTGGCTTGTGTATTTTCCTTAGCCAGTTTGGTGTTGGCCCATAAAGTGTTTTTACAATTTTGGAATTAGTCACCGGCATTTTAAAATCAGATGATTCACGTAGGGATTTCTCTCTTTGCTTTTGAAATATGGGGCCACGCCCCTCCCAGCGCCTTCCCCACTCCTTCCTTCACCCCTTGGGACATGCACTCTGCACTTTGCCACAGTCTCCACTCCTCTCTAATGTCTTCCCGACATTAAGACTGCCTGGCAGCCACCATGTATCCCAGTTTGAATTGTTTTTCTTTAAGTAAGGTTGAAATGGAAGTGGATCTTAAACTTGTTTCTCTCTCAAAGTAGAAATGTGGAAGACAGACCAAGCGGGCCCTAGAGCTAAGGAAAAACAGTGGGGAGCATATTGTGGCACTGAAGACCGTTCCCTGTTTAGTGCAGCGGCCTCTGTGCTGAAAGGATTTATCTTAAGACGCACGGACCACTTTGCTCATTGCATTCCCCACCTGGTCTCTGCGGGCGTTTTGCCGTGACTCAGGGCCAGAATCGCTTCTCTGGTCTAAGAGCTCAGAGATGTGCTGAAACATACTCTTCTAAAAAATCATAGTCGCTCACTGCCAGACCATCGCCGTTCTTTCTGAGACCTCATGCAGGATAGGGGCACTGCTTAAAGGGTCAGAGCTCTAACTTGGGGAGTGAGAGGATTTTTATAAGAATTAGTGAGCAGCCAAAAATTTAAAAAGAAAAAAAACCCCAAAATATCCATTTGTGTATAGCCTCTTGGAAAAACACAAAGTTCCAACCTCCACAGCTCTGTGGCAAGCAGAAGGGGCCAAACCAATCTACTTTCCTGCCCTGTTGAAAAGCAGGCAGGCAGCAGACAAGGGGCAAGCAGCAGAGGTAATCTGCATGCATCAGAGCACAGCCCGTGAGTATCTGGATACCATGCTGCTTGTTCTGTTGTAGGGAGAGAGATCAAAGCAGCAGCTTCTTACCAGCAGGGGGGCGGGGCGGCCAGACACTGGGAGATCTGAGAAATGGCCCCTGTCCCTTTACCCTGTGAACCCTGTTTCTTCATCCCCTCTGCCCACGCTGTGGGTGGTTACAGGGATCAAATGAGACAGCACGCTGAAGCATTCTGAAAGCTCGGGGGCTACAGAGGGCAGACAGGTGCCAGAGGGAACTTCAGGGTCTTTCTCCACGGCCAGTCTGCCAGCTGGTCCTTTTGGTTCCATCACCCACACCTCTCCCAACTTGTCTTCTCCACCACACTGCCGCCATCTGAGTGCAGGGCGCTCCCACCCCCCAGCCTGGGCTCCTGTGAGTGCCTCCTGACTGCCCTCCCGGTCCCATTCCGGCCCCCCAGCCCATCCACCTGGCAGGAAGAGCGCGTCTGTGACTCAGTCCTCCAGAACCTTCCCTTGCCTTTGGAAGCGTGACTTAACCACGACCTGTCGGGGGAGCCCCCCGTGGCATGGCTTGCCCACCCCTGCTCTGCAGGTCACGCCAATCCTCTGTCCAACTGGACCTTCCCCGGATGCCTCCGCCCGGACCACTCCACCCTCACCAGCTCTCTGGCCTGCGTTCAGTGACCCTTCCTCCCCAGGGCCCTGCCCCTCCTCATTTCCTGCCACATCACAGCACTGATCACACCTGGCCTGGTGTTTTTTTTAAATCATAGCGAAATACACATACCATGAAATGGACCATCTTAATCATCTCTGAGTGTACGGTTCAGTAGTGTTAAGTACATTCACACTGTTGTGCAACCTCCAGAACTCTTCATTGCAAAACCGAGACTGTATTCGTTAAACAGCAACTCCCCATCCTCCCTGCCCCCAGCCCCTGCCAACCGCCGTTCTTTCTGTCTCTGTGAATTTTCCTCCTCTGGGAAGCTCCTGTGATGGAATCATACAGTATTCGTCTTTTAGTGACGGCTTATTTCCCTTAGCGTTATGTCCTTTAGGTTCATCTCTGTGTGGCATGTGACAGGATTTCCTTCCTTTTTAAGGCTGAATAATGTTCTGTTGTACGTATAGACCACATTTTGTCTTTCCATTCATCTGTTGATAGACACTTGGGTAGTTTCTACCTTTGGCTGTTGTGAATAGTGCTATGAACCTGGGTGTACAGATATTTCATCAAGATCCTGCTTCCAGTTCTTTTGAGTCTGTATCCAGAAGTAGGATTGCTGGACCATCTGGTAGTTCTATTGTTAGTTTTCTAAGGAATCATCTTGCTGTTTCTGATAGTGACTGTACCATTTTACATTTTCACAAACAATGCACAAAGGTTCCAATTTGTCCACACCCTCGTCAACACTTGTTATTTTCTGTTTTTTGTTTGTTTGGTTTTTTTTGTTTTAAATTGTGGCTATTCTCATGGGTTTGAGATGGTTTTATCTATAGTAGGTTGTATTTGCTAATCCCAAACTCCTAATTTATCCCTCCTCTCCCTCTCCACTTTGGTAACCATAAGTTTGTTCTCTGTGTCTGTGAGTCTGTTTTTGTTTTGTACATAAGTTCGTTTGTATCATATTTTATTTTATTATTTTTTTTTGCGGTACGCGGGCCTCTCAATGTTGTGGCCTCTCTCATTGCGGAGCACAGGCTCCGGACGCTCAGACTCAGCGGCCATGGCTCACGGGCCCAGCCGCTCCGCGGCATGTGGGATCTTCCCGGACCGGGGCACAAACCCGTGTCCCCTGCATCGGCAGGCGGACTCTCAACCACTGCGCCACCAGGGAGGCCCCTGTATCATATTTTAGATTCCACATATAAGTGATATCACATGATATTTGTCTTTCTCTGTCTGTCTGACTCACTTCACTTAGTATGATAATCTCTAGGTCCATCCATATTCCGGCAAATCTTTGCCCATTTTTCAATCTGGTTGTTTTTTGTTTTTGCTGTTGTTATTGGCCTCTGGTTTTTAGGTGTAGAGAATTTGGTGTGCACTGGCTAAGCTCTGAGAGGGCAGGGCCATGCCCTCGTACCCTGCTGTCCCCCAGCACGGGGCCCTGCACGTGGTTTATTAGTGGATGAATAAACATGCAAGGAGCTCTCATCAGCAAAGGAAAAAAGAATGTATTAGTCTATCCATCCATTCTTGTTTCAAGAAGGTTTCAAGGCTCTGGTCACATCTCTTTGGAACCATAGTATATGGGGTGACGAATGGAGGTGACTTGAAGAGGCTTTAAGATGGATAATCCAAAGTCTTGACACGTCATTTAACTGCTTTGGGACCATGCTCGTTTGATTGAGGATAAATCCTATTTTGCCTCATAAGGCTGGTCTCGATGGTGAAACTTTGCATGTGTTTAGTTATTTTGTAGTTTCAAAATATGCTGCCATCTAATTAGTCTCCTTTGATCCTCCCTTATGAAGAAGGCAGGGCAAGGGTAATGCCAGCCCTATGATGGAAGGGCAGGAAGGAGAGGCTGACCCATACGCCCATCTCTTCCCTTCCTCGCATGTTTCCTCCTCGGTCCTCGGTGCTGATGCCCATCTCTTCCCTTCCTCGCATGTTTCGTCCTCGGTCCTCGGTGCTGATGCCCATCTCTTCCCTTCCTCGCATGTTTCCTCCTCGGTCCTCGGTGCTGATTCCCCTCCCTGATCTCAGTCCCTTCCCGGGTCAGTCACCTAGTCTTACCAGGTCTCTGCCGCTGATGGCCCTCCTCCCTCCCTGTTCCGTTTTCCCCTTTAATTCAGGTCCCTGTGGTTCCTTACCTGCATCACTGGTGTCTACCTCCAGGCACGATGCTGTTTACTGCTGCCAGAGTAAACTTTCTGAAGCCCAGATTTGTTCATTTTCCTATTGAGTTTGAATTCTTTGATGTTTCCACCTTGCCTTCAGGATAAAGTCCACACCCCTTGACGTGGTACCCTGGCTGCCTGCAGCACTGCATCCTCCTTGCCTGCATCCTTGAGATGCTGCGTCCTCCGCCCAGGATGCCCTCCTCCCCACACCTGACTGCCCCAGCTTGTTCTCAAGTTTCTATATCTTCCTGTTTACCCTGAGGGGCTGCCCCAGCTGGAGTCGGCCCTCCATTGCCTTGGCTCCCTGTGTGGCTGTCTGCCTGTCTGTAGGTCATTGTACATTTATTTGTCAGTCTCCCCACTGGTCTGTGCTCTCTGAAGCCAGGGCAGCGTCTTTTATCTCCGTGTTTCAATAATTAGCCCAGTGGCTCTCACAGAGTAGGGTCTTTGTGGAAGGTAGGAGGGAGAGGAAAAGGGAAAGCTTGTCTGATCTCAAAGTTCATGCGCTCCATGTCTTTACTGCCCCCTCCCACCCCACCCCCACCCCCCGACCACCAGTGCATTCTCCCAGTCCAGGGTGGCGGGGTCATGGGTTGACTCCCAGAGTGACCCAATCAGCTCTGCTTCACTCTGCAGCCACCCTGAAACTCACCCACCCTGGCCTGCCTTCTGGTAAACGCATCCCAGCAAAGAGAGATGACTCGTGTGTGACTCAGCACGAAGGCAGCACAGCTGGAAAGGGGGCCAATGTGTCTGCTTGGGGGAGGGCGGGCCACAGAGCACCAGGGATCCAGGCCTGCCAACTGGAACGAAGGCACGAATCCTCCTCTGTCCGCGGAGAGAGAGGCTGTAGTAGCAGAGCTTTACAAAACTTAGATACCTGGGATTCCATCTAATTTATTACTACGAAATAATATTTTATTAAACTACTATTTAGTGCATGCCTACCATGGTTATAGGCACTGATAAGTATCTTGCATACAGATTATCTCGTTTAATCCTCACAATAGCCCAACAACCACAAAAATAATAGCAAATACATGTATAGCGCTTACTGTGCACCAGATACTATTCTAAGTAAGCACTTTGCACTTTTGAAGTCACCTCATTCTCACAGTAACCCTGCAGTACAGGAACTGCTGTTATCCTCATTTTACAGATGAGGAATCTGAGGCACAGAAAGGTCAGAGGTGCTCCAGAGTCACACAGGAAATAAATGACATTTTCTTTATCCATTTGTCTGTTGATGGACACTTAGGTTGCTTCCATGTCTTGGCTCTTGTAAATAGTGCTGCTGTGAACACTGGGGTGCATGTATCTTTTTGAATTAAAGTTTTCATCTTTTTTTTTTCTGGATAAAGAAGGAGTTTTATACACGCACACACAATGGAGTATCACTCAGCCATAAAAAAGAATGAAATAATGCCATTTGCAGCAACATGGATGGACCTAGAGATTATCATACTAAGTGAAGTAAGTCAGAGACAAATATGGTATCACTCATATGTGGAATCTAAAAAATAATACAATAAATCTGTTTACAAAACAGAAACAGATAGACATAGAAAACAAGCTTATAGTTAGTTACCAGAGGGGAAGGTGGTGGGAGGGATAAATTAGGAGTATGGGATTAATAGATGCACACGACTATGTATAAAATAGACAAGCAACAAGCATTTAATGGATAGCACAAGGGACTATATTCAATATCTTGTAATAACCTATACTGGAACATAATCTAAAAAATATATATAGCTGAACCATTTTGCTGTACACCTGTAACTGACACAATATTATAAATCAACTATACTTCAATTTTTTTGAACAAGAGGGAGGTGTGGGTTCCCTGGTGGCCTAGTGGTTACGATTCCGGGCTTTCACCCTGGGTTCACTCTCTGCTCCAGGAACTGAGATCCCACAAGCTGCGTGGTTTGGCAAAAAAAAAAAACCCATCAATATCAAAAAAATAAAAACAAAGAGGGAGGAAATAAATGGCAGAGCTTTGATACAAGCTCAGGTTTCTGAGTCCACACTCTTTTTTTTTTTTTTTAAATTATTTTAATTTTTGGCTGCGTTGGGTCTTCATTGCTGCGCGCTTTCTCTAGTTATGGAGAGCAGGGGCTACTCTTTGTTGTGGTGCATGGGCTTCTCATTGCGGTGGCTTCTCTTTGCTGCAGAGCACGGGCTCTAGGTGCGCAGGCTTCGATAGTTGTGGTTCGTGGGCTCTAGAGCACAGGCTCTGTAGCTGTGGCACACGGGCTTAGTTAGTCCGTGGCATGTGGGATCTTCCTGGACCAGGGATCAAACCCATGTCCCCTGCATTGGCAGGCGGATTCTTAACCACTGTGCCACCAGGGAAGTCCTGAGTCCACACTCTTAACCCTGCATCATGCTTCCTCGATGAAGTATAACTGCAATCCCATTTTTACAGGGAAGGCTATTACGGCTCAGAGAGGTTGGTCACTTTTCTATAGTCACACAGCCAGGGAATGATGGAGGTTGGTGGTCTCCAGTTGCTGGCTGCAGCCACTGTGCCTTCCTGCCCCGATCAGGAGACATCGTCATGATATGCCGTGTGCTGGTTTCTCCTTTCCCCTCTGCACTGGTGCTCCCAAGGGCCAAGTCCAGAGGGTGGGTGGGGTTCTCGGGAAGAACATCCTCTAAGTCTGGGGTTACAGCCAAAGGGAAGCGTTTGATAGCACATTCTGCTCCAGATCTCCTTTCAGTTTTGGGTCCCAGAGCACTTCCTCACCCAGGGATGCTGACGTGGCTCTCGTTGCCTCCACAGATGGCGAGACGGTGCACTACCACTACGGGCCGAAGGACCTGGTCACAGTCTTGTTCTACATCTTCATCACCATCATCCTGCACGCTGTGGTGCAGGAGTACATTTTAGACGTGAGTGACGTGTCTGGATTCCGAGATGGGAAGCTGGGGGGTTCGGCGGGTGAAGCAGCTGCAGCTGTGAGGCCTTCGCTTTGTTTGGAGGCCCTGGTTGGTCCTATAGCAACCGGATCTCCTGCACCACAGTTTGGTCTCCGTCCCCCTCAAAGCCTTCGTAGCACGTGGGACCACAGTGTTTATTACACGGGAGGGAGCTGCCTGACGTATGACGACACGGTGTCCTCAGGGGTCGAACACAGCAACCCTTGGGGGATGTTTTCTTTACATCTCAGCTAAAGACATTCATCTCGCCGCTTTCTCAAAATGCTTGCCTTAAACTAAACACTATACGCACACACGAGGCTTCCATGAAATAACTTGGATGAGGCTGGCTTCAAACTTCAGCCCTTTTGTGGGGAGAAAACAGGAGTTTGAAACCTGCCGTTACCTGTACACTCATGTTAATATGCAGGATTCTCTTCTTTAGAAAATCAGCAAACGGCTTCACCTCTCCAAGGTCAAGCACAGCAAGTTCAACGAATCTGGACAGCTGGTCGTCTTTCACCTCAGCTCGGTGATCTGGTGCTTCTACGTGGTGGTCACGGTGAGTGGTCTTAGGGGCTGCTGATGGCTGGGGCCCGGGCTGCCATGTTATCGCCGGGAGAGAGGAGTCAGTGGTTTAGGTGCTGTTTAATAGCTGGGGAGCGTCCTCTGGTCCAGAAGTAAACACTTGTTGTCGTTATGATGTGATGTCACGGTGATGACAGCGTATAGCTCCACAGCTCTGTGTTCCGTCCTGGGGCCCTTGCACGGTGCTGTCCCCTGAGCTGAGTTTTATGTTCATTCCGGTACCTGTGTTATGGATTGAAGAAATCCAAGCTCAGGCCCCATGGTCACGTGGCTCTGAAGTGGCCAGGCCTTGGACTTGAGGGTCTGGTTCTGTTGCACCACACCGGCCTGCCGAGGCTCGGCCAGCATCCCCCTGCGTGCACGTCAGGTCCCGTCAGAGTCAGTGCTGTTTCTACGAATGCCTGGAGGACCAGACAGTTGACTCACCTCCCCTTTTGCACAAGAATACTCTTATTTCAAGCAACCTTTGATACAGCAAAATTCCTTCGTACAAAGGAATGTGGACAGCCTTTCGGGGTCCTTTGTAACAAGCCTGTCGTCCTAGGAAGTGTTTAATCCCCTCCATCCCCCCCAACCTGGAGCACCTCCTGTCTGTAACCGGGTCTCTTCCTCAGGAGCTAGAATTGTCCTGTGAGAAATCCAGGGCCAGGGCTTGGAAAATTCAGCAACCCTGTGACCTCCTAGAAGCTTCCTTCCCTGCCTCCCCTGACCTCTCACCCCCTTCCCCTTCCTTAGCAACAGTGATGAGCTTTCTCGTCTTCAAGACCAACCTATCTGTCTGCGAGCTGAACGCTGAATCCATATTCTCAAAGCGGGACTCAGCATGCCCTTTTGTATATTACCTTTATTTCTATTATCATTTAATCACAGAACAATAGGAATTTTAAATGCAGGGCCCAAGGCCTCTGTGCTCTGGAGCAGGCCTGCCACATTATACTCCCCCTGGGGCAGACTTTGTGTGTGGTCTGTGTGAGTAGCGCCCCCTACCTTTGTGCAGCACACGTGCGGCCCCGGGAAGTCTAGGTACGGCTGGGCTCAGGCCTCTCCCAGCCACTGGGTGTTTGGTTTACGCGGCCTCTGGAGACCCCGAGCTGCCTTGAAGCAGAACAGCCCTCGGGTCCCACGGACATTTAACTGCTCTTGCAGGAGAAGCGTTGCCTCATCTCTGAATCACTTTTGCTCTTTCTGCCTCAACCCACCGTCCACCCCAGCTGTGACCCAGTTTCACCAGATTCGCAGGCCAACAGCCAAGGGACTTCCCCCCAGTTCCAGAGTGTGCAAGGCTCCTGGGCCGTCCAGGGCTTAGAAATGATGCTCGTTAGTCTGGAGCTGCTACGCTTTTCTGGGGACGTTTATAACAGGCTTTTACCATGGTGATAGCCAGGTCTCCACTCAGCATCTCCAGAAGGAGAATAGAGACCAAGGGAGCCTGGAAAGTTCCAGTGACCCCAGGTCCTGATACATCGTGTGGCTCTCAGACCTCACCTGCTCCCTCCAGGCCATTCTGCACAGAGTGAAGGTGACTGAAGAAGAGAGGGTCGTTTTGTAAAAGGAGTGAAAACAGCTAGTTTTTTAAATCCTATGTTTCTGTTATGATGAACTCGTTCTCGATTCTTCTCTTTCGCTCTCCGGTCAGTCCATCGGCAGGTTCCCCCACCCACTGCCACCAGCACATGGAGCGTCTGTCGCTGCTCTCTGCCTGCACCTCTGCCCCCGGGCCCATGGGTCTCTCCAGGGGATGCTTGACAGTATGCTACCAGCATCTCGTGGGTCGAGGCCAGCGATGCAGCAGAATGTCCTGTAGTGCCCAGGACAGTCCCCACAGCAAAGACAGTCTGGCCCCAGGTGTCACTAGTGCCACGGTCAGGAGGCCCTGAGCTGCATCTCTTGCTGGACCACTTCTGGAGGGAGGCCGTTTCCACTCCTGTGTCCGCTCACCCCAATCCATCGTCTGCCCAGCCAGACAGATCTTTTTAGAACATAAACCAGGTCTCGCATCCCCTGCCTCAAATCCCGTCGCGCTCGTGCTGAAGTGGGTCTCCCTCCTCACTCCTGTGCTCCGGGTGCTGCTGGCCTTATCTGTCTGGCTCGCTGGCCCCAGCCCCACTGTTCCTCTGACTCTCCTGGCTCTCCTGCCTCCTGCGCTTTGCAGGGGTGCTTCCTCTGCTGCAGTGCTCTGTCCCCTGACACCCCGTGCCATCCAGGTCTCCACCTACACGTAACCTCTGCAGAGAACTCCCCGCACACTTGTGTCTGCTGCACCACGCCTGTTGCTGTGGCATTTTCTTGAGCTGTGTGTTCTCTGCTGCCTGCCTCTCCCTCATACTAGCCCCCGAGCTGCTGGGAGCAGGCACCGTGCGCACTGCTATCCCCCAAGCGCAGTTCCTGGTGCACGCTAGGTGCTCACTCAATATTGTCCTGAGAAGGGAATAAGTCGACTGCGAATGCCTCTTCTTGTTCCAACCTTCAACAGTTTTTAAAGTAATGAATTGCTTGTTTTTATGAACATCATAGATGATCATTTAAAAAAAAATAAGCCATACATAAAAGTTTGAAAAAGAAAGTAAAAATTGACCCTAAACCCCTCCCCCCACGAAATAACCAGCTTGATCTTGGTGTTGAATTCAGACATTTCTCTCTGCATTGATCCAGGCAGGGTGACGGGGTCGTAGATGGGCCAACTGATAATTTAATAAGAATGTCGACCTCCTACCTTTAGTCTAGCTCTCAGCTACTGTTCATCGTTCAGGGGAAGCAAAACGCTGTACTGGGAAAGCAGGGTGGGAGGGTGCCTGGCTTCCCAGGGTGCCTCCCTTCACAGTTTAAACCTGCAGCCCAGCGCTCAGCGGGAGCGCCTCTGAGGCAGGGGCTCAGGTAAGGGCTGCCTTCTGACACACAGACTGCCTGCAGCAGAACCTCAGCAGTGGGTGTTCCTGAAGGACCACTGGGTCCAGGCAGCAGCTGGCTGTGTCAGGACTAGATGCTGCTCTCTCTTCCTGTGGTGCTTTTTGTTCATCCACTGGAAAGGAAGACTGCAGGGGAGGGGAGGGGGTGTGCCAGCCCGCTGAGGCCTCCCTTGCTCCTGGTTGATTTGTAGAATCAGGAGAGAACAGAGGATCTTAAAGGCCGCCCCCCCAGACGGCAGGCCCACTGGCGGGTGGGATCTGGGGGCGAGCCCACACTCGGTGTGCTGTGCTGAGCTCCGAGGGGCCCCGGCCCAGCCTCCCTGGGCGGTTGCCTGGCCCGAGGTCTGGAAAAGACTGTTCTCAGTGAGTCATTCTTCCTCTGGCCGCCTTGCTTGCCTCCCTCCGCCCGGGACTGCCCCTCACAGGCCGGCAGCATTGTTCTGGGGCGTTTTCTCTGCTGGTTGGCTTCACAGTTCTGATTTCTTTGTCTCCTAAGTAAAGCGCCAAGCTGGGGAGGGTCCTTGTTTAAAATCACAGGATCGTCTGGGCTTTTTGAGCTCTTAGATTTCTGTCAGGGCTGCTTTTCTTGGCCAGTCTTTTTGGCGGAAATTCTTCTCCCACTTCGATCCCAGAAGTACCATTTTCATCCTTAAATACATTGGTGTTTCCTCTAGGAAGGAATGGCCTCCCCACTTTGGTTTCCTTGGAAAAGGGGGTAGGGAGGGCGAAGGCCGTGAACCTGTGTGCCCGGGGCCGGCATCTGATGCAGGCGGCGTGTGGGGGGCAGAGAGGGGTGGCCCCAGTGTGGGTGCGGAAAAGCCCTCTCCTCCCACCCCCGCGCGCCCCAGAGCCTCCCACCTCTGCCGGACTCTGAGGGGGAGATGGAATGTGGCCGGGAGGGTCTGGTGGGGAGACCCTTTCCTTCAAACCCAAGTTACTGTGACTGCCCTGGGGCCTGCGCCTGATGGGACCCGTCTGTTGAGTCATTGTGCTAATGAGGCCCTGGTCGTATCTGAAATGTCCAGGGGCACTTAGGGACTCAGGGTCTGGGTGGGAGTATGACTGAGGCTCCAGTAGTCACCTGGAGGCTCCTCTGGGAACTGCTGGGCCTCCTCCCCGCCCAGGGCAGCCCCGTCCTCAGTCCCGGTGGGAACATCTGAGGCTCTGGGCCTCCTCATCAAAGCCACCAGTCGGTTGGTTTATTTCTGACTCACCAGGACAGCCAGGCCTGGGGCGCTTGGACCAGGAGGCTTGAGGCGCAGCTCAGAATTCAGTCGTGCTGCCAAGAAGCCCCCTTGTTTTGGGAACTCCCTCCTTTCCCTGTTTCTAAAAGGAGGTCAGGCTGGCGTCACCTCCTCCGCCCTCTCTGAGCGTCGCGTGGCGTCAGCCTCCTTTTGCTCGTGGTGGGCCGTTTCCGTGTATGTTCTGTAATCTTGGATTATAAACTCATCTTTGGCAAGGTTGTGTGTGTGAGAACCCTGTATGTTCTCGGATGGAAGTACGTCCCGATGGCCTCACCGGCCCACAGATACTGTTAATACCAAGTTCTTAGCGTGAGGGCGCCTAGACACACAGGTGATGTCCATTTGAGCTCCAAACCCACGTGAAAGTGAATCTGAAGTTACAGATTTTCAGGGGGTCATATTTTTGTTTCCATCCTGAGCCCCGGGTGAGCAGACGTGGTCCTCTTCTCCCTGCCTTGCTCGTCGGACCCTTCCTAGTATCCCTTTTCTCTGGGGTGCTGGCCCTTTAAGGGTCTTCTGTTCCCACGCAGGCGCGAAAGCTCTGGCCCTACAGCCTCACCCGCTCAGGCTTTTAGCTCCCTACCCTCTTGGGCCCTCGGGTTTTCCCTTTCTTATTGTGAGCTCAGCTTTGCATTGAAAAGAACATTTGTTAGATTGCATCCAGCATGTCCAGATGTTTTGTAACAGGAGGGTTTTCAGGTCACCTCCCCTACTCTGTAAGAGGACCTGGGCTAGATACTGGAGATGCAAGGAGGCGCCAGAAAAAAGCCAGAAAAGAAGGCACGAGCAGAGCCCTGGCGGCCGGCAGTGATGGTGCTATGTGATAAGTGTCACACGTGAGGCCCGTTGGGGAGGCCTGGGGGGTCCTGCCATACTTTTTATTTGTGGTGGTGTGAAAAGCCAAAGTAGGCTTTTCGTTTTTCCGGGGGACGGTGGCTCTGGAGTCCATTTGCTCATTCACTCTACAAGCATTTCCTGAGTGCCTGCACGCCAGGCATAACACTCGACGCTGTCACGTAAACATAAACTGTCACATTTATTTCTAACAATAACTCTGGAGGGTATTTTGATCCTCGTTTTACAGAGGAGCCAGCTGGAGCCCAGGGAGACCGACTCGCTCAGAGGACGCAGCTGATCAGTGTCAGACCCACAGTCAGACTCGGGTCCTCTGACCCCAGAGCAGGGCTCTTCCTCCTACATCACGGCTCTCTTCCATAGTAAAGAGACGGGCCAAGTGCCAGAGGGGTTCCATGTTCATGTTTCCTGTTCCTTCCTCACGCTGGCAGCTGGGGACTAGGTGCAACCCTGACCCTGACCCCTGACCCCCGGGCCCGCCCAGCAGGCCTCACGTTCACATTTCTAAACGTCGTCTCTTCCCGTCCACTACAGGAAGGATATTTAACAAACCCAAGGAGCCTCTGGGAAGACTATCCGCATGTGTACCTCCCGTGAGTATTGTCACCCTCGGTCCCCAGGGAGGAGCGGGCTGGTGCACTGGCTTCTCGCCCCACAATGTGGGCAGAACACAGGCCGGCGAGCCCGAGGACCAGAGCGCCCCCGAGCCTGGCAGGGCCCAGTGTCGTGGAGGCAGACGTCTGGGAGCTGCTTCCTCCCCGTGTTCTTATGGGCAATTCCTGAAATGACACGTCAACTGCAGGAGACCGGGCACAGGGTCCTGTCTCTGCCCAGGCTGCCCTCACAGAGCACCGCAGGTGGCAGGGTTCCCAGGGGCTTATAAACAGCAGACATCCCCTCCTCACAGTTCTGGAGGCTGGCAGACCCAGTGTCTGGTGAGGCCACTTTCTGCTTCATGGATGACATCTTCTGTGTCCTCACGTGCAGAAGCAGAGAGGGGCCTCTTTCACAAGGGCACTAATCCCACTCTGGGGGGCTCCAGCCCCGTGACCTAATCACCTCCCAGAGGCCCCACGTCCCGGTACCATCACCGTAGGGGTTAGGATTTCAACGTGTGAATTTCGAGGGGGTGCAAACATTGGGTCTGTAGCAGGTTCCTACAGCGCCTGGGAGGGGCGGGGAAGCAGAGCCTCTGCACGGAGCTTTCTGGGCTGCGCCCTCCTGGCACCTGCACACGTCTGCACCCATCTCCCCTCAGGCCTCCACGGGAGGCAGTGCCCCTCCTCTCCTGCGCCGACAGGACACCGGGAGGGCAGAGCTGGGCCCACATCCCCCAGAGACCACGGCCCTTAGAACAGCAGCACTGGGGACTGAGCAGAGTTAGGTCCTCCCTCTGGTGCTGAGACCCCTTTATTCCTCAGCTCATTCCTGCCACCTGCCATCTCCTGCCCCGACAGCACTCTGGATTCAGCCCCCTCCTCAGCCTTCCCTCCTCTGCTCTCTCTTCATCCTTCTTGTGTCTTTTCATGGACTTTCCATGTCTCTCCACGTGCATGGTCTTGTGTGTGGAGCAGTGTCCTGGGCTCGGGCGTGGAGCTCACCATCCCCCCGCCCCTCCATTCCTCCCTCTCGGCCCAGCTCCTCACACCGCCTGGCCCTTGCCCCCACCCCACCCTGTGCTTGGCGAGCACCTGTAGGCGCTTCTCTCCATCCCTCTGGGTGACTGGTCCCCTTGTCTCCAGCTTCCAGGTGAAGTTCTTCTACCTGTGCCAGCTGGCCTACTGGCTGCACGCACTTCCTGAGCTCTACTTCCAGAAGGTACGGAAGGTGAGTACTGGTGGCCCCTCTGATGCTGCTGGCCCTCCCTCTGGCCGCCCACGTGTGGGGGTGGACACGGGGGTGTGTTGGCGGGTTGAGTGAGATGCTGAGCCAGTGCCTGTTGGAATCTCCCTGACCTCCAGGAGGGGGGCTGCCTTGTCAGACTCCCACACGAGACATGTGGCTTTGGGGGGCCTGACTCATCTTCGGGGGAGCGGATGGAGAGTTCTTTGCCTTTCCTTCAGTTTTGTTTTTTTTTTAAAAGCTTCTCTCTGGCTGATTTCCTAAAGCCCTGTTCCCCAGTCCCTGTCTCTTCTTTCTCAACCTAGTCCCGCCCCCTGACCACTGAGTCGCCTTCAGACTTTGTGCAGCCAGGTGCGCGTGTCCCCGGTGGGACCTGGGGCTGTCTGGCAGCCCCGCTCCGCAGGCCTGCCATGTCCTTCTGCACTCCCCCTGTTCCTCTGCCTCCCCCTGCATCTCCAGTTAGGGAATGAGCACATGTCCTGTTTGCCTCTCTTGTCTGCAGGAGGAGATTCCCCGGCAGCTCCAGTACATCTGCCTGTACCTGGTCCATATTGCGGGCGCGTACCTCTTCAAGTGAGTGACACCCGGAGCGGGCCAGATCTCCCTGCCTTTTATGTCTGTGCCTCTCTCCACACAGTCATTTAATCAGGAGGCATTTCTTAGACACTTACTGTGTGCCGAGCACCATGGTAAGACCTGGGAACACACAGATGGATAATGGAGGGTTCCTTTATGGTTACTGGATCATTCTCTGCCAAGCAGGAGAGACAGTTACAGACAAAGGTAAAGACGGTTAGTGGGATGAGCACTGTGCTACTGTAGGGACCACCTGCCGTGGGAACCTAGAGGAGCGACTACCTCAACCCGAGACAGGGCCAGGGAAGGATCCCAGGGACGCGGGCCGTGAACCAGGGCTTTGCCGGTTGAGGGCAGCCTGAGCGGGGCTCCTGCCCCGTGCATCCCGCCGGCGGCGCTGTCAGAGCTCGTGGCCCCGGACTCCCCTTCCCTTCGATTTGTAATGAAGGGTAGAGTCATCACTGCTTGGTTGTCCTCACGTCAGCAGAGTTGCTGTTGCCTTGAGTGTCTCTGTTGTGAAGAGAATCACTGCTGAGCAGGACCTGTCCTTCTAGTTTGGACTTTCCTTGGGCTTGGCTTTTGCGGTATAGGAGAGCACGCGCTGTATAACCTGCTCAGGTGCCCGGGGTCTCCTCGGTCCGCATGGCAGGCATCCCGTGAGAATGACTGACCCGGGGGACCGGAGCCGGGTCTGCTCTGTGGTCTCTGGAGGCCGAGAGCGGCGTCCGTGCCTGGCTGGGCCTCTGAGGGGCAGAGGCCGTGTGGGTGCAGCTCTGCTCTTGTGTCGCAGGCTCCTGTACGGGTGGGTGTGAGGAAGCTGTGCCGCGAGGATGGGGACGGAGAGGAGCAGGGCAGGGTCTGACCCTGTTTGGGCCGAGTTCTTGTTCTGGAAAGAGGCTAGAACAGAAGGCGGAGCAGCCGGTCCTTCGCAATCACGCTGGCCCGGCCCCAGCGAGGCCGGCCCGGCTCAAGGTGCGGCCGCCTCTCTCCACTCCTTTTTTTTTTTTTGCGGTACGCAGGCCTCTCACTGTTGTGGTCTCTCCCGTTGCGGAGCACCGGCTCCAGATGCACAGGCTCAGCGGCCATGGGTCACGGGCCCTGCCGCTCCGTGGCACGTGGGATCCTCCCGGACTGGGGCACGAACCCGTGTCCCCTGCATCGGCAGGCGGACTCTCAACCACTGCGCCACCAGGGAAGCCCCTCTCCACTCCTTTTAATCTAGTTTTCAGAAGTGAGTGAGTGTGGGGAAAGGAGAGACCCTCGGCTGCAGGATTTCCCAAGGAAGACAGAACTTTGAAGTGGCCAGCGATGCGGGGTCTTGTTTGGGGAGAGCTGGGCCCTGGGGGCCTTCACTCACCCGTGGGCCCAGCCCTGCTTCAGGAGGGGCAGTTCCATCTGGGTGAAGGCAGACAAGGCCCTGCTCTCCTGCTCTGTGGGCCGGGGGGTGGACCATAAATAAGGAAATGAGAGAGTTTCCCCAGGTGGTTAAGTGTGAGGAGGAAAGTAACGCAGGGTGATGGGACGGCTGACTCGTCCACTTGGCCCCCTGTGGTGAGAAGAGCTCTCTGAGGAGGGGACTCGGGTAGAGAGAGGCGCGAGTGACAGAGCCAGGCAGGTGGATACCTGGGCGGAGCTGTGCAGGAGAGGGGACCACAGGGTCGGGGCCCTGAGGTGGGAGCAGAGCTGGGCGGTAAGGCTTGAGATGGTCAAGGGCAGGATCCTGCTGGCCACCTTCGGCTGTGTGGAGACACTGGGTTTTCACATCATTCTCTTGACCGTTCTCAGAATCCAGTGACTTTGCTGAATGACTCCACACTTCTTTGGTCCCCCTGGGTGGAATCACGGGGTCCCTCTTCAGCATGGCCCGCGGGTTTTCCACCCAGCCCCCCAGTATCTCCCTGACTTCCCAAGGCCCTGCCTGCTCAGCAGCACCTGTAACTTCACTGTGCAGCCTTCTTGCGTCTGTTTGAACCACAGCCAACCATTGGCAGCAGACTGCCTGGGAAAGTCAGTAAGAGCATCGTGACCGGAAGTGAGCAGGGGACATGGGAATGGGGGCTCGTGTTTGAAGAGGTTGGTTCACTAGCACATATTTTGATGTTGTGTTGAGTTTTGCTTCTTCGTATACCTCTTGGCTGTGAAGACTTGGATGACAAAAAAAATCAGACTGTAGGAATCTCCTCCCGCAAATCCCTCATATTTCTACACGCAAAGCTCAGCAGTTTGTTCTGAGCACCTTTTCTGTGCGTGGTCCCGTGCCAGGTGATGAACACAGAGTGACAGGTGCTGCGAAGGCAGCCAGGGCCACAGTGGGAGCAGGAGGGGCGCTGGGCCCAGACGGGACAGGTGACATATCGGTATTAAGGAAAATTCTTGAAGGTGTGGCAGCAGATCTGAATCCTGAAGGATGAGGCGGGGCTCGCAGGGAGGGCGGGAGTGGAGAGAGGAGCCCAGGCCCCTTGCCCCCCGCTCTCGCGGTGCCTCGTGGGGACTGTGAGGCTTGTCTGTGTCTCCACAGCCTGAGCCGCCTGGGCCTGGTCCTGCTCCTGCTGCAGTACTCGACCGAGTTCCTCTTCCACACGGCTCGGCTCTGCTACTTTGCAGACGAGAACAACGAGAAGCTGTGAGTGATGTGGACGGGCTGAGGCCCGGCGAAGGGGAGGGCCCCGCGCTGGCGGTAGGCAGGGCCCTGGGGTTATTTTTTCCTGGAGCGTCTTACTCTGGACACCTCGTCCCTCAAGCACCCTCCTCGGCCACCCTTGGACCCTCTCCCCGCTTGCTGCCTGAAGGCTGACGTACGTCCCCCGCTCCTCGGGCAGGTTTAACGCCTGGGCTGCTGCATTTGGAGTCACCCGCCTCTTCATCCTCACCCTCGCCGTGCTGGCCATTGGCTTTGGCCTCGCTCGCGTGGAAAACCAGGCCTTTGACCCCGAGAAAGGGAACTTCAACACGTTACTTTGCAGGTGAGTTGGGCAGGAGCCTCCCGAACTCGGCACAACTTCTGCCGAAGGTCAGGAGGCCGCAGACCGCTGGGTCTCCCGCACCGTGATGTTCAGGGGGGGATCTCAGACATCTGGCCCGAGGGGAGAAGAGATGCCAGCCTCCTGCTTCCATCACATCCGTCTTCCCTCCCTGGCCCCGGTCCGTCAGGCTGCAGGCCTGGTGCTGGTGCCGCTGGGAGCTCCTCCCCTGGCCTGCGCCTCACTGGGGGTGCCGGGTTCACGTCCAGCCTCTCAGTTGGCTGTTACAACCACGCGTGGGCTCTTTACAGCGTGTTCTCAACGGTGTGGCCAGTGGCCTCGCACAGCGGCCAGGAGGGCAGCGAGGAGGCCACGGTCTCCATGACACCCGGGGCCCAGCAGGGGTCAGAGGTTTGTCCAGGTTGCTCAGCTTCTACGTGGCTCGCCGGGTGAGAAGCCGCACTTCTAGAATTATTTCTGCTGCATTGTAGTTCAGTTCACTTGAATCCTTCCGACGTACACGGGGCTTACATGGGCCGTGCTCTGCGCTGTGGGTCCAGCAGGCATGGGGTGGTGTGACAGGAGCTGGACCCACATCTGTCACCTCCTCCCGCTGGTCCCTCCGCCCGCCCTGAGGCACTGGAGCGGAGCCTGGTACGGGCCACGCTCTTCCCGGAGGTGGTGGCGCGCCGGGCACCGCGGGGTCCTGGCCTGCCCCCTGCCCAGGGCACGTGCAGCCAGAGCCCACCGAGCCCTCTGCCCACAGGCTGTGCATGCTGCTCCTGGTGTGCGCCGCCCAGGCCTGGCTCATGTGGCGCTTCATCCACTCCCAGCTGCGGCACTGGCGCGAGCACTGGAGCGAGCAGAGCGCCAAGCGCAGAGTGCCCGCCGCGCCCAGGCTGGCAGCCAGGCTCATCAAGAGGGAGTCGGGTGAGTGCCGGGGTGGGGCGGGGCGGGCGGGGACCCCCCCAGGGCCCTGGACCAGGCCTGCCCCGTCCCACTTCCTCCCAGGCCCCGGGCTCCTCGGCTCGTGCCAGGGCCTGACTGGCACGTGGCCGGGCACACACGGCTTGTGGGTGGGGCTGGCCGACGCGGCGGGGGCCCTCGCGGCCGCGGTGGGCAGGGCAGCGGCTGGGTGGGGAGCTCTGGCTGGAAGCATGTCCACAGGGTGGCCTCAGGGACCCCATCAAGGGCGGCTGATGCTCTCTGGGTCCTCACCCGCCCCCATGCTCCGCATCTCGGCCTGGCCATCTCCCAGGATGCTGGCTCTGCCTCTCTCTTCAGGGGTGGCCTGAGGGGACACAGTGCTTGGGGGGCTGCGTTCGGGAGACAGCCGCTTCTCCTCTGGCCCCCGCCAGGTCCTGGGGCGCTCGCTGCCAGCCCCGCGCTCTCTGTCCAGCCTGGGGGCCTGTCTGCACCAGGCTCTGTTTCCTGAGTCGCCGGCCTCTCTCCAGGTGTGGCCTGCTCGGCAAGGGCGCGTGCGCGGCTGCGTGTGACAAGGAGTCAGGCCCGGCTGGCGGTGGGGCGGGTACGGGGTGGGGGGGGCTGCAGCCAGGTGTGCCTGACTTTGAGCGAGCAAACGCTGTGTTTAGGGCAACAATGAAAAGCACGCTTTTGCTGTCAGAGGAGCGCCAGGTGAAGAGTAAGGCCTTGTCCCTGCAGCCTCTCTACCTCCTCCTGACCGTTCCGTGTCCTGGGACCTTTGCTGAAGGGGGCTGGTGCCCCGCAGGGGCCCGAGAGGAGCTGAGGCCTAGGCTCTGGCCCCACCTCAGGCCTGGGCGGGTGGCGGGTGGGCCTCTGCCTGTTCCCTGGTGGCTGTGTGTCATCCAGCCCCTCCCGCGGAAGGACAGTCGGAGACTACCCACCTCAAGTGAAGCAAGACCCTGGGGGGGGGGGGGCAGGAGCCCCTGGGAGCCGCCTGCTGGTGCCCTTTGCTGTGGGGGCTGCAGCCTAGGTCCCCTCGGCTCATCCTGTGCGCAGCCTCCCGCCCCTGCCCCAGCGGAAACACTGCATTTGTCTCCCTTCATTCCCAGGTTACCACGAAAACGGAGTGGTGAAAGCAGAGAACGGAACCTCCACACGGACTAAGAAACTCAAGTCTCCTTAGGGCCGAGGTGCTGAGAACAGGAATGCTCTCGCGGGCCCAGCAGGGAGGCCCCCCTCCTGCTCCGATGCCCCATCTCACACAGCAGAAACCTGTCTTCACACAGGGCCTTTTCCTCTTCTTTACGTCTTGGCTTTCTCTTCTTTCTCTGTGAACCATTCTCAATAAAACCAAAAATCTTCCTCTTTCCCTCCCTCCAGCCACCTCACATCCTCACCTCTGTCGGGTTTTCTAGAAGCCTGGCCTCTCACGGTTACCTTTCTGCTGGCCTCCTCTTTCTCTTCCTTCACAGCTGTTTCCTTCTCTTTTTACTTGTTAATTTACCTTACTGTGCAATTTTTCTGTGTCTGATTTTTACAACGAGAGGAGGCGAAGCCTGTAGTGCTGGCCGTCCCCCACCCAGATCCCCAGGACCTGTCCGGGTCGGCAGCCTCGTGCCGGGGAGCCTCCACCAGGGCCGGCGGCAGATCCCCGTGCGGATGGGCAGCAGGAGGGGAGACTGGCCCTCCTGGATCGTCGTCTCCTAGGTGCTGAGGAACTGACGAGAGTATGATTCCAGTTCTGCGCGCACCATCTTGAGGCCCCGCGGGGCCGCTGCTAGTTGGAAGCGCCAAGGCATTTGGCTTTGGGACGTGATGACTCAGTCCAGAAGGATGGTGCTGTCTCGGGTCCCATGACTCGGGAGAGCTCACCAGTGGCCGGTCCTGGACACCAGCCTGCTCTCTCTGTCGGGGATGTGCTGAAGGAGGGTGAGTCTTCCCACTCTGCAGCAGCGGCAAAGCGACCAGAGTGGCGGGCCCTCCCGGAAAGTAACGCAGCAGAAACAATGGAGGCGCCAACCTAGCCTTTCTTCGGCAGGTCCAGCTGCATGGCTCTTCCCACTGTTCACCAGCGTCCAAAACCAAACCAAGCAGCAGTTAACAAAGCAGCCTGGCCGGGGACGTGCTGGTGCTAAACCCCAGGCCCAGCAGCCCAGTTGGGCGCCGGCCTTGCACCTGACTTCATCTCTCTCGCGGCAGGAACACTACGCCCCCCGTGGCCCCTGGTGCCCCAGGGTCGGTCACCTGGGCCCCCTGTCCTCTGGCCTCACTTGCTGAGTGTCCTTTGGAATTGTCGTTGTCCTCTGCTGAGCACACCCACAGCGTTTTAGATGGTTTGAAACCAGGCTGACTCAGAATCGCTCTGCTGGTTAGATGGGCAGACACAGCCGTGCTGATGTGCATATTTTGGCCCCCTTCCCGCACGTGGTCTCCCCCTCTCCCCAAAGACAAGGCCTCCAGCAAGGAGCTAGGCTCTCAGCAAGGAGGCCTGAATGCTGTGGGCACAAGAATGTTAGTGTCATTTGATGTGCTGGTCCTCTTCCTGACATCACAGTAGAAACCAAACTGGATTATTACCCAGAAGGCAGGGAAGTGGGTCTTTTCATCAAGGCAGCTCCCTTCTCCAGATCACTTGCATCAGAGAGAAGTTTTAATCTACCAGTGCCTGGGGACTTGCTTCCTGACACCCTGGTAGACCCTCATCTCTCTGTTCAGGATTAGGCCGGGGAGATGGGAAGATCTTATTTTGATTACCCTTAGGAGAGGGACAGCGCTTTTGAAAATGCGAATTCTTCCCATCTTTCCTTCTCCTTCCCTGACACTTATCTGGGCTGCAAAGCAGAATGTTGGTGGAAGGGCGGCTTGTACCAACCCCGCAGGCCCAGTCTGGAACCCCTCAGCCATTCAGTCAAATGGTCCTCCCTCCCCGCTCGAGGCTGTGGCTGTGACTGTGACTGAGCCGGTGTTCCTACTTGGCCCAGGGATGCTGTGCAGCCCACGTCAGCCTGCAGCCTCCTAAGCCTGGCCCAGTCCTCTCCAGGCTGTGTCCCTGGCCTTGGCACTGCTCCTGCTGCGTGCAGGAGGCCGCCCCCCCACCAGGGAGCACTGCTGAGTCATGCCTTCAGCGGGTACCTGGCCTCCTTGCTGTGGGCTCGGGAGGTGGGAGCTGCAGCCGAGGTCCTGCCATCGGGCAGTGACTTTTCTCACGTTCAGAGGTGATCGCCGCCAGAGCACACGTGCTTAGTGTGCCCTTGGTCTCTTGTAAGTTGGCCCCTCATACTGTGCGCCTCCTCAAGGTAGTACCACCAGCCCGGGGCCGGGCTAACTCTCGCCACCTCCTAAAGGACGGGGTTGGGTCCCTGATTGAGAGTTGGGAAAATCTTTCCTGCTGCGTGAAACCCCTGAGACCATGCGTGAGGCTAGCGTCCCACCGGCCAGTTTCAGGAATGGTTTGAGGGGAGGGTGAGAGGGAAACTGTAGGTGTTCTGTCACCCCGGGCGTGCCTGGCGTGTTTGCTTCAGAGCAGAGCCAAGCCATGGCAGGCTGGCTCGAAGCATGTTACCAGGGGCCGAAAGAACTCACTTCCAGTTCGTCCTGAGAGCCTGTTGGGTTGGCTTGTCCTGATTTGGCCGTTCTATGTTCTTCAGTCTTAAACACTCCTTCTGAAGGCCCGGCCAGACCCCCAAGTTTGAGAGGCCACTCAGTGCCATCCGCCAGGAGGAGAGCAGATGCTAACCTACCTCAGCAGCCCCCGCCCTCCCAGCATCCCTGGCTGGCACGCGTGCAGGGGCGCCGGGCAGGGTGGCGTGGGAGAGGCTGGGGGATGGACGGGTGATCCCAGCTGCCAGTGCCCCTCCTTGGAGGCTCCGTGATGGGAAGTTATTTTTACCCTCCAGGCTCTGATAGCTACACTATAGTAGGTTACAGGTGCCCCTTCTGAAGGCAGGGCAGGTTCTGGGGGAAGGAGAAGCAGGCTGAGCCAGACCTGCATCTTGGGGAGAACCTTTTCCCTTCCTGTCCCAAGGTGGAGCTACCAACGTTTCAGAAACCAGACTCGACACCTGTGCTCTGGCCACCTCTGCAGATGCTCCTCTTGACTTGAAAGCCTTGGCGCCGGGCGGGCTGTTCTGGGATGGCCCCGAAAAGCACGGGGATTCCAGCTCTCTGCAGCCCCTTTTTGCCCCGAGCTGATCCTGTATCTTTTTGTGTCAGAAGTGCCTTATGTGCCATGGTCTCCTGGCCTCCACTTGCACTGTGTGGCCAGCCCCCCGGGCCCTGGCACAGTTACATGTTAAAGGGACCGGATTGTGACAGTTTCACCTCATTCATCTTAGCCTCACCGCCACTGTCCGGGTCTGGTGGTGTCCGCTTTCTCCCTTGTGTCTGGTGGCTGTGAGGGCCCCTTCACGGGCACCTACCTGTCAGAGAAGCTCAGGGCTCCCAGGGGCACCAGACCTCCGCGCCTCGGCCCACGTGGTAAGCCTTGCTCATCCAGCTCCCCTTGCATGTGAAAGAGGAGGCACCCTGGCTCTAGCCTCTTCTCATCCATACTGCTTCCCGTTCGACCCCGCGTTTCTGCGGTAAGGTGTTTACTCTCACTTCCCGGTCACAAGCGGCGCTCACAGATGCCCGTCTGATGTGGGTCCGGGGGGACTGTTGCAGGGCACCCCTCCCCCCCACGCAGTGTGCCCGCCCCTCGCCTGCCTCGTCCTTGCTCTTCCGGGTTGTGCAATACCTCTCCTAGCCAGTGGTCTTTCCCACAGGCCGTCTGTCCCTTCCAGTGCCTGGCCACTGGGGTGGACAGGACCCACGGGAGGGTGGTCGTCATCCCCACAGAAGAAAGTAGCCACGCTCCCTCTGTTGCTGTCATTCTTGTGACCCTGGTGGCACTCTAAGTGGAACACTGTAGCATCATCTTTGAAATCCATATAGTTTTAAAACTGTTGAAAAGGAAAAACATCCTCATGATGGGGCATTAATAAGTCAGCATCTGGGAATAAGATCCGTGTGACACCTGAGGCATCACCATCAGTTCGCTGTAAGGGTTCTAGAGTTTCTTGTTCGTGTGGAGAGGAAGGAGGTTTTCCTGGGAATCGGCCACACATGGACAGCCCTGGTCATCTGATCAGATCTGACTGGTTGTAAGTACCACCATTTCCTTGGGTACAGATTCAAGTGTTTATGTAATGAGACTACACACCTCATTTTTTCAGTTCCTCTTGTTTAACAAACATCTGAAGGATGAGCTGAGGCTGCCGGTGCCCTGAGCAACTCAATGCAAATGTGGACAAAGCGTTTTTTTGTTTTTCTACTTTAGCCTGTTCATGTTATGGACCAAATTTCAACAAGGAACTCAAGGAAAATTTGTACCTGCCATATTTATAGTTTCATGTAAAAGGGTTTTTTTTTGGGAGGGGGGGCTCTTTTTACTTTCAGTGAACATTTTTCCAAATCCTTTTTTTTCTGTCCGGTTTTAAAACAAATTACGGTTTTGTATGGATTTTTTTAAATGTACATTTTGAAACAAATGATCGACAAATATTTTTGAAATAACTGAATAAAAGGCCTTGAATTATTCGCCTGCTTGTCTCGGGTATAATTCCTTCTATTCCTTTTTATCTGGATGCTCACATTTGCTTTTTTTTTTTTAAGTTGCAAGCATTATTTTATTCCACCTCTTAGATGGCTATCTGGGAATTGATTAGAGTATGTTTCTCCCCTGAAGACTGAAAAGGATAAGAGCGCTTTAAAATAATGATATTGCTGGCAACTTTATTTTTTGCAAGACTTTGCATCAACTAGTCTTGTTTGTATTGCTCACATTTGCTTTTATATGAAGAACGAGTTTGCATCAATTTCAGCCTCATTTCTAACATTTTTCACTCTGTCATTTCTTGCATATCTTTTGAGATATATATTTGTTCGTGTGGTCATGTGAGTTAGGGAGTTGGAATTAAGGACGGAGAAGGAGTCAGTTACATTGAGTGGTGGGTAGTAATAAGCCTCATTTTTACTGGTGTCTGTAACAGGGAAGTGTGAACGTGGAAAGGAGTGTGGTGACATGGGGTGTGTGGGCAGGAAGCGCCACAAGGAGGCGCACTGTGCCTGATGCCTGCTGTACGGCTGCCCCCATCATCCATGGGAATGTTCCGAGACCCCCCCCCAGTGGATGCCTGAAACCCCAGAGAGTTCTGGGCCCTAAATATGCTGTTTTTTCCTACACATACCTACCTATGGTGAAATCTATAAATTAGGCACAGTAAGAGATTAACAATGATAACAAAATAGAACAATTATAACCATATACCATAATGAAAGTTATGTGAATGTGGTCTCTAAAAACATCTTACTGAGCTGCACTCACCCTTCTTCTTACGATGTGAGGTGACTGAGTGCCCAAGTGACAAGGTGGCGTGAGCTGGATGATGCAGATGCTGTGGTGGAGCGCTGGGCTCTACTGGCCTTCTGATGACGCGTCAGGAGAGGATCACTTGCTCCAGGTGACCGTGGATCACTGAGCCCTGACAACGCCGACAGCTGGGGATCCCGGGAGGGACAAAGTGGGAGGGCGCAAGATCTCATCACACTACTCAGAATGGCACACAGTTTAAAACAAGAATTATTTCTGGAGCGTTCCATTTAATATTTCCAGACCATGGCTGACCATGTTTAACTAAAACTGGAAAGTGAAAGTGTGGATAAGGGGGACGACTGTGTTATGGTGTCACTTGGCTAGGAGAGGATGGGGCTAAGTCTGTGTGTAAAAGCCACCAGATGTCAGTGGAGGTGCTGAATAGATGCTGAGTGTTGGTACCAGCAGTGGGCACAGGACACTGCTGGCATCAGATGGCCTGTTGCCCATGGCTGTCTGCTGTTTTTCCAGAACCATCTCCAGAGAGCGCTCAGGAGATGAGTGCAGTTAGTTGAGGACAGGCATGGGCTATGAGGACCCAACAGGAACCATGTACCTGAGACAAAGGCACGGTGCCAACAGAGAGCAAGCGGCTCAGCCGGAGAAGCTGGTGACCTTGGGCAGTCGGCCTTTCTGAGCCTGCTTGCTCATCTGGGCTCAGCATTTTGGGGGTGTGTCGGCTGGCTGGTTTGCTTGTTTTCACAGGGAATGGTGGTGGTAAGATTTAGGGATAGTAAATGCTAAGTTCATGGTTCAAATAAAGCACTCAATAATTTCTTATAGGAACATGCTCGTGCTCCTACACCAGCAGGCTAGTCACTCACCCAAGTGACCCTTGATTTTCTGGAAACATCTAGAGACATCTTCTCAGGTACCCCTAAAGCCTACAGATACGGGCTTGATACACCCTAATTAGATGGTATTTTCAGGCCCCTGGTGGTACAGACAGAGTACAGGTAGGAAGGAATCAGAGACAGCATTTATAAAGATGAAGTTGGTGGCTGACTTCAACTAAGGAGCAGCCCTGCTTCTGAAAAGTCCATCAGAGCTCAGTCGATAACCAGTAGCTGCTACTAGTCTTTTCTGCCTATCTTGAGGCCAGGCTCTCTAAAAGCAGTTTTTCTAAATTTTTTTTTTTTTAACTACAGCCCACATAAAGAAATGTTTTACATCATGACCCAGTAAATACACACTCATTTGAAACAAAAGTTTCATGAAACAAATCAGTGTACCACACTGTGATATTTTCTATTATCACAGTGTCTGCCTGCCAATGCAGGGGACATGGATTCGAGCCCTGGTCCAGGAACATCCCACATGCCGCAAAGCAACTAAGCCCGTGCACCACAACTACTGAGCCTGCGCTCTAGAGCCTGTGAGCCACAACTACTGAGCCCGCGTGCCTAGAGCCTGTGCTCCGCAACAAGAGAAGCCACTGCAGTGAGAAGCTCACGCACCACAACGAAGAGTAGCCCCTGCTCGCCGCAACTAGAGAAAGCCCGCACGCAGCAACAAAGACCCAACACAGCCAAAAATAAATTTAAATAAATAAATAATAAAATGAAATAAAATGCAGGTCTACTAATGGGCCTAGAACTGCAACTGGAAAACATGGTGTTTACTTCCTGGCAGGGCGGGCAGCACCGTCTGCAGCACCACACCCGACCTGATGTCTGTCTGAGCAAATTCCATGCATCCTTCTCCTGATCTTGGTCACTCTACACCTGCATTAGTCAGGGTTCTTTCTCCAGAGAAGCAGAACCGATAGGCTGTATATACAGAGAGAAAGAGACTGACGATTAAGGAATTGGCTCCTGTAACTGAGGAAGCTGACAAGCTCCAGTATCTGTAGCCAGCGACCTGGAGGCCTCTGAGGGCTGACGGAGTAGTTCCTGTCTGAAGGCCAGCGGGCTGGAGCCCCAGAAGAGCCGATGTCTCAGTTTGAGTCCAAAAGCAGGAAAAAGCCGATGTCAAAGCAGGCGGGAGGAATTCTCTCTCATTAGGGAAAGGTCAGCCTTTTTGTTCTATTCAAGCCTTTAATGGAATGGGTGGGGCCCACCCACATTGGGCCCACCCACATTGGAGAGGGCCATCTGCTTTACTCCATCCACCAACTCAAATATTAACCTCATCCAGAAACGGCCTCACAGACACACCCAGAAATGTCCAGGCACCCCATATCTAGTCAAGTTGACACATAAAATTAACCATCACAACACCCCTATCTCCCCTCCCTAAATAAGGCACCAACCTTAGCTCCTACAAGATCCAATTTAATTTAGACTTCAGTGGTAAAAGAACCAAAAAGGAAATATAATTTCAAGAGCTCTGTAAATGCCTCTATGAAGAGTACAGGTATACGTAGGCCCAACCTCAAAATACTGTGCTTTCTGTCCTCAGCAGGTCAGCTGGAGAAAGCACGGACGAAGTTATAGTAGTCAATCTTGTCTTCTCCGTGAGAGCACATCCTGATGAGCTGTGGGAGAGAGAAGGGGAGCCCGTGAGAGACAGATGGGCTGCCTTCAGCTCAGCTGCACAGCGCTCTTTAGTGCCTGTCCCTGCCTTTGTAAACCAGCTCAGGCTTTTTATATATCCTTGGCTGATTCTGAAATGATCCTGTAAACCGGGAAGGTAGGTCAGAGTATCCCCATCTTCACGAAATCAAAGCTCAGATGGAGTAAATGGCCTGCCCAAGGTTTCAGGTTTGACATTTATAAGAGCACTGTCATTTCCAAAGCATTTTTGTTCTTATATTCAATTACAAGACTTTGTCCATCCAGTCAGCACAGAGTAAGACTTAGAATAGCAGAGGTTGCTGCTATCACAGCCTAAAAGAAAAATCTAGTCATGTCACTGCTCAAACCAAGTCCCCTGAAACACCTGTGAGTGGCAGTAAGCACACCGATCTGCTGTGGCTACTTTAAGGACGTGTGCAAATCCATCCCGCCCCTGCTTTCCCTGTCCCACCTCCCCTGACTGCAGCTCCTCTCTCCCAGGTCAGGTCACGGATAGCACAAATGACCTAAGAAATCGAAGGCTGGGTGTGCTGTCAGCCTGAGACTTGGGAAGCTAGATGGGCATTTGGCCCACTTGAACTGTTATCCTTCTACCTGCCTCCCTCACTCCTTGCTAATGTTCCCATCTGAAAAACCCTCATCTCCAACCTAGTCACACTGGCCCCAAACAGAAGGCTTCCCTAAATGAGACCTAACTTCCAAACATCCCTTTTTCCTAACGTATCATTAAGAAGGACTACAGCATCACAATGTTCTTAATCAGTGAGAATGTCTCAATAACATTAGCCACCATCGTTGGCAACGGTGGGAGTTTGTCCCGACTTCTAGGGGAACCATGGTCAAAGGGGTTTATAACGAAAAAGAGGTATGAAATGCCCTCTTCAGCTCCCTCATGGAAACTCTCGGAGGAGATCGTCCATGTCATCCCTCCACTGGCAGCTGACCATGGACCCCTACTGGCGGATGCTGCTGTCCAGGGCAGCGGTCACGCCCTCTCCCACGCCAGCCCTACTGATGGGCTAACGTAGGCTGTGAAGCTGTCAAAGGTTCCCACCATCCTGCTCAGTCCACCTTTTCAATCTGCCCTTGGCAGCCACCCTCCTTTAGCCCTGACATGGTTCACTGGCTGCTCTGTGCTGTCTGGCCCCTGCCCACTTAAAGAGATGCCCTACAGCAGCAGTTAGGAAAGGATGCCAATGCTAGAGTCGAGGGCAAATGCCATAATCAGGACCAAACAGCAGATCTGATGTGAACACCCCAAGTCTTCCCCAGTTAAAATGAAATACAAATGCAACTGCCTTTGGGAACGAGTGAGCGGTGCCCAGCCTCTGCAATCAACCCCGAACAGGAAATCCTACTCACCTCCTTAACCAAGGAATCATCAACTGGGAGGTGAAAAGAGTCACAGATTTTAAAGAACGTCTCCCTGTCCACATGTCCTGAAGCTTCCTTGTCATAAATTTGAAACATCTTGCAGATGTTGTCCCTGCACGGGTGATCTTTCCCTTGCCTCTGGATCGTGTCTATCAGGGCCTCCAGTTCCTGCACGCCTGGGTCCTCTTCCGTTTGCTGGCTGTGGAGAGAGGAGATGGATGGATGTGGTGTTTATTCTCGAATGGTCTTACCTCAGTGACCGAAGTTCTCACTTGGTGAAGTTGGGGGAAGCATCTGACGACAAACAGCTCTGATGCTGAGCTGATCAACACTTGCCTGCAGGGGCTGGCAGATGGCTGAGCTCACGGCAGGAACCTTGACTAGGCTCAGCCTCCCTTGCTGCCGTCTATTAAATCCCCGCAAAGAGCCAAATCTACCACCACTACCACCCCCAAGTCTGGTGTTTGTGGGAGTCGCACGATTGTCATCATCTATGTTACAGAATCTAAAAATAAATGTTTTAGAAACAGACTTAAAAGTAGTATGATGGGGACTTCCCTGGTGGCGCAGTGGTTGAGAGTCCGCCTGCCGATGCAGGGGACACGGGTTCGTGCTCTGGTCCGGGAAGATCCCACATGCCGCGGAGCGACTGGGCCCGTGAGCCATGGCCACCGAGCCTGCGCGTCCGGAGCCTGTGCTCCGCAACGGGAGAGGCCACAACAGTGAGAGGCCCACGTACCGCAAAAAAAAAAAAAAAAAAAAAAAGTAGTATGATGAAGAAATCAAAGAGGATCAAAAGGGAAACAAAATATCTAGAAGCAAAAATGGAAATACAGTTGACCCTTGAACAAAGCAGGGTTTAGGGGCATCAACCCTTCACACAGTCAAAAATCTGCATATAACTTACGGAACCACATATTTGGAGGGCTGACTGTATCTGCAGATTCAACGCATTAAGGATTGTGTAGTAGTATAATACATATTTACTGAAAAAATGTGCATATAAGTAGATGACACAGTTCAAACCTGTGTTGTTCAAGGGTCCCTTATACTACACACCAAAATTTATGGGATGCAGCAAAAGCAGTTCTAAGAGGGAAGTTCACAGTAATAAATGCCTACATTAAGAAAAAAGAGGGAGTTCCCTGGTGGACCAGTGGTTAGGACTTGGTGCTTTCACTGCTGTGGCCTGGGTTCAATCGCTGGTGGGGGACCAAAGATCCTGCAAGCCGCATGGCGCAGGCAAAATAAATAAATAATAGAAAAAAGAAAGATCTCACATAAACAACCTAGTTTATACCTTAAGGAACTAGAAAAAGAAAAAACTAAGCCTGAAGTTAGCAGAAGAAAGGAAATAATAAAGATCAGAGCAGATATAAAGAGAGACTAGAAAAATTATAGAAAAGATCAGTGAAACTAAGAGCTGTTTTTTTAAAAAAGATAAACAACTGACAAACTTTTAGCTTGACCAATTTTTAAAAAAAGAGAAAAGACTTAAAATCAGAAATGAGAGGAGACATTACAACTAATACCACAGAAATACAAAGGGTTGGAAGAGACTACCATGAACAATTACACATCAACAGATTGGATAACCTGGAAGAAATGGATAAATTCCTGGAAACATACAACCTACCAAGCCGGAATCATGAAGAAATAGAAAATCTGAACAGACCAATAACAAGTAAGGAGATTTAATCAGTAGTCAAAAACCTCCCAACAAAGAAAAGCCCAGGACCAGACAGTTTCATGGTGAATTGTACCAAACATTTAAAGAATTAATACCAATCCTTCTCAAACTCCTCCAAAAAAGTGAAGAGGAGGAAACACTCCCAAATTCGTACTACAAGGCCAGCATTACTTTGACATCAACACCAAACAAGGACACTACAAGAAAAGAAAATTACAGACCAATATCCCCGGTGAACACAAAAGTCCTCAACAAAACACTAGCATACTGAATTCAACAGCACATTAAAAGGATCGTACATCATGATCAAGTGGGATTTATCCTTACCATGCAAGGATGATTCAACATACACAAATCAATACACCACATTAACAGAATGAAGAATAAAAATCGTATGATCATCTCAATAAATACAGAAAAAGCATCTGACAAAATTCAATATTCTTTCATGATGAAAACTCTCAACAAATTAGGTATAGAAAGAATGTACCTCAATGTTATAAAGGCCACACATGACAAGCCCCCAGCTAACTTCATACCCAGTAGTGAACAAGACAATGATGCCCACTCTGTAAGATCAGGAACAAGACAAAGATACCTACTCTTGCCACTTCTATTCAACACAGACCTAGCCAGAGAAATTAGGCAAGAAAAAGAAATGAAAGGCATCCAAATAGGAAAGGAGGAAGTAAAACTTTGTTTCCAGATGACATGATCTTAATACCATATATTAGTCTTTAGAAAATGCTAAAGACTACCAAAAAACTGTTAGAAGTAATCAACAAATTCAGTATACAAAACCAACATACAAAAATTAGTTGCTTTTGAACTTCCCTGGTGGCACAGTAGTTAAGAATCCACCTGCCAGTGCAGGGGATATAGGTTCGAGCCCTGGTCCAGGAGGATCCCACATGCCGCAGAGCAACAAAGCCTGTGCGCCACAACTACTGAGCCTGCACTCCAGAGCCCGTGAGCCACAACTACTGAGCCTGTGTGCCACAACTACTGGAGCCCACACACTTAGAGCCCGTGCTCTGCAACAAGAGAAGCCACTGCAATGAGAAACCCGTGCACCACAACAGAGTAGCCCCCACTCGCTGCAACTAAAGCCCGTGCGCAGCAACAAAGACCCAATGCAGCCCAAAATAAAATAAATAAAATTTATTTAAAAATTAGTTGCTTTTCTATATACTGACAATGAACTATCGAAAGAAAAATTAAGAAAACGATTTCACTTACAATAGCTTTTTAAAAATTACTTAGTAATAAATTTAACCAAGAAGGTGAAAGGCCTATACATTGAAAACTGTAAGACATTGATCAAAGAAACCGAAGAAGGCAAATGGAAAGATACTTTGTATTCTTGAATTGGAAGAATTAACACTGTTAAAATGTTCATACTATGCAAAGCCATCTATAGATTCAATGCAATCCCCACCAAAATTCCAATGGCATTTTTCACAGAAATAGAAAACAAATCCTAAAATTCATATGGAACTACGAAAAACAAAATAAAAACCCAAATAGGCAAAGCAATACTGAGAAAGAAGAACAAAGCTGGAGGCAACACACTTCCTGATTTCCAACTGTATTACAAAGCTATAGTAAGCAAATCAGTATGGAACTGCTATAAAAAGACACATAGACCAAAGGAATAGAACAGAGAGCCCAGAAATAAGCCCACACATATATGGTCAACTAATCTTTAACAAGGATGCCAAGAATACACAATGGAGAAAGGATAGACTTCAGTAAATGGTGCTGGGAAAACTGGATATCCACATGCAAAAGAATGAAACTGGGGGCAGAGTCAAGATGGCAGTGTGGGAAGACACAGAGTTCCTGTCTCCCCACAACTAGGGTGCCTGCTGGACACTGGTGGGGGACCTTGATGCCCAAGGAGACAGGAAGAACCCCCAAGCGAACTGGTAGGACATCAGGGGACTGAGTGGGGAGGAGAAGTGGAGGCCAGACAGGACCAGAGCCCCTGAGGGGCGGCTGAGGAGGGGGGAGGGGTTCGCACACCTGGAGGCACCCTCAGGGGCTCAGATCGGTGGGGAGGGCACCCAGCATTTCCCCTGCCCAATGGGCCAGGGAAGTCTGCCCGACTCTCAGGCCAGGTCCTATGCCCTCAGAGGACCCCTGCAGGCCAAGGTGGCCCTGGGGGTGTAGGGGGAGAACAGGAGAGGCAGGTGGGAGAGACCCTCCAGGACCAGTGGGTGTCTGCCCCACCCACTCGAGCCCAGGAAGCCTACTGGGCTCCCAGGTGGGGTCCCCTGTCCTCTGAGACTGGAGGCAGGAGGGACGCCTGGGCCCCCTCTGTTGAGCCTAAGCCCCACCCCCAACAGCCTCCAGGACCTTTTCCAGCCCTGTGGGTCCTAAGCATAGGCCCTACCCACCACCCAAACCCCACTCCTGTTTAGGCCCTGCCCTCCACAGCCAAGGCCTTTTCCACCTTTTTCTAAAAAAAAATTTTATCCTCCTCTTTTTTACTATTGTGGTTCTGTTTTATCTTCTGGTTGTTGTTTCATCTATATTTTTATTTTTATATTCTTTCTAACATATCTGTTAGTTTCCTAGTCTAATTATATTTTTTACTTTGTTATTGTTCTCCTTTCTTTTGTTGCCGCCCCGCACGGCTTGTGGGATCTTGGATCACGAGCCGGGGTTCAGGCCGAAGCTCCTGTGGTGGGAGCTCTGAGTCTGAACCACTGGACTAACAGAGAACCTCAGACCCCAGGGAATACTTATAGGAGGGAGGTCTTCCGGAGGTCCTCATCTTGGCACCAAGACCCAGCTCTACCCAACAGCCTACAAACTCCAGTGTTGGAAGCCGCAGGCCAAACAACCAGTAAGACAGGAATACAATCCCACACATTAAAAAAAAAAATGAGATGACAAAAAAATATGTCACAGATGAAGGAGCAAGGTAAAAACCTACAAGACCAAATAAATGAAGAGGAAATAGGCAATCTACCTGAAAAAGAATTCAGAGTAATGATAGTAAACGTGATCCAGAATCTCAGAAATATAATGGAGGAACGGATTGAGAAAATACAAGAAATGTTTAACAAAGATCTAGAAGAACTAAAGAAGAAACAGAGATGAACAACACAATAACTGAAATGAAAAATACACTAGAAGGAATCAATAACAGAATAACTGAGGCAGAAGAACGAATAAGTGAGCTGGAAGACAAAATGGTGGAAATAACTGCTGAGGAGCAGAATAAACAAAAAAGAATGAAAAGAATTGAAGACAATGTCAGAGACCTCTGGGACAACACTAAACGCACCAACATTCAAATTATAGGGGTCCCAGAAGAGGAGGAGAAAAAGAAAGTATCTGTGAGAAAATATTTGAAGAGATTATAGTTGAAAACTTCCCTAACATGGGAAAGGAAATAGTCACCCAAATCCAGGAAGCACAGAGAGTCCCATGCAGGATAAACTCTAGGAGAAGCACACCAAGACACATATTAATCAAACTAACCAAAATTAATTTCAAAGAAAAAACATTAAAAGCAGCAAGGGAAAAACAAAAAATAACATACAAAGGAATCCCCATAAGGTTATCAGCTGATTTTTCAGCAGAAACTCTGCAGGCCAGAAGGGAGTGGCAGGATATACTTAAAGTGATGAAAGAGAAAAACCTACAACCAAGATTACTCTACCCAGCAAGGATCTCATTCAGATTCGATGGAAAAATCAAAAGTTTTTCAGACAAGCAAAAGCTAAGAGAATTCAGCACTACCAAATCGGCTTTACAACAAATGCTAAAGAAACTTCTCTAGGCAGGAAACACAAGAGAAGAAAAAGACCCACAAAAACAAACCAAACAGTTGAGAAAACGGTAACAGGAACATACATATTGATAATAACCCTGAATGTAAATGGATTAAATGCCCCAACCAAAAGACACAGACTGGCTGAATGGATACAAAAACAGGTCCATATATATGCTGTCTACAAGAGACCCACTTCAGACCTAGGGACACATACAGACTGAAAGTGAAGGGATGGAAAAAGATACTCCATGCAAATGGAAATCAAAAGAAAGCTGGAGTAGCAATACTCGTATCAGATAAAATAGACTTTAAAATAAAGACTGTTACAAAAGATAAGGAAGGACAGTACATAATGATCAAGGGATCAATCCAAGTAGAAGATATAGCAATTGTAAATATTTATACACCCAACATAGGAACACCCCAATACCTAAGGCAAATGCTAACAACCATGAAAGGGGAAATCGACAGTAACACAATAATAGTAGGGGACTTTAACACGCCACTCACACCAAAGGACAGATCAAACAGAAAATAAATAAGGAAACACAACCTTTAAATGACACAACAGACCAGATAGGTTTAATTGATATTTATAAGAACATTCTGCCTGAAAGTAGCAGAATACACTTTCTTTTCAAGTGCACATGGAAGATTCTCCAGGATAGATCACATCTTGGGTCACAAATCAAGCCTCAGAAAATTTAAGAAAACTGAAATCATATCAAGCATCTTTTCTGACCACAACGCTATGAGACTGGGAATCAATTACAGGAAAAAAACTGTAAAAACACAAATACATGGAAGCTAAACAGTGCGCTACTAAATAACCAAGAGATCACTGAAGAAATCAAAGAAGAAATAAAAAAATACACAGAAACAAATGACAATGAAAACACGACAACCCAAAACCTATGGGACGCAGCAAAAGCAGTTCTAAGAGGGAAGTTTATAGCAATTCAATCTCACCTCAAGAAACAAGAAAAATCTCAAATAAACAATCTAACCTTACACCTGCAGCAACTACAGAAAGAAGAACAAAGAAAACCCAAAGTCAGTAGAAGGAAAGAAATAATAAAGATCAGAGCAGAAATAGAAACAAAGAAAACAATAGCAAAGATCAATAAAACTAAAAGCTGGTTCTTTGAGAAGATAAAATTGATAAACCCTTAGCCAGACTCATCAAGAAAAAAAGAGAGAGGACACAAATCAATAAAATTAGAAATGAAAAAGGAGAAATCACAACTGACACTGCAGAAATACAAAGGATTATAAGAGACTACTACAAACAACTATATGCCAATAAAATGGACAACCATGAAGAAATGGACAAATTCTTGGAAAGGTACAATTTTCCAAGACTGAACCAGGAAGAATTAGAAAGTATAAACAGACCTATCACAAGTAATTAAATTGAAACTGTAACTAAAAATCATCCAACAAACAAAAGTCCAGGACCAGATGGCTTCACAGGCGAATTCTATCAAACATTTAGAGAAGAGCTAACACTGATCCTTCTCAAACTCTTCCAAAAACTTGCAGAGGGAGGAACACTCCCAAATTCATTCTACAAAGCCACCATCACCCTGATACCAAAACCAGAAAAAGATATCACAAAAAAAGAATATTACAGACCAGTATCACTGATGAAGACAGATGTAAAAATCCTGAACAGAATACTAGCTAACAGAATCCAACAACACATTAAAAGGATCATACACCATGATCAAGTGGGATTTATCCCAGGGATGCAAGGATTCTTCAGTATACTTAAGTCAATCAATGTGATATGCCATATTAACAAATTAAGGAATAAAAACCATATGATCATCTCAATAGATGCAGAAAAAGCTTTTGACAAAATTCAACACCCATTTATGATAAAAACTCTCCAGAAAGTGGGCATAGCTGGAACCTACCTCAACATAATAAAGGCCATATATGACAAACCCACAGCAAACATCATACTCAATGATGAAAAACTGAAAGCATTTCCGCTAAGATCAGGAACAAGACAAGGATGTCCACTCTCGCCACTATTATTCAACATAGTTCTGGAAGCCCCAGCCATGGCAATCAGAGGAGAAAAAGAAATAAAAGGAATACAAATTGGAAAAGAAGAAGTAAAATTGTCACTGTTTGCAGATGACATGATACATAGAAAATCCTATACCACCAGAAAACTACTAGAACTAATCAATGAATTTGGTAAAGTAGCAGGATACAAAATTAATGCACAGAAATCTCTGGCATTCCTATACACTAACAATGAAAAATCAGAAAGAGAAATTGAGGAGACAATCCCATTTACCACTGCAACAAAAAGAACAAAATACCTAGGAATAAACCTACATAAAGAGGTGAAAGACTTGTACTCAGAAAACTATAAAACACTAATGAAAGAAATCAAAGATGACAGAAACAGATGGAGAAATATACTATGTTCTTGGATTGGAAAAATCAATATTGCGAATATGACTATACTACCCAAAGCAATCTACAGATTCTATGCAGTCTCTATCAAACTAACGACGACATTCTTCACAGAATTAGAACAAAAAATTTTACTATTTGCATGGAGACACAAAAGACCCCGAATAGCCAAAGCAATCTTGAGAAAGAAAAATGGAGCTGGAGGAATCAGGCTCCCCGACTTCTGACTATCCTACAAAGCTACAGTAATCAAGACAGTATGGTACTGGCACAAAAACAGAAATATAGATCAATGGTACAGGACAGAAAGCCTGGAGACAGACCCACGCACATATGGTCACCTAATTTACGACAAAGGAGGTAAGAACGTACAATGGAGAAAAGACAGCCTCTTCAATAAGTGGTGCTGGGAAAACTGGACAGCTACATGTAAAAGAATGAAATTAGAACACTCCCCAACACCATACACAAAAATAAACTCAAAATGGATTAAAGACCTAAATGTACGATCAGACACTATAAAACTTAGAGGAAACATAGGAAAAACACTCTGACATAAACCACAGCAAGATCTTTTTTGACCCACCTCCTAGAGTAATGAAAATAAAAATAAACAAATGGGACCTAATGAAACTTAAAAGCTTTTGCATAGCAAAGGAAAACATAAACAAGACCAAAAGACAACCCTCAGAATGGGAGAAAATATTTGCAAATGAAACAATGGACAAAGGATTAATCTCTAAAATATACAAACAGCTCATGGAGCTCAATATCAAAAAAACCAAATAATCCAATTAAAAAATGGGTGGAAGACCTAAATAGACATTTCACCAAAGAAGATATACAGATGGCCAAGAGGCACATGAAAAGATGCTCAACATCACTAATTATTAGAGAAACTACAGTGAGGTATCACCTCACACTGGTCAGAATGGCCATTATCAAAAAATCTAGAACAATAAATGCCAGAGGGGATGTGGTGAAAAGGGAACCCTCCTGCACTGTTGGTGGGAATGTAAATTGATACAACCACTATGGAGAACAGTACAGAGGTTTCTTAAAAAACTAAAGTAGAACTACCATATGACCCAGCAATCCCACTACTGGGCATATGCCCTGAGAAAACCATAATTCAAAAAGAGACGTACGGGGCTTCCCTGGTGGCGCAGTGGTTGAGAGTCTGCCTGCCGATGCAGGGGACACGGGTTTGTGCCCCGGTCCAGGAAGATCCCACATGCCACAGAGCGGCTGGGCCGTGAGCCATGGCCGCTGAGCCTGTGCGTCTGGAGCCTGTGTTCCGCAACGGGAGAGGCCACAACAGGGAGAGGCCCGCATACCGCAAAAAAAAAAAAAAAAAAAAAAAAGAGAGACGTATGTACCACAACGTTCATTGAAGCACTGTTTACAATAGCCAGGATATGGAAGCAACCTAAATGTCCATCGACAGATGAATGGATAAAGAAGATGTGGCACATATATACAATGGAATATTACTCAGCCATAAAAAGAAACGAAACTGAGTTATCTGTAGTGAGGTGGATAGACCTAGAGTCTGTCATACAGAGTGAAGTAAGTCAGAAAGAGAAAAACAAATACTGTATACTAACGCATACATATACAATCTAAAAAAAAGTGGTACTGATGAACCTAGTGGCAGGGCAGGAATAAAGACGCAGACATAGAGAATGGACTTGAGGACATGGCGGGGGGCCGGGACAGAGGGGGAAGCTGGGGCAAAGTGAGAGTAACATCAACATGTAACAGTTAGCTAGTGGGAAGCAGCAGCATAGCACAGGGAGATCAGCTTGGTGCTTTGTGACGACCTAGAGGGGTGGGATAGAGGCTCAAGAGGGAGGGGATATGGGGATATATGTATGCATATGGCTGATTAACTTTGTTGTACAACAGAAACTAACACCGTACTGTGAAGCAATTATACTCCAATAAAGATCTATTTAAAAAAAAAAAAAGAAACTGCATCCCTATTTTATACAATTCAAAAAAATTAACTCAAAATGCATTGAAGACCTAAACGTAAGACCCGAAACTGTGAAACTCCTAGAAGAAAACATAGGAAAAAAGGTCCTTGACACTATTCTTGGCAAGGATTTTTTGGATATGACACCAAAAGCACAGGCAACAAAAAACAGAAATAAACAAGTAGGACTACATCAAACTAAAAAGCTTCTGCATGGAAAAGGAAATAATCGACAAAACAAAATAATCAACAGAGTGGGAGAAAATATTTGCAAACTGTCTTCGTCCATTCGGGCTGCTATAACAAAAAACTAGAGACTGGGTCGCTTATAAACAACAGAAATGTATTTATCACAGTTCTGGAGGCTAGAAGTCCAAGATCATGGCGCCACAGATTCCATGTGGTGGCTAGTGAGGGCTCTCTTCCTGATTCATGGCCAGTGCTTTCTCATTGTGCCCTTGAAAGGTGGAAGGGGGCTAGTCAGCTTCTGAGGCCTTCTTTATAAAGCCATTAATTACCTCCCAAAGGCTCTACCTTTAATAGCATCACATCAGGACATCAAAATGAATTCTGGGAGGACACAAACATTCAAACCATAGCACAAACCATATATCTGATAAGGCCTTAAGGTCTGAAATATATAAGGAATTCACATGTATCAACAGCAAAAAACCCAAACAATTCGATTAAAAAATGGGCAGAACTAAAGAGACATTTTTCCGAAGAGGACATACAAATGGACAATAGGTACAAGAAAAGATGCTCAGCATCGCTAACCATCAGGGAAATGGAAATCAAAACCACAGTCACACCTCTTAGGATAGCAATTCCCAACAGTGGTGGGAATTGGTGCAGTCACTATGGAAAACAGTAAAGAGGTTCCTCAAACAATTAAAAATAGAGCTACCATATGCTCCAACAATCCCACTTCTGGGTGTGTGTATATATATATATATATATATATATATACGAAAGAAACAAAATTAGTATCCCAAAGAGACATCTGCACTCTCATGTTCTTTGTAGCATGATTCACAATAGCCAAGATATGGAAACAACCAAACTGTCCCTTGAGAGATGAACGGATTTAAAAAAGAAGTCCTGCCACTTGCAACAACATAAATGAACCTGAAGGACATTACGACTAGTGATTTTAGACATATTAAAAAATGCTGAACTCATAAAAACAGAGAGTGGAAGGGTGGTTGCCAGGGGCTGGAGAGTAGGGGGAAAAAGGAGATGTTGGTCAAAGGGTACACTCAGTTACAAGGTGAATAAGTTCTGGGGACCTAAGGCACAGCATTGTGACCATATAGTACTGTATACCTGAAATTTGCTAAGAGAGTAGATTTTAAGCATTCCCACCACTCGCCCACAAGAATAAATGGTAACTATGTGAGATGGTGGATGTGTTAACTGACTTGACTGTGATAATCACTTCACAATGTATATGTATATCAAATCATCACATTGTACGCTTTAAATATATACGGTTTTGTCAATTATACCTCAATAAAATTGGCAGAGGAGAAGTAGTATGATGAATTTGGAGCCAAGTTCCGGGATGACTGGTCTGGTCACTGTGTGCAATGGATTAAGGAAGAGCGTGGAGGTGGGCAGATGAGTCAGGAGGTGCTGTGGGTGCCTCAGCAAACACTGGTGGGTACCTGCCCAATATTCACCCTCTCCTTTTTCCTAACAGAGCCCTCACTTTGTCTGGAGCAGCAATCAGAAGCGGCCGAGTGATACAGCCCAGACAATGAGATGTAAGGAGAAGTTGCTAGGTGGTGCTTCTGGATAAGCCCTTTAAAAAGAGGAAAGACGTGGCAAGATTGGCTTTTCAGTCTCTTACCCCTTTGTCCTTCCCCTCTTCCTGCCTGGAATATAGATGCAGTGCTGGAAATGGAACATTCACTTGTAACCACAGAGAGAAAAGCATGAGGACAAAAGCTACTTGCTCAGAACATCTGAGGAGAGAGAGAAGTCAGGTCTCTGTTGGGCTGGGAAAGCTCTGGACCACTGACCTCCAGACATTGTGTTCCATAAGAAAACATAAAACTCCACTGGGTTAAGCTAACATAAATTTGTTTCTGTTGTTACTGCTGCTGTTTGTTAAGTTCAGATAAATGCAATTCCAAACTGAGTGCTTTAAATTAGGAAATGGTGGTGAGAATGAAAAGAAGTCAGAGGCAAGAGATATTGTAGAATAAAATAAAAGAACTTAGCAGCATATTGAATATGGTGCAGAATAGAAGAGGAGGTTTCAAATCAAGGTAAATGGAGCCTTGAGGTGACCAAGAGAAAGAGGGGAGCTGACATTCACTGCTTGCCTCCTGTGTGCCAGACACCAGGCTGGTGCTTTACACACATTATCACAACTCACTGTCATCGCCACTTGATGAGACAGATGAACAGAAAGAAGGAAGAAGGATGAAGGAACAGCAGGTGTGCCAGGAAGGTGAAGACAACAGTGGTCTCATTTTTAGCTGTACGAAGTGAGAGGTGCTGGTGGCTCAGATGCATGGAGACCCATCGAGCAGGCAGACAGGAGTCTGGGAGCAGAATCAGGAGAACGTCAGGATGGAGAGCGACTTATTCAGATACTCTACGATGTGATGAGATCGTCCAGAGTTTAGAGAAAGAGAACAGGAGGACCAAAACCAGAACCTTGAGAAACACCAACCTAGTAGACAGAAATAGGAAAAAGAACAAGCTTCCAGGGAAGTAGGAGGAGTATCAGAGACTCTGACTTTCTAGAACTCAAAAGAAAGGGTTTCAAAAAGGGGGTGGTAAAGAGTAATTTACATTATATGTAGATCAGAAAGGCTCAACACTAGACCAGGGGGTTGGCCCAGAGGCCAAAGCCAGCCGGCAGCCTGTTTTTCTAAATAAAGTTTAATCAAAATACAGCTACACCTACTCATTTATACATTGTCTATGGCTGCTTTCACCCCACGGGTGCACAGCTGAGTAGTTACAACAGAGATTCTGGTATGGCCTACAAACCTGAATTATTTACTACTCGTAGCAAAAAAGTCTGCCAACCTCTGCCCTAGACAGTGAGCTCCTATTCCCTCACCTGGCTGCCTAGATGTTTATTAAAGTCTGACATATGGTGCAGGCGCCAGTATCACTGAATTAATGAATAAATGACAAGAGACCATTAGATTGGAAAACAATCAGTAACCTCAAGTAAACAACTTCTGAAGAGTGTCTGGATACGAGAGCAGTCAGAGGAGGCGGTGACAGACACAAAAGAATTAAATTTGGAGAAATGGGAGCTACTTAGCTGTGAGAAGAAGGTAAAGAGATAAGTAAAGAAACACTCTAAGGTGAAGAGTAGGAAAACAGAAGCAGCTCACACTGGATCACTGGGTCTGTCTGAGACCATCTGCAAAGTGAATATGGAGGCGCTTGGGGCTTCAAGAAAATGGAAAAGAAAGTGAGAATATTTGGAAATGCCTATATGGGAAAAATTGCTGGAAGTGAAAAAGAGAGGATGAAAAGGATCGTCGAGCAGGGGAGGAGGGTCCTCCTGAAGCTGAAGAGCACAGACGGGCAAGTCAACCAAACAAGGACAAGATATGCGAACACACGGGTGTTCATGCTCTTCACACGGGGAGGGTTTGTGCAGAGGAGTGGGCTTATGAGCAATCTGTTATCTGTAAGTCTGAGTTCAGTGTACAGCAATGAAGACACAAGCCTGAAAAGAACTTCAGATGAAGTCAATACTCCAACCACTTGTGCACTGTTTTAATCTTCCAGCTCAGAGAAGGAAGATGGCTAACTGCAAATTTCATCATCCTGTAACTAACACTTGATATAAAAAGTTCTCAGGCCTGACAAGTACTCAGGATCCCTTTTCATTATTCTTAGCAATGATTACTCAAATACAGGATTTGTATTTCCTTAGAGCATGACCTTTGTATTCATATCACCTTCAAGCATCTTCTCTCATTCACCTCTCTGACCCATCACAAGAGAAGAGGGGTAAAGTGAGGATCAACACAAGGATAGCCATGGATTTCTTAACCCAGAACTTGAATTTCTCTTTATCTTATTCTAAGACACCAATACCTTCTCTTGACCCCACTTCGCCGGCCAGCTACTCCCCCATTTTTCTGTTCCCCTTTGCACCAACTTCCTCAAGAGCGGGCTATACTTCCAAGCTCGAATTCCTCTCCTCCCATTCTCTTAAGCCCACTCCCGCCCCTCCTATTCCAGTGGAAGTCTGCACTGAGGTCCCCAGTGTCCCCTACACATTGCTAAATCCCCATGTGACACAATGAATCACTGTCTTCCTTGATTTGCAGGCAATTCTTGTTTTTGCAAGGCTCAGATATGCATGAATTTCACTTACCACCATCTGGTTAAATAACCCAGTCCCTCAACAACACAGTTCAAATTTCAGTTAGTAACTGTGAGTAACTGCCTCAAGTGCAAATTGTCAGATTTTCAGTCCACGAATCATTACACAAATAATAGATGTGCATCACAATCAGCGACAATCATATCACTTCTTTGAAAGTCTGTCAGTGACTGATCACTGGGCATCTGTTTTTCAAGTCACACACAGACAGCAAAGTGTGTAGCTTATGTTGCCTCCTTTTCTCTAAAGGATAAACTCAAGTGACATTTTACAAAAATGGATAACTGAAGAGAGAACTGGTCAACAAAGATGAGAGCGTGGCAAAGAAACCAAAAGAGGTAGAGCTAGAAGCAGAATTCAAGTCAAACACAACGGAGTTAGAGAAGAAATAGCTGACCGTGGGAATGCTGACACTGCTGTGGTTTAAGAGACTCTCGATGTGCAGGCAGAGGACCCTAGCAAAGGCTGGCTTATTGACATAAATGAGGGAAGTGGTCGTAACGAAAAGGATGAAGACACATGCCTTGGAGCAACTAAGCCCGTGCACCACAACTACTGAGCTTGCACTCTAGAGCCCTCGAGCCACAACTACTGAAGCCCATGCACCTAGAGCCCATGCTTTGCAGCAAGAGAAGCCACTGCAATGAGAAGCCCGCACACCGCAACGAAGACCCAATGTAGCCAAAAAAAGAAAAAAAAGGATGAAGATATCCCAGATGCCAGCAAACAAAAAACTTCACATTAAAAGAACTCTGAGATACTTCACTCATTAAAGGAACTCTAGGATGTATTTCGCAACATTGAAAGCAAAAATAATAAAATGTTGGAAGTCAATCCAAACTTGGAAAGGAATATGACAATTTGCCGAGGCACAGAAAAGACGTTCACTCTGTATCATAAGTTACATGACAAGAAGGCAAGCACTGTTCCAACTACTCTTAATATGCTTTTTATAAAGAAATAAAACACTTTTAATTCTCAATGTTGCCAATGTCTTAAATTACAGTGCACTAGTAAAACTCAATTTTACTATTTTTCATTTCCCTATACATTTATAACCATCAGAGCTTTTCATGTTTTGACAAAAATTTTTTAAAGTTGCAGAACAGCAGTAAATTTTCCCATTGGTGCTGAGATTGTTCTCATGGTCACGTTTACAGTCCCTACTGTGCAAAAGGGGACAGCCTGGATTCAGGACACCACACCCACTTGGTTTTCTTCCTGCCTCACTAGTCGTCCTGCTCAGTTTCTCTTCCCAACTCAGTGCTGGAGAACCCCAGAGCGCAATCCTTGGAGCTATTCTCTCTTCTTTGTCTATAATGACTACCTGAGAGATTTCACCCAGTCTCATGGCTGAAAATATCATCTATATGCCCACAACTCCCACAGCCCCAGACCTCTCACCTGAGCTCCAGATTTATATATCCAACAGCCCGTTTGATCTCTCTATTTGAGTATCTAATAGGTATCTTAAACCTAGTACATTGGACTTCCCTGGTGGCGCAGTGGTTAAGAATCCGCCTGCCAATGCAGGGGACATGGGTTTGGAGCCCTGGTCGGGGAAGATCTCCAGACCCATGGAGCAACTAAGCTCGTGCGCCACAACTACTGAGCTTGTGCTCTAGAGCCTGCGAGCCACAACTACTGAGCCCGCGAGCCACAACTACTGAAGCCCGCGCACCTAGAGTCCATGCTCTGCAACAAAAGAAACCACTGCAACGAGAAGCCTGCACACTGCAACGAAGAGTAGCATCCTCTCGCCGCGACTAGAGAAAGCCTGTGTGCAGCAATGAAGACCCAACACAGCCAAAAAATAAATTAAATTAAATAAAAATTAAAAAACAAAACGAAAAAAAAAAAAACCCTAATATATCCCAAACTGAAATCCCTCCTGCCTCCGCCCTGCCAGAAAAAACCCTCCCCTACCCACAGTAGACTTCTTCCCCATCTCAGTTGGTGGCAACTCCTTTCCAGCTGCTCAGGCCAAAAACCTTAGTCATCCTTACCTACTCTCTTATCTCCCCTATATCATCTGTCTGAATCCTTATTAGCTCTACCTTAAAATATACCCCAAATCAGACCACTTCTCCCCACCTTCACGGATACTACCCTGGTCCATGCACCGTCATCTCTTGCCTAGATCACTGCCACATTCTCCTAACTAATCTCCCTCTGAATCTATTCTTAACACAACAGCCCCTTCTTTTAAAACACATGTCAAATGGTGCCCCTCCTCTACTCGGAAGCCCCATGGTGGCTCTCGCTTTCACTCAGAGGAAAGCCACCACCCTTCCAGAGACCTAGCAGGTCCTACACAACCTGGGCCCTTGCTAACTTCCTACCTCCAGCTTCTGCTTCTCTTCCTCACTCCTCCACTGCCGCCACTCACCGGCCTACTTTTTGCCAGTGTTACCTGTGTGCTCCAGGTGTGCTAATACGTAGGGTCTTAGCACTCACTACTCCCTCTTCCTGGAAAGCTCTCCCGCCACACGTCCACGCAGCTGACTCCTTTACCTTCACGTGTCTGCTCAGTGCCACTTTCTCAAGGTGTGACCACCTCCCCCAACCAACTGCAACCCACCCTCACCTTCCAGAACCCTTATCACCCTTGTTTTGCTCCACTTTCCCACAGCACTCATCACCCAACACACTGCATAACTAACTTACTGGTGCTGTTTATTAGCTATCTCCCGCTGCTTAGAGGGTCAACTCCATGAGGGCAGCAACTTCTGGTCTATTTTGTTTACTGATAAAAGCCTAAGGGCCTAGTGACAGTGTCTGATACATATAAGGCACTCAATAATTATTTGCTAAATATATGAAGTTGAAAAAGTTCTAAGTTACTAGTTATTATATTGGACCCAGGTAACCTAGGTTGTCTAAGACCTTCCATTGGTGAGGGAAATCTGAAAATCTAAAATGTGATCATCCATTCATTTTAAGAACTGCTTCCTGAATATCTCATTGTGCCAAAGCCAAAATGGACCTTAGATGGTCAAACATACTTGTCCAATTCTGGTGCAGGGGCTTCTTGCTTTCGAACACGGCTCTGAATTGACAGGAGTGCTTCTGGTGAATACTGGGCAGCATTGCTCTCCATGTATTTCAGAACACAGTCGTCTGTATCAAGGATGACGAACCGGTGGCCAAACACTGGGGAAAGGGTAGAAATACACTTTGCCTGGTTATGTTCTTATCAGGCAACTGAGAGTAAAAATTCACAGATATGTATTTGTGACCTAGACTAATGAACTTTCAGTTGCTCTCTAAACTAATATGCACTAGTTCGCTCGGTGTTTAGGGAGCTCAGAGTTTCCATCTACAGCCAACAAATGCAACCAATTTACAGTTTAATTGATAAAGGAGATTTAGACACTATACCACATGTACAGCTGGACTGCAGACTAACTGCTTCCTACAAGGGTTAACTGAATTAAATTCCCAATAAGAAGAACCCATTCACTTGGCCAGAAAGAGAGCCTAAACTGTGTTGAGACTTACCCTCAATCACAGCACCAATGAAGAAGTCACTGGGGCTATAATAGATGGGGTTTTCCACCGAGGAGCCTGGTTTGACAACTTTAGTTCTGCCAAGATACTTGCCCCCAATGATACCAGAATTGCGAACAGGAGGCTCAAAGATACTGATCATGTCAGTGGCTAGAAAATAAGAGAAGACAAATCGGCGGTCTTTGTCTTCTGGGATGGGGGATTCCTGGAAAGGTGAAGAAAAGAGGATATTACGAAGGTACGTGATCTATGCAGAAGCCTCAAACTGAAATATCTACGGGGACTAGGGTACAATATAAGCCTAACATATGAAGTATAATATAAATGAACAGTATGGGGTGGGGCTCCGGGGGCCGGGAAAGGACATACCTCATCTAAGGAAGGCTGCTGCCATGTGGGAATGAATATAGGCCCAATGTTGCTAGATCCAATTTTTCATGAGAAAACAGAAATCTGGATTACTATATAAAAACCCTGACTTTAAAATGTTGACTTCAACACTTTAAAAGCACCAGGCAGGCCAAAGAAAACATATAGGCTACATTCTGTCCACAGGCTGCCAGTCTGAAACCTCGTGGCTGACATTATGTTCAACTTCGAGGACACTAAAGTGATTATGCAAAGCTTATGCCTTTAAACAAATCCATTTTTATACATAATTTAAAAAAGAAAATTTAAGAAGGGAGGAAGGAGTAATATGTCATAGAGTTGAAGTGATTCTGAGAAACTACGTTGTTAAGACTTTTCCTAAATCAAATCACCGAGAAACAAATTCCAGACTGAACAAGCCTAAATACAGACATGCTTATTCTTGACTAAAATCCTCTCACATCACAATTTCAGCACATACCTTCTCATTCAGACCATGGAATGATTTGTGTCATAATTTCTCATTTAGTTGAGAAAGTCATTGGATTTCCTCTTAGTAAAATAATTTCCTCATACCATTCCCTAACTGACAGTCTCCAAACTTTTTTTGTTGAACACCCTTATAATAAAAAAAATTTTTTTTTAACAAATAAAAATAAAATCACATCATTCCTCTCCTCTCAAACCTCCAGAGGATTCCCATCACACTTAGAATAAAATAAAGTTCTGAGCAGGACTACAGGCACGGGTGTACAAGGGGGTTGGGAGCAATAGCTCACCCTGGCAGGAAGGAGTATTTAAAAATTTTTTAAAAATTGTTTTTGCCATTTTATTTTGAAATAAGTTTATCAGACTTACAGAAAAGTTGCATAGTTGAGAATTCTCGTAAGCCCATCACCAAGCCTCACCTAACAGTAATACCTTACATAATCATAGCACAGTTATCAAACCCAGAAAATGATGGTATAATGCTTTAAATAAACTACTGTCCTTATTCAAATTTCACCTGTTTTCCACTTATGTTCTTTCTCTGTTTCAGGATCCTATACTGCATTAGTTGTTATTTCTCTTCAATCTCATCCAATTTGTGACAGTTCCTCAGTCTGCTCTTGTCTTTCATGACCCTGACATGAGTACTGGTCAATTATTTTGTTGACTGTCCCTCATGCATCTCACTTTTGCATCTTTGGCAAAAATACCACAGGGAAAAAAAAAAAAAAAACCACGTCCACCTCTGTGCATACCAAGGAGTTCATGATAACAAAACATCTTTTTATTGGTTATGTTGAACTTGATCACTTGGTTAAGAAGATGCCTGGTGGGTTTCTCCCCTGTAAAGTTACCATCTTTCCCTTTGCAGTTAGTAAATATCTTGAGGGAGATACTTTGAAACCATGAAAATCTTGTTTCTCCTCAAAGGTTTTCCCACTAATTTTAGCATCCGTTGATGGACCTTGTCAGCAACAAGGACTGCTGAGGTGTGTGCTTAATGGTAATTTTCTATTGCACTCTTCTCTTCTCCATTTGTTCATTGAAATTCTACTGTATGATAATCTCCAGGTCCATCATGTTGCTGCAAATGGCATTATTTCATTCTTTTTTATGGCTGAGTAGTAGTCCATTGTATGTACGTATGTGTGTCTGTGTGTGTGTGTGTATATACATACATACATACATATATATGCCACAACTTCTTTATCCATTCATCTGTCAATGGACATTTAGGTTGCTTCCATGTCTTGCCTGTTGTAAACAGTGCTGCTATGAACATTGGGGTGCACGTACCTTTTCGAATTATATTTTTCGTTAGGTTGAGCGCTAGTCCTGCCTCTGTCTAAGCAGTTAAGACCTGGGACACACCAATTAGTCTCTGATTCTTATGTTTTGAAACATAAAATGAGTATATTATATTGCCTGACTCACAGATAGTGTATGTGTAAATAAATTCATTTACCCATTCATCCAACAGTTATTGAGTGCCTACAAAGTCTAAAGAGACATGACCCCTGCTCTCAAGGAGTTCATAGTTACTATGTCATAATTCAACAAACCTCTTGAACTTTAACAGTAACTCAAAGAACTTAGCAACAATGCAAAACCTTCATTAATCAGAATTCTTAACGTATGGAGTGTTCTAGTTGACCTAGAATTTGCTAGAACTCCCTTGTTTCAAAGCTTTTTCAATATTTAAAAAATACATTAGTCAACTATGTTCTCATTTAATTTTTATTTTTTCAAATACATTTCTATTCCCAGAGTTAACTTATTTCAATTTCTATTTATGTCTATATTTCTAAATAAAATGGTTATATTTCTATTTCTGCTTTTTTTTCTATTTTTAAAGACATTATCCTTTGAATTCTTATCAGTAACTTGCTTCAGGTAATTCAGCCAGTGAGTGGAACACTCAGGATTTGAATTTATGTCTGTTTCCAAACCTCTTAGCCACTAGCCATATGACCTCTCAAAGTTCACATCTATTAAATTAGTATGATTCCATTTGTTACATTTAATGAATATAAAATACATCAAGCTAGATATCACCAATGATAAAAATTAGTAAGACATGGTCCCTACCCTCAAGAAAATCACAGTTCACTGGAAAGGCACAAAAATAGATAATTTGAATGTAAGTCAAGCTTTCATAATTGCTTAATAAAAAAGGCCAAAATGCCTGTCAAAATTTGAGGGATAGAGAGATTAACGATTTAAGAAAGACTGTGAGGGCAGATAGGACTTGAGCTAGGTCTTGGTTCAAGGGCACCATACTTAATACTATCCAACCTGCCTGAAGGTTGGAACCAATGGTTGTTTAAATAAACACATAACTCTGACAGCTGTTACTCTAGAGCTTACAGACAAAACGGACAACTATGCACAGTACTGAGACAGAACAGAATCTTAGGATATAAAAATTGTCCTTGGGGCTTCCCTGGTGGTGCAGTGGTTGGGAGTCTGCCTGCCGGTGAGGGGGACGCGGGTTCGGGCCCTGTTCCGGGAGGATTCCGCATGCTGCGGAGCGGCTGGACCCATGCGCCGCAGGTACTGAGCCTGCGCTCCGGAGCTGGCGAGCCACAACTACTGAGCCCGTGTGCCACAACTGCTGAAGCCCATGCACCTAGAACCTGTGCTCCACAGCAGAGGCCTGTGCACCACAACGAAGAGTGGCCCCTGGTCACAACTAGAGAGGGCCCCCGTGCAGCGGCGAAGACCCAGTGCAGCCAAAAATAAAGTAAATTAAATAAATTAAAAAACAAAAATTGTCCTCACCAGTGCAGCCAAATAACGAAGCACCTTGTTCTCATTCATCAGCATTTTAATAACATCTTTTTTTGGAGGTTTTGGAATGAGCGCAAAGCAATTCTGAGCAGAGTCCTCAACTAGTCCATAACCGTTATAGGGAGGTAATTCCTGAAGAAACACAGAAAGCAAGAAATAAAGCAGATGCTCCGTGTTCTAAAAATTAAAGGTAACTGTAAGTTTCTTTTTAAAATCTAGAAAACATTTATTTAAAAGCAATTTCTACATATACAAATGTAATCAGAAAAAAATAACATATCACATACTCCATTCCTCTTTATAGATTTTACACCATGATCACTGCTCATAAAAGTGACTGATGATGCTACAAAGTAACCCTCAGGGCTGGATTTAATCTATCACTGATGTCCACTGACCCCTTACTGCCAAAGCAGAGCCTGGCCCTGCTCCCAGCCCCAATCCTGGCCCCTGTGGCCCTCCAGCACGGTGAAGCCCATGGGTCTGTCTGTGACTTCTTTGTCTGGGGTGTGGGTCTCAGCCTGGCAGATCTGGAAACTGTTTTCTCAATTCACCCAAAGTGGGCACGTGTGTGTGTCGGAGGTAGGGGTAAGGTGGGGGTGTCAGGACTTGGTTCATGCTACTTACTTCCGAGTTACCTCCGTATTTCTAATATTTTAATTTCTTTTTAAAAAAATTTTAATTTTATTTATTGATTTTTGGCTGCGTTGGGTCTTCGTTGCTGCGCGCGGGCTTTCTCTAGTTGCAGTGAGCGGGGGCTACTCTTCGTTGCGGTGCACAGGCTTCTCGTTGCAGTGGCTTCTCTTTATTGCGGAGCACGGGCTCTGGGCATGTGGGCTTCAGTAGTTGTGGCTTGGGCTCAGTAGTTGTGGCGCACGGGCTTAGTTGCTCTGAGGCATGTGGGATCTTCCCGGACCAGAGCTCGAACACGTGTCCCCTGCACTGGCAGGCGGATTCTTAACCACTGCGCCACCAGAGAAGTCCCTATTTTTATTTCTTCATTTTTGCCTCAGAGAATGATAGCCATACTTCACTGAGAACTCACACCCCCCTGTCCACACAGGATTCCCCTTTCCTAGTGAAGGAGCAAACTCATGGAACTAAATTCCAGATGCAAAGGTTATTTGGTGAGTGTGAAAATTTAGGATGAACGTATGTTTTTCATTTAGGTTCCATGAAGGGCTGAAAGCACCGCTATAGGATGCTAAGATCTGTTTGTCTAAAAACTTAAGTAGAGAGCTTCCCTGGTGGCGCAGTGGTTGAGAATCTGCCTGCCAATGCAGGGGACATGGGTTCGAGCCCTGGTCTGGGAAGATCCCACACGCCGCGGAGCAACTAGGCCCGTGAGCCACAACTACTGAGCCTGCGCGTCTGGAGCCTGTGCTCCGCAACAAGAGAGGCCGCGATAGTGAGAGGCCCACGCACCACGATGAAGAGTGGCCCCCACTCGCTGCAACTAGAGAAAGCCCTCGCACAGAAACGAAGACCCAACACAGCCAAAAATAAAAATAAATAAATTTTTAAAAATAATAATAAAAAATCATGTATCTAAAAAAAAAAAACTTTAGTTCAGAGGTTATTTTCCTCCCTCTCATCAATGCTAGGCGGACTGCAGCTGAGTTCTTTTTCTCTGACTCCTTTCTGCTATGCTTTCTCAGCAAACTAGCTTGTACCATGCTTTTACTTGTAGATACCCTCCCCAAATCTTTTAATATACTGTATTCAGGGACTTTAACAAGTTAGTCTATATGAGCCCTGCTCCATCTGCAACAGGGGACTCCCTCAGGAACCAGGGACTCTGCTATGTTCGTCCAAGGTGGGGTGCTTAGAACACTGATCCTTCACCCACTTCCTGGGCTGTAGTTAACGTGATCTTCATGGCTGGAATATGACTAATGGATCCAGTAGATGGACGATGACTTAATTTGCTCCAAATACAAAACCACTACTCAGTGAATACACACGGTTGCCAATGGACAGAAGGACTTGGGGTGAGACACTGCATGCTAAGCTCTGGCTTACTCTGGAGGTGGGCGGAAACGCACAGTGGTGGAGACCAATATCAACACACAGTGAGAGCAGCCTGGTTGGGAGGTGTGGGGGGAGGTTAGGGAGTTTTAAAATAGGGAGGTAAGTTCCTGAGCACCTTCCTCTCAAATTCCTTTTGTTTTAACAGGCTTCTACCTAGTTTTCCCAAGTTGCATCTCATTTCCTCTGCTTGGAATAAAGACCTTCTCTAAATATCAGCCCCTGTGCCTGTGGTGCTGGCACCATGCTCTTCATGCTCCAAGCTACCGCCTGGGTCCTGTTCTAAACTAGAACCATTCCTCTGACTGGACATTATCACGCCTAGACACTCCTATTCGTATGACCCACCTTCCAGAGCTTCTGCCCAGGCTTTCTTAATGATGCACGCACACACACAGTCTTACAGTCCCTCATCCTTCAGATGCTGCCTTCAGAGGCCAGCTCCACGGCAGATGAGCTCTCCTGGTCCTGGCTTCTTCCTCCTTCCTACTAGCATGTCTCCAGATGGATCCAGCACATCTGGCTTCTGGATCCATGTGGACTTACTCCTGATCTGGCAGATCAGCCTGACCTGGGTATCGAGATTCTCAAATTAATATATGCACTGCATATCCACTTCTGTCCCTGCCCATCAGCTTGACTCTGGCTTGGTCCCTCTAGAACCTGCTACGGCTCTCATCCCTGTGTTCCAACTACATTGTGTAGAGTTCAGATGACTGAGAGGTAATGATTGAGGAGAGCTAAAAGGTGTTTGCTGCTTGGTAAGTGGAGCTTTCCTACTCATTTCCAACAAAGACTTTCATGGACAAGCAGAGAGGATTTATTTGTAGCAGAATTATTTATTATAGAGAAAATAAACTGACCAAACACTATAATTAATGTGCCATATGTAAGGATGGAGAAATCATTGTATTATACAGAGTAACTGAGACAGGGCAAAACAAACCAAAATCTATAGTGGTTCTTCAGTTCTCTCTGCTCTCTATCCAAGTCTTCCCTCCCTTTCTTTAGAAGACAAGTTTGGGGGGTAGAAAGGTGATAGTAACGAGGATGGAGAGCAGGGCTCTTCTAGGACTCAAAGCTTTTATCAGCTCAAAACACAGATCAAAGCCGTCCATTAGGAAAAGTGCACCAGTGTGCTACAAGCCCTCCCCATCCTACTTCCTGGTTAGGTGAGACTCCTCCTTATGAGAATGTTTGACATTTAACAGGATTACCCTTGTACTTTTCATTGTGATGCCTGGACTGCAACTTCACACAATACTCATCTATAAACTCAAGTGGTGGAGTAGTTTGGCTGATTAAAATCTAGATCTGTTCACATGGTATTTTTCCTGTAGACTGCATCAAATGCTGCCCCCAAAACTGGGGCATAGGGACATCGGTTTTATTATAATTCTTAATCCATGAGCACATTCATGGGTAAGGAGTTCTATCAGAGGAAAAACTGACAGCAAGAGGCACTATCATCACCCACACTCCCTTCTGGAAGTTTTATTGCCCCAGGAACGCCTAGCACCAAAATCCAAATCCTTCTTTGTAATTGTTTTTATGAGATGTTGTTTCTAAAAGCCTTGCCTAAGATATCACTTGCCTTTGAGGGGAACAAATACATACTGCCTAGGCAGTCTTCTTCAGTCTATCCAGGAAACACACCACATACCTCCTATTTGCCAGGCACTGTGCTAGGTGCTAGGAGCACAAAGATGAACAGTGGTCCTGCTGTCAAGGAACTTAGTCTCATAGAAAAATTCATAAACAGATGTTTTAATACGACAAGTGCTAGTGGAGGGAGGCACAGAGTATCCCAGGAACACAGACGATGGGGTGCGAGCCCTGCCTGGGACTTCAGAGAAGCCTTCTTGGAAGAGAGAAAGCCTACACTGAGTTGTGAGAGTTAAGAAAAAGCCGTGTAGAGAAATGATGGAGAAGTGGTTCAAGCAGGAGAAAGAGCATTAGCGGAAGTCCAGGGGAATAAAACAGGATGCAGAACCACCTGTAATTCAGTAGAATTGGAGGCTAAACGCAAGCAGCATGGGCAGCAGATGCGGGGAAGGCAGGGGCCCAGGCTGGAGGAATTCAATCATTCCATCATTCCAGTAGTGTCTTTCAAAAAGAAAAAAGCCCACGGACATTATTTTATACACACGCTGGCAAAATAAAGATGGGCCACAGGTGCTAACACACTATTTTATACATGGGCAACAAAGAGGTTGTTTGAGTTGTTCCTGCCCCAAATAGGTACAACAAGCACCAGTGTTTTGGTCTACGACACTGTGGCCTTAATACTTTAGATGCTTGTTGAATCTGCTGTGTAATGTGGAATTTTGAAAACATGCGATTGTCATTTCAAACTCTAAAATATGTGGCTGAGCCACTCTGAAGGTTCAAGTTTATTAAATTACTATTTTGGTGCATTAAAGACACCATGAACTTACTCTGAGAGTGGACTTTGAGGTGCACAGAACTGAATTTTGGGGTTCTGCGTGATTTTAAGGAGAGCGATGTTGCAATTAAAGAACACCGTCTTCCAACATCTTCAGTGAATCAGTTTTTGTTTTGCTCCCAATCACTTTTTTTTTTTTTTTTTTTTTTTTGTGGTACGCGGGCCTCTCACTGTTGTGGCCTCTCCCGTTGCGGAGCACAGGCTCCAGACGCACAGGCTCAGGCATGTGGGATCTTCCCGGACCGGGGCATGTGGGATCTTCCCGGACCGGGGCACGAACCCGTGTCCCCTGCATCGGCAGGCGGACTCTCAACCACTGCGCCACCAGGGAAGCCCTCCCAATCACTTTTTAAGTAAAAGGGTTTGATAAATAGGCAAGAAAAAATGAAATGCCTTAGGGGTCTGGAATTTTAAAAGATGTCTTTTTTTTAATCAAAAAGTTTTTAAATTATTAAAGTAACACAAGGCTTGGTATAAAAACTGAAATTGAGGGAACTCCCTGGTGGTCCAGTTGTTAGGACTCCATGCTTCCACTGCAGGGGACATGGGTTCAAGCCCTGGTCAGGGAACTAAGATCCCATAAGCCATGTGGCATGGCCAAAAAAAAAAAGCAAAATTACAACCACACAGTACAGAAAGAAAGCTCCCTGGTCATCTCCCACTTCCCTCCCTCCCTCCCCTTCCCACGGTGAACTAACCACTGTTAATAGTCTGGGGAAACATTCCTCCAGGTCTTTTCCTCAGTAATATACACAGATGTTGTATACAGTAATCTACAAAAATAGTGCCATGTCATGTATTCACAATCCCTTAAAAATGTTATGGACATTTTCTCATGTTAATATGCATAGACTCCCTCTTTTTTTAACAAGTCTTATAGTCCTCTAATTATATGGATGGATATACTATAATTTATTCTGCCAATGTCCTTACACTTTATTATAAGTAATGCTACACTACACATCCTCACATATATCTATTTATAATCCCCAAACCAGATTTTCTGGGTCAAGAGATACGTGATATTTTATTTTGAAAAAGTTTAAATGAGACAAACTGCCCTTCAGAAAAGTTTTTCTCATTGTTCGCCTATTAACAGTACACGATGCCTACTGCATCACACCAGGGCAAACACTGGATATTGTGAGTCTTTTTAGAGCAAACAGATCCTAAACCTCATTATTTTCATTTCTCTTTGTTTGATTATCAATTGAGGGTCTTTCCGTATGTTCATTAGCCATTTGTAGTTCTTCTTTTGTGAACTGCTCTATTTCACATGCTTTGTCCATTTTTTTTATTGGGTATTCACATAAGAGACTTTTTTATCCTTTTCCTTAAATTTCTATTAATGCATCAGAAGATGAACTCTCTCTCTAACCTCAGAACCAGTGTCCTGTTACCTGTTTCACAGGAGGTGGTTCCTTCTTGCTCACATCAATGCGTGGCAAATCGGAGATTCCAAATTTTTCTTTGTAATACTGCCGAGTAAATGGATCACAATCATAAATGAAGAAAGTTCTCCCAAGTATAGTGAGTGGCTTCCCAACAATGAAGTCTTTGGCAGTATACCATTCCAACACCTCCTTGTCTGAGATTTCCAGCACACACCGAGGGAAGTTCTCTAACAAAAGACAGCAGGGAGAGGAAAGAAAAGGAATGAGGATGGGAAGAAAGACTGACACACGGCAGCCAGGCATTCCTGAGAACCAGAGGGAGTGCAGGCTTCAGCTCTGATCGAGGGTCAGGGACTCCTCCACACTCCCTGCAGAACACAGGGCTGAGTACTTCCATCTGCGAACAGGACACATAAATAATAACCCAGATTGTTTCTGTAAAGTCTCTCTCCCATATTCGGCTTGAACTATCCCTAGAGGTCACCAATCTTAGTAGAATTAATGCTTAGAAGGAATCATTACAAGAGAAAAGAATAAATGTCCTTCTATAAAGACAGAGTATTGGATCTATGGTGGGGGGTCCAAGTCATTTACTTCAACCACCCACCCATTTATCCGTTCATCTAACAAATTGTTAGTGACCACATATACCGTGTACCAGGTACACTGCTGAATACAGAGATTATAACAATTAACAGTATGGATAAAATTCCTGCCTTGATGGAGAAAACATTCTATTCGGGGCCACAGACCCTAAACACACAAAACATGGTTTCATTTCAATTGTGGTCACTGCTACGAGGGCAGTCTGATCTAGTCCTGTGCCAAGAGGCAGGGACAGTCAGCACAATGGTTCCGGTAATCCGTTCATCTGGGAAATCAACAGATTTTCAAACGTAGAATCAACCTTCCATTTTTGGAATAAATCTAATTTGTCACACTCTCTTATGAAAACTAGGTGTTGATTGTTTAAGACTGATTCCCTGCAACTTGGCCTCCATGGAAACCATAAGATCATCAGTCAGTTCTAGTAAGGTGCCACACTTTGTAGCTGGAACCACAAAGCTTGGCCCCAGAACTCTGATGACAGGGAGCATGAGAGGGGGGTTGGTACTATCCTAACTGATAATTGCTAAGAAAATAAGGAAGGAGACTAAGGTTCTGCTACAGCATTCAGAAAACCTAACACTCCAGCCCTTGATTTGCCAAAAGAAAAGGGTTGGCTGCTTCCCAATCACGCATCTTAAACGCCCTATAGACCAAAGGTTCCTTCTCCCAGTGTCTAGTGCCCAACCCTACTAGAGCTCTCTGAGTTACCCCAGGAAGTGATGGGCAGTGGAGGACACAGCTCATGACTCTGTGGCATTGTTTTCTTTTTTTTGGCCACACCATGCAGCTTGTAGGATCTCAGTTCCCTGACCAGGGAACAAAGCCACGCCCTTGACAGTGAAAACACAGAGTCCCAGCCACTGGACTGCCAGAGAATTCCCCAATAATTATTACTTTAAATGTAAGTGGACTAAATGCTCCACTCAAAAGACATGGAGGGGCTGAATGAATAAAAAAACAAGATCCATCTACATGCTGCTTACAAGGGACTCACTTCAGACCTAAGACAGACAGACTGAAAGTGAGAGGATGAGAAAGGGTATTCCATGCAAATGAAAATGAAAAGAAAGCTAGGGTACCAATATTTATATCACACCAAGTAGACTTTAAAGCAAAGCCTGTAAAAAGAGACAAAAAAGGGCATTACATAATGATAAAGGGATCAATCCAAAAAGATGTAATAATTGTAAATATATATACAGCCAACATAGAAGCACCTAAGTACATAAGGCAAATATTAACAAACAAAAGGAGAAACTGATGGTAACACAATAATAGAAGGGGACTTTAACACTCCAGTTACATCAATGGACAGATCATCCAGACAGAAAATCAAAAAGGAAACACTGGCCTTAAATGACATTAGACCAGATGAACTTAATAGAAATATATACAACATTCCATCCAAAAGCAGCAGAATACATTCTTTTCAAGTGCACATGGAACATTCTCCAGGACAGATCACATGCTAGGCCACAAAACAAGTCTCAGTAAATTTAAGAAGACTGAAATCATACGAAGCATCTTCTCTAATCACAACACCATGAGACTAGAAATCAACTACAAGGAAAAAAAAAACAAACTGTAGACCTTGAGATTACCTTACTAGTTAAGTCAGAAGGAGAAAGACAAATATCATATGATATGACTTATATGTGGAATCTAAAATACGACACAAATGAACCTATCTACAAAACAGAAACAGACTCACAGACAGCGAACAGACTTATGGTTGCCAGGGGCGGGGTCGGGGAGGGATGGATTCTGAGTTTGGGGTTAGCAGATGTAAACTACGATATATAGAACGGATAAACAACAAGTTTCTACTGTATAGCACAGGGAACAATATTCAACATCCTGTGATAAACCATAATGGTAAAGAATATAAAAAGAATGTGTGTGTGTGTGTATATATATGTATATATATGTATAACTGAACCACTTTGCTGTATAGAAATTAACACAACATTGTAAATCAACTATACTTCAATAAAAAAAAAGAAAAAACACTGTAAGAAACACAAATGTGTGGAGGCTAAACAATATAGTACAAAACAACCAATCGGTCACTGCAGAAATCAAAGAGGAAATAAAAAATACCTGGAGACAAATGAAAATGGAAACACAATGATACAAAATGCTATGGGACACAGCAAAAGCAGTTCTGAGAGGAAAGTGTATAGCAGTATAAGCCTACCTCAGGAAATAAAAAATCTCAATCTAACCTCACACCTAAAGGAAGTAGAAAAAGAAGAATAAGCAGAATCCAAAGTGAGTAGAAGGAAAGAAATAATAAAGATCAGAGAGGAAATAAATGAAATAGAGACTAAAAAAACAACAGAAAAGATCAATGAAACTAAGAGGTGTTTCTTTGAAAAGATAAACAAAATTATAAAACTTTAGCCAGATTCATCAACTAAAAAATGAGAGAGGATCCAAATAAATAAAGTCAAAAATGAAAGAGAAGTTACAACTGACACCATAGGAATACAAAGAATCAGAAGAGATTAGTATGAACAATTACACGTCAGCAAAATGAACGACCTAGAATAAATGGATAAATTCCTAAAAACACACCATCTCCTAAGACTGAATCAGGAGGATATAGAAAATATGAATAGACTGATTATTAGTAATGAAATTGAATCAGTAATCAAATAACCCCAAGAAACAAGTCTAGGACCAGAGGGCTTCACAGGTGAATTCTATTAAACATTTAGAGAAGAGTTAAAACCTAACCTTCTAAAGTATTCCAAAAAATTGAAGGAGGAGAAATGCTTCTGAACTCATTCCATGAGGACAGCATCACCTTGATACCAAAACCAGACAAAGGCACCACAAGAAAAGAAAATTGTAGGCCAATATCACTGATGAACATAGATTCAAAAACCCTCAAAAAATATTAGCAAACAGGATACAACACTATGTTAAAAGCATAATACAATATGATCAAGTAGGATTTATCCCAGGGGTGCAAGGATGGTTTAAAACCCACAAATCAATCAATGTGATTAACAAACTGAAGAATAAAAATTATATGATCATCTCAATAGGTGCAAAAAAAGCTTTTGGTGAAATTCAGCATCCACGTATGATAAAAGCTCTCAACAAAGTGGGCAGAGAGGGAACTTTCCTCAACTTAATAAAGGCCATACATGACAAGCCCACAGCTATTCACACTCAACAGTAAAAAGCTTAAAGCATTTTGTTGAAGACTAGAAACAAGAGAAGGAAGACCACTCACTCCAATTTTATTCACCATAATATTGGAAGTCCTAGCCATAGCGATCAGACAAGAAAAAGAAATAAAAGGAATCCAAGTTGGAAAGGAAAAAGTAAAACTGCTACTGTTTGCAGATGATATGATACTATATATATAAAATCCTAAAGGTGCCACAATAAAACAGAACTAATAAATGAATTCAGTAAAGCCATAAGATACAAAATATACAGAAATCTGTTGCAATTCTATACACTAACAAAGAACTAACAGAAAAAGAAAACAAATCCATTTACAACTGCATCAAAAAGAATAAAATACCTAGAAATAAATCTAACCAAGGAGGTAAAATACGTTTACTCAGAAAACTGTTAAGACTCTGACGAGAGAAACTGAAGACAACACAAACAAATGGAAAGATACACTGTGCTCATGGATTGGAAGAATTAATATTGTTAAAATAAACATATTACTTAGCCTGCAGATTCAATGCAGTCCCTATCAAAATACCAATGGCATTTTCCACAGAACTAGAATAATTCTAAAATTTGTATGGAAACACATAAGGCTCTGAATAGCCAAAACAATCTTGAGAAAGAAAAACAAAACTGGAGGTACCACGCTCACTAATTTCAAACTATACTACAATCCTACAATAATCAAAACAGTATGGTACTGGCACATAGATCACATAGATCAATGGAACAGAACAAAGAGCCCAGAAATAAACCCACACTTATATGGTCAATTACTCTATGACAAATCAGGCAAGCATACACAATGGGGAAAAGACAGACTCTTCAATAAGTGGTGTGGAGAAAACTGGAGAGCCACACGTTAAAAGAATCAAACTGGACTACTTACTCACATCATATACAAAAATTAACTCAAAATAGAATTAAAATTTACATGTAAGAATTAAAACCATAAAACTCCTATTAGAATACATAAGCAGTACATTCTTTGACATCAGTCTTAGAAACATTTTTTTTTGGATATGTCTCCTCAGGCAAGGGATACAAAAGCAAAAATAAACCAATGGGACTACAACAAACTAAAAAGCTTTTGCACAATGAAGGAAACAAGGAACCAAACAAAAAGGCAGCCTACTGAATGGGAGAAGCTATTTGCAAATAATACATCTGATAAGGGGTTTAATATCCAAAATATAGAAAGAACTCATACAACTCAACATCAAACAAAAAACCCACCTGATTAAAAAAAATGGTCTGAGGACCTGAAGAGACATTTTTCCAAGGAAGACCTACAGATGGCCAACAGGCATATGAAAAGATGCTCAACATCACTAATCATCAGAGAAACACAAATCAAACCCACAATGAGATACCACATCACACCTCTCAGAATGGCTATTATCAAGATGACAACAAATAACAAATGTTGGCGAGGATGTGGAGGAAAGGGAACCCTGTGCACTGTTGGTGGGAATGTAAAATTAGTGCAGCTACTATGGAAAACATTATGGAGATTCCTCAAAAAATTAAAAACAGAACTATCATGAGATCCACCAATTCCACTTCTGGGTATTTTTCTGGGGAAAAAAACCCCACTAATTCAAAAAGATTTATGCACCCCTCTGTTCACCACAGCATTATTAACAATAGCCAAGATATGGAAGCAATCTAAATGTCCATGGATAGATGAATGGATAATGAGAAAGTGCTGTACACACACATACACACACAATATTACTCAACGATAAAAAAGAATCTTGCTATTTTTGACAACATGGACCTAAAGGGTATTATGCTAAGTGAAATAAGTCAGACAGAGAAAGACAAATACTGCATTTCACTTGTATGTGGAATCTAAAAAAGTAAAACAAAAGAATAAACATACAGAAACAGACTCATAGATACAGAGAACTAACTGGTGGTTCTCAGAGGGGAGTGGGGTAAGATGATGAGTGTAATTGATGAGGAAAACTAAGAGGTACAAACTTTAGTTGTAAAATAAATAAGTCATGGGGGTGTAATGTACAGCATAGGGAATATAGTCAATAATACTGTAGGGACTTCCCTGGTGGCGCAGTGGTTAAGATGCCATGCTCCAAATGCAGGGGGCCCGGGTTTGACCCCTGGTCAGGGAACTAGATCCCACATAAACGCCACAACCAAGGAGCTGGCAAGCCGCAACTAAAGAGCCCACGTGCCACAACTAAGCAGCCAGTGAGTGGCAACTAAGGAGACTGTGAGCCACAAATAAGAAGCCCACCAGCCACCACTAAGGAGCACACGTGCCACAACTAAGACCCGGCCGCAACCAAATAAGTAAATAAATATTAAAAAAAAAAAAAAGCCTGGCTATGCATTAGAGTTGTCAGGGGAACACTGAAAATAACAATACTACTGCAAAAACTTTGTGTGGTGACAGATGATAACTAGAATTATCCTGGTGATCATTTTGTAATGTATAAAAGTATCAGATCACTGTGTTGTACACCTGAAACTAATATAGTATTGTAAGTTAATTTTATTTCAATAAAAATAAATAATCCATAAAAATACCCAAACATTTTTCAAAATTTGTTCTTTTTTAATCCTATCACTGCTCTAATATCATTACTGTAATATACTTTAATTTTACTTTGATATGTTTTAAGCCCCTCAAATTTAACATTGTTCCTTTAGTTTGTATAGTCAATGTTTATTTAGATTTACCTACATTTTACCATTTTCTTTATCACTTCTTGTATCTCAGATCTTACTTCTGGAATCACTTCCTTTCTATACATTAGATTTTTCCTAGTTAAGGGTCCATTGTTTAGGTCCACACCCAGCTTTCCTGCAAAGCCTTTAGTCTTTCTAGCTCACACCTCTTCTTCTGAGCTTTGTCTACATGACATAACTAGTTAGCAATCAGATAATCTGGAGCACCTGTGTTACTGTTTAAGAGCTTTGAGTATTTATATTACTTGTCTCCCCAGCCGCTACAAGTGACTGAAGGACAGGGATTCTAGGTCTAGGAGTTACATTTTCATCTTATCCTCCATAGCACAGCACTTAGCACGTGACATAGTTCCCAGAGCAGATATTTAACCCTTGTTTAACCGAATTCAATAAAAATTATCCATTGGATTAATGCCTCTGGGAGTCAGTCAGACACTTTTAACACCGTGGTTCCAGTTAAAGGAATTATTTAGCTGATGGAAGCTTAGCCTTTTCTATCTGCAAGACTAACAATAACTTTCACAAAAAGATATGTGTCCTACCTTTTCAAAGGACCCTACATAGGTCACCAGGCTGCCTTTCCATCTACCCCTGCTGAAAATTGTTAAAATTTGGAAAGTTATAGATGAGGATGATTACATCTTGAAAAGTCTAAACATAGGCCACAATCATAAGGCACATTGATAAGGCAGACACAAACATGGAACCTGAGAGTTCAAGAGATTTACTGACACTTTTTTCATGCCATCCTGAATACGTCCCCATTCTTCTTCTTAATCATAACTCTGACGTTTGTTAGCTCCAGATGGCAGGCATTGCAGGCTCATTTAAGCATTCTGGAAGGCCAGAATTAGTATATTAGTCCCAGTGTCACAGAACTCTAAGAGGGTTCTATGGGAGCTAAGTAGAAGAAACACGGCAGGCAGCAGCCAGACTAAGTTGAACTAGGGCATGGATCCAGTTATCGCTATTTGAGAATGTAAACTGTGTTAGCAATTATTCTCATTTCTCAAAAAAAGAGGTGCTTAATGTTAAGTCTCTTAATTTAAAAATGACAATTTTTACTCCCTTTTATCCTTTTCCCCAATCTCATTCTCCTCTGCCTCACCTGCAACCATGCTAATGAGCAGCTTTCTGATTATCTGCATATTTACACTGTTTTGTGTGCATTTTACTTCATGTAAATGGTATTGCGTTATACATCTCCTTTTTTTTCTACACAGCACTATGCATTTAAGATGCATCCATTTGCTTTCTTGTACATTTTCCTTCTATTACATATTTATCAGGATATACCTTCACCACATTCTGATTATCCACTCTCTCAGTAATGGAAATCTCCACCTCCTTGCCCCCAGATAACTGCATTTTTAAAAAACACTGTGCAGACCAAGCAATACATGTGAGTAGGCTGGATTTAGCTTTCAGACGGCCAATTTGTTTATAACCTCTAAGACAAATCTCTTGCTCAATACCTGGAATTTCTTATCTCTTAGTTCCAAAAAATAGAGTTAAAAAACAAAACAAAAAAACCCCAAAGTATTTATTACAGAGTTCTGTCAGCCATCCAAACATTGGTCATTACATGTGACCAAGATGACACTTTTGTAAGAGAAAATTCTTAAACTATTAAGTCAATAACTAAAGCAAGTCTACTTATTCCAGAGAAGTAGTGACAGACAGCCTGTCTCAGCTGCATTTTGTTTGCATTCTCACACTCCCATTGATAAGGTTATTTTATATCAGCAAAGACAGACCAAGGGTTGATACAATGGGGATCCACCATTATGAACAACAGACATGCCTTTTCCCATCTGAAGTTATCCCACATAGAAACTTCCTGATTAGGAAGTGGTTGAGGTGAGAAGCAAAGTCTGAAAAGCACATAAGGAAATGGTAAGCTGTATCTCTGAATGAAAACAAGCTTGTTTCAGAAATGCATTAAAAATCTGACATGAAATTGCTTCAGCTCAGAAGCCTTGCTCTTCCACACTTTAAATAAATCTTCCACTGCTCTTTTGGTTTTGTTCCCCTGATCTTGGTATCAGTCATCTCTGCCAGACCATTTCAGATACAAGCTTGGATCGAGGGGCCAGTAAAGGAGGGAAGTTATGGGAAAGCCGCTTTTTGAGTACCTAAGAGAACACAGCAAGCACCTCCCAAGTGTAAAGGGAATGACCACACTGATTAACTCCTTTGAGATCCAGGAAAGGTCCCAATTAACAGAGGATAAACTGAATCACACATACTTGCATTCTCCACCAAAACCTTGGGCATGCGCTGGCGGCTCATGAGGAGTGGGAAGGGATCTCGTCCATCATTCCGTTCGTGGACCTCTCGAATTTCCACTGTATCATCCATAAGATAGTAATGAATAATGTAGGTCCGACATTCACCAAACATGCTGTCTGTATCATCCCAGATCGCATAGAATCGAAGAACCTTTGAGGAACCCAAAGCAGCGACTTAAGTAAAAATTCTACAGGTGGAGAGTTTAACTTAGCTACTTTGGCATTTCTGTATCAGACAATGATGAAAAGATTAACCAGAAAGACTATGACATAATCTCAGATGGTTAAAAACAAAGTATTCACCAAAGATACAAAAACATCTGAAATCACATGCCAGATGTCAACAGCTGGAAAGTATTAAATAATAGTCTTACAAGCTTGTGCTGAGAAAGAATGATTCATTTTGATCCAAAATATTAGTCAGTGAAAGAGAAGCTGAATTAAAAGAGCAGTGGACCCTTTGTTCAGTGCTTTATGCGTATTAATAAAGATACATGTGAATGGTTTGTATATAATTAGTATGGAAAGAATTTTCATTTATTAATCAGTCTTTTTTTAGTTCTTTCAACTGTTCTTTCTAGTAACAGTATCAACAATACAATCTTTAAATACAAAATAATGACAGACATATGACTGATATAAAGAATGTTCTTAAAAGACCTTGCTAGTGCTAGGTAAAATTTTCTGAACTAAAAGGAATTAGATGTCTGAGAGAAAAAAGCAGCAAAGAAACACTGAGGGTGATCTGTTTTCTCTTTCCCTTTAGTACAGTAAAGGAGAAGACTCAAATACACCAGTCCACAAGGGGAAGATAGGAAGGTTGGAACAGAGCTGGAAAATACCCAGAACATTCTGTACTCACACATCAACATAAAATTGAACAAGGAAGCATCTGCAATGGGAATGCTGTGAAATTACTGGCTTAACACTAGAAACCTACATATATGCAATAGCTTTGAAATATCCCAATAATTCATTTAAGGTTTCCCAGAGGATTCTTTGACATTAATTCATATTTGAGAAAAGAAGTAGGTGGTTAGAAGTAAAAAGCAGGGAGCAGATGTTGCTCAGCAATTGCTTTAAGATTTAAAAGTTTGGTGGAGCTCACAAGACTTAACTCCACAATCATCTTTGAACCTCTGATATGAAATTTAGGCATTCCTGTACCTCTAACCCCAGAAAGATAGCACTGTATCTGACCAGTTAAATTACAGATATAATGTTTCAAAATACACATCTACCAAAATAACTTGCTAATAAGCAGTGCTGCATTTGGAAACAAGTAAACCTACTGGGTCACTTACTTGTTTGTCAAAGGTGAGAAACTGCTTGAGTTGATCAAAGTCTGTTGGGGTCACATACTTACGAAGAGGCTGTTTCCGGAGTTCAGTGTAAGGATCGAGAGCCATCTTCTCTGGTGGATTTAGTTCAATTCCTTGACTTTCCAAAAATACCTACATAATTCAAAATTAATAATGATTATCTTTCTTGAAGCTTCTCAAAGTAAATATTAAGTGATGCTGTAAAAATAAGTATAATAAGAATTTCTAAGCTACTGCCCACCTTAACCATTAGTTTGCAGCTTGAACATGTCTTAGCAGTACTAAGCCTTTGATTGACCCAGTTCTATAATGCAGATAATAATTGATAATTACCTTAAGTATAAATGGAAGACATGATGGTAAGGTAACTGGCTTCAAATATGAATTCAGATCAATTAGATTTAAGTAGGTGCCCAGGAACAGAGGGAGTACTAGGACTGCTTACATACATACATCGGGAACCTAACCATAGTCTGAACAAAACGTAATTCATATCAGGTTTGGGGGCAAGCTGCACAATGGCAAAGTTAAGCTGAAATCAAATCCCCAGCTTTCCATCTCATTTAAAACAAATATATGATTAAGTACTTCCCGCAAAAAAAAGAAAAGAAAGCATACCCACTAATTATTTTAGACCAAAAAATATTTCAGCCAAATAGGAAAGACGAATCAAGTGCTCAAATCTCACTAAAAAAGTTAAAGAAAGCATCTGAACTTGATGTGATCACTGAATTTTATTTTGCTAATTATGAGTAAATAAAATATTTTAAGTCACTATATATTTTAATACAACTTGACAATTCTTCTTAAAAGCACAATAAACTATCTTTTTTGTTGACCAGAAAAGAACAATTTCCTGGGATCTGTTTACACTGTGGAACTGGAAATTAATCTGAAATCTGGGTTTCTTTTGGGAATTGTGTGGTTTGCTTTTGGACAATTCAATAGAAAATATACAGAACTCAGGGCCAAAATACATGGGTTCTAGTATCAGCTCTGCTAACTAGCTTATAATCTTAGTATTTAAAGTTTTATTAGGCAGTCTCCAATATCCTTTCTTTTTTTAAAAAAATTATTTATTATTATTATTTTTTGGCTGTGTTGGGTCTTCATTGCTGCATATGGGCTTTCTCTAGTTGTGACGAGCAGGGGTTACTCTTCATCGTGGTGCATGGGCTTCTCACTGCAGTGGCTTCTCTTGTTGTGGAGCACGGGCTCTAGGTGAGTGGGCTTCAGTAGTTGCAGCAGGGGCAGGCGGGCTCAGTAGTTGTGGCTCACGGGCTCTAGAGCGCAGGCTCAGTAGCTGGGGCACACAGGCTTAGATGCTCCGTAGCACGTGGGATCTTCCCGGACCAGGGCTCGAACCTGTGTCCCCTGCGTTGGCAGGCAGATTCCTAACCACTGTGCCACCAGGGAAGTCCCCCCAATATCCTTTCAATATTAAAATATTATGATCTCAACATCTACTAAAAGTACTGAACTGCAGATGACAATAAAATTCTCCCCTCTCTTGAGATGGTCTACTAGTGTAGCAGGATTACTGACTGAGAAATTTAATGGGTGTTTTATTCCTTTTTGTTGCTTACAACTGATAACCAGGCCCTTTGTTAACCTTACTTTAGGGATTTCGGGAGGAATGCAGAAGCTTCCTGAAGTTGACTGTTCTTCCTGTCTCTTAGAAAAAGCCTAAACTCTTTGAAGTGATTATTCTAAGGTGTCCCAGGAGGAGGGGAGAGAAGGGAATGTCTTTGAGGGCAAGGAGACAGAAAGAGGGAGACTCCCCCAGACTGGAAAACAGACACAGGTTGGTGGGCCTTAGAAGAGCAAGACTCCCCAGGTCTCTGCAGGGACGCTCGGAGAACAGGTGCAGCCAGTCAGCACAGGTGCTCAGAGTCCAGTCTCTCACTCAGCACCAAGCTTCAGGGAGGTGCCCTTGGTCACTGGACAACCTAGGGGCCCTGCATAGATAACCCCTTTGGGTCTGCGAGTGCTGCTGCTTACTTGCTATCCTTAGGGCTTAGAATCTTTGGCAAAGCTGAGGGCGAACAGAAACACCAGGTCAGTTTGACTGGGGCTCAATTAGGTCTTAAGTTACTTTTAAAAAACAAAATAACATTTCTTGTGCACCTGTATCTGTGGAGTAGGATTCACATCTGTGACACCAGCAGTAATACTTTAGTGAAAATAATAAATTCTAGCTGAGTTCTGGAGCTCTATTTTTTAATGTGTTCAGTTCATTCTGTCTATAGGACCATTTATGTGGAGCCATGAGTAGGGGCGTGAGAAGGGATGGTGATGATGATATGTGTGAATGGAGGTGGTTCCTTGTCCAAATCACACTATAAAGCCAGTCTCCTCCTTATCCACTCATAGGTCCAGCTGTAGTGAAAACCATCAAATTAGATAAGATGTGAACAAATCTCAAACTGTTATAGAAGCCAACTTGTAACCTAACATCAGTTATTGAAAACATAATTCAATCTAATCATCAGTGCCTGAAATACTCAGCTCTTGTCTATCATTAGTAATTAAAATACAGCTGATCCCCATTATTCACAAATTTCTGCATTTACAAATTTGTCCGCTTGCTAAAACTCATTTGTAATCAACCCTTGTGGCGCTTTTGTGGTCCTTTGCAGCTGTGCACAGAGCAGTGAAAATTCTGAGTTGCCAGCTGAGGCTGAAAAACGTGAAGTTCTGCCTTCTTGTTTTCAGCTTTCCTGGTGAAAAAGTGTCCTTTTCATGGTCTACTTGGAGCCACTTTTTCTCACTTAAGTGCTTTCTGTTGGTGATTTTGCTGTCTGAAGTAGCCCCCAAAGAGCAGCGCTGTTTTCTGTTCTCAGTACAAGAAGACTGTGATATGTACTCAGTGCCACTGCACTGTACATCTAAAAATGGTTAAGGTGCTAAATTTCAGGTTATGTATATTTTACCACAGAAAAAAAGGCAGCTGTGATGTATCTTAAGGAAAAAATACAAGTGTCAGCTAAGCTTCATTCAGGCATGACTTACAGTGCTTGGGCCATGACCTCAATGTTAATGAATCAACAATATATTTTAAATATGGCGTCTGTAAACAGAAAGAACACACAGAACAAGGTAACATTTTGACCAGAGGCTTGTAGGAACCTAACTCTGTATTTCTCTTAGGAGCAATGGTTCAGTATTTGCTAACTCAGTGTTGGTGGCGACTGCACTGAACGTAACTACCATTAATAATGAGAACTGACTGTAACTGGCTTAGCTCAATGGCTCAGTGATCAACTTGCAAATGTTCAAACTGTCTGTAAAGACACAATTGTAAAAACAATTGTAATACCTTAAATTTATACATTTCATAATTTTTCACTGTCGGCACAATTCTGGAACTGCCTATGATAAAAAGAACTTCAAAACCTAAAAAATAAGAGATCAGAACACATTTGAAGGGGACAGTATCTCCAAGATGGTCTGGCACCTCCACCTTCTATATGGTTTTCTCGGCAGCTCTGGGGCGACAAGCCAAGGATGCCATGGCTCCTTTCCTCACTGCCCTGAGGTCCTGTCCCTGCATCATCTCATCAGTGAGGCCCTCCCTGCCCAGCCTTTACATATCGTGCCCCCCCCAACTCCCACCTCCTTTACTCTCTTTAGTTCCTTCCATAGCTCTTAGCAGCATCTGACATATTATACATTTGTTTGCTTATTATTTGTCTCCTCCAACCAGAATGTAATAACCTCCATAAGGGCAAATACTTATACCTGGCACCTAGAACAGTGCCTGGCACACAGCAGGCACTCAGTCAGCATTTGCTAAATAAATTACTAAATGAAAAAAATAAATGAGTGAATTCACAGGAGCTCAGTGCATGGTAAAAATTAATCACATTTGGCATTAGGTCACATGGGATTAAAGGCATAAAAAATTCAGGAACTATATTTTTGCTACTAAAATTTATTTTAAGTGAAACAAATTTGGAATTGATTTCCTAATACCTACACTTTGTGCTAAAGAAAGTGCTCTCTCTCGCTCGCTTCTTCCTCTCTCTCTCTCTACAATTAAGTATAAGTTATCAAAAAATCCATATTTATGAAATAGAGAAATGGAGGATTTTTCTCACTATAAAAAAGTGTATTCCTTTAAAAATGTTTTTATTCCAGGAATTCTTTAGATAGCAAGTTTCCCTAGAACAAAGCAAGTATGAGTTACGGAAAAAATACAAATTGTACAAAATATTTTAGGCTCATATCTGCTAATAGTGGTAGTGCTATTTTTGTAAACCCAAACTTCAGCTAAATTGCCCAGTGCCTCTTCCATATTTCTACCCCATCAAGGGAACTAGCTCCCCTATTCTCTATCTGAACTGGCATGTGAACTGATTTCTTATCAAATGATTCAGCTGTGAAGGGAATTTAACTTTATTTGAATGGATATGTAGCAATATCATTTTGAAAAAAATGATGTCACTACATAGCGATGGCACATAGGACATAGACAAATGCCAAATTAACCTACACGATAATCCACTCAGGACAGATGATCAGTGCCCTCCTCTTACCCTAACAAGTGACATGCATCCTTCCGTAGATTAGAATAATGCCTAAGCACCACAGCTTCCAAAAACATATACTATACCTGTGTGAACTTGTCACAGTCAACAATGCGGAAAGTTCTGCCATAAATTGTGATGTTTATTCCTCGGTTTAGGTCTTTCCAATGGTAATGGTCTCCCCGGTCATTCTTGGCTAGGCGCTGCCGTTTGATTAACTTGCCTTGAGGGATCCCGGAGTTTTCCACAACAGGCTCTATGACAGACATGCTGTCATCTTCCAGATGGTAGTAAATGTTCACTTGGCGGATCCTGTAATGTTCCTCAGTTGACAGAGGAACATCTTCTTGGAAATAGGCATCAAATTTCAGCACCTGTAATACAAAAAGGAGGGAAAAATGGTGTATTAGTGTCTCATCCAAAAATACCAAGTACCTTCCTGTGCCAAGAACCACTCGGGGAGATTCGAATACTCATCACTCCCATCTTCTAAGTCAAGGGCTGCCAAACTACGATCATGGGACAAACCTACCCCTGCCACCTGTTTTTGTATAACCTGCAAGCTAAGAATGTTTTCATATTTAAATTGTTGAAAAATCAAAAGAAGAATAAAATTTCAAAACACATGGAAATTATACGACATAATTAACACGTAATTGCTAATGGTTGCTTTCCCATTACGAGGGCAGAGCTGAGTAGCTGGGCTGCTGCTATGGACTGAACTGTCTCCCACCCCCACAATACTCATATGTTGGAACCCTAACCCCCAACGTGACTGTATTTGGAAATAGGGTCTTTAGGAGGTAATTCGGATTAAATGAGCCCTAAGGGTGGGGCCCTAATCTGACAGAACCGGTGGCTTCGTAAGAAGAGGAAGAGAGCTCCCCGCTGTTAGCCCACAGGCACTGAGGAACGGCCACGTGAGGACACAGCAAGAACGCATCTCTCTGGAAGCCAGGAAGAGAGACTTCACCAGAAACCAAATTAGCAGGAGTCCTGATCTTGGACTTGAAGCCTCCAGAACTTTGAGAAAATTAATTTCTATTGTTTAAGTCACCTGTTTGTCTGTATTTTATTATGGCAGCTCGAACAGACAAAGACAGCTGCAAAGCCCAAAATATTTATTATTTGGCTCTTCACAGAAAAAGCCTGCTGGCCTCTGCTCTAAATATTCAAACTACGTGTAGACTGTTTATTAACACGTTCCTTGACAAGATGGCTTAAAGATCTTAACTCTACTAGCTTTACTTCAATGTCAAAAATCCCTCTTAGAATTTCCAGAAAGAATAAGAGACTATGACTTTTGGTTTCAAAATGAAAATGAAGTCTCCAGTCCGTTTCTTTAGGAGTGCAGTCCCTTGTAGATGCACATTAATGACATATTCATTCTTAGAGACTTTGTATGAATGACTCTCAAATCAACAATCCACCACAGACTCTTGGGTGGCATGTCAATACCCTCATTGTGCTCAGAAACATCTATCCTAGATGAAGCAAATCCTAGGTTCTCTGGAAGCATCAGCATCAGTGTAAAGTCAAAATGACACATCTACTGTACATTTGAAAAAATAATATAAAAAGCTTATGTTGGGAATTCCCTGGTGGTCCAGTGGTTAGGACTCTGTGCTTTCACTGACGAGGACGCCGGTTCGAGCCCTGGTCTGTGCACTAAGATCCTACAAGTGGCGCGGCGTGGCCAAAAAAAAAAAAAAAAGCTCATGTTGACATGCGTTGGGATTTTTAAATGTCTATAATTCTATTTTTAATACTTCTTTTCAGGGCAAGAACGTATTAGAATGATGCTTCAGGGAGGCAAGAGTGTTAACCCAAACCTCTACTAGAGTAAGAGGAACAAACCAAGGAGACTCTTTAGTGAAGACAATTATGGTTCAATGGATGGGAAGATGAGATAATGTATAATGTCTGCTGTGGAAGAACAAGATAAAAAGCAAAAGAGAACGGGCAGTTGCATAGGAGAAATATGAATATAATGGAGTCAAGACCTTAAAACTCCTAATAAAAAGATGAGATGGATGAATGTAATGGAATGTTTAAAGGAGAAAAATCATATGGTAAAAGCAAAAGACAAAGATCCTTTTAAAGTAACATTTTACAACAGTTGCAAAGAATTGAAAGAGGACATGATCAGTAATTCATGTACGAAATGGTCTGTACCTGAGCCACAGGCTTACACAGTTTTACCTGAGAAGATAACTCTGTAGAGCAGACGGTGAGCTGGATTTTAGACTTCCTGAACTCAGCATGCACAGTTACTGTGGCAGGAGGCAACCTGAGACGCAGGGCTGGGTTTTGGGAAAGAAGTCAGTATTAGAGGAGAATCAGGATGACTCAACATTCTGACCTGAGCAACCGAGAAAATGGAACTGCTATCAATCTGATACAGAGCAGAATGCAGTGGAGCAGGTTTGGGGGGGGTGGGAAACAAAATTAGGGGTTCGGTTTTGAACACGTTTAGTTTCAGATATCCATTGAACATTCAAGAGGAGATGTCAGATAGGCAGTTACATGTAGAATTCAGGACACAATTCACTGTGTAAAGCAGGGGTCCAACCCCCGGGCCGCACAGCAGGACATGGGTGGCTGGCGGGCAACTGAAACTTCATCCGTATTTACAGCTGCTCCCCATCGATTGCGTTACCACCTGAGCTCCGCCTCCTGTCAGCAGAATTATTTCATTATATATTACAATATAATAATAATAGAAATAAAGTGCACAGTAAGTGTAATGCGCTTGAATCATCCCAAAACCTTTACCCGCCCCTCTCCCCGGGGTCCGTGGAAAAACCGTCTTCCACGAAACCGGTCTGAGGTGCCAAAAAGGTTGGGGACTGCTTGTGTAAAGGACATTTCAAGGCATGAGTCTGGACCAAAGTAGTGAGCATAGACAAAGAAGAAAACGAAAGATTGAAGCCTGGGGCACCTCCAGTTTCCTATGCCATCTGTTTTCTAAGATGAAGGGGATGAAAATACCTTTGGCAACAGGAACCCGGCCTCAGAATGGGAGGCTGGGAAAAGATACACACACATTTTAAAGGCTCAAATAATCAGAATTTTTTGCATTCTGTTTTTTAAAATGTTAATGATAATGAGTTATTTAAAAACAAACCTTATAGACTTATGCCATGTGATCAGTACAAGTGAATCCTAATCTCCTATCTTTGTACATTTACAGTAGTGAATTGTGACCACATGATCACTTTGTAAAATCCAAAACATTCCTTTTGAAGCAAAGAAAAATTAAATAATGCAAAATTAATGCACAGTAAAAGTGTTCGCTTTATATTCATTCTAGTACATTCAAATTGTGCAGGGAAAAGAAGTAACTGATTATGTATATATGGTATATTTGGCATTTATTGAAGAAACTGACTATTCAGTTAACTAGGGCACTAAATTCTTATGTTCTCGGTTATTTGGGAGTTTGTTGTCTGACATAAACTGTAAGTGGTAAAAAATTTTACCCATTAAAAAAAAAAACCCTAGAAGTTTTTTTCTGTCTGTACATTTATCTCTGATTTTTTAATATGAATCAGTTTGTGCAATAAAGTACTTGGGTTTCCTCTGGCATATGATCTATACGTATGGCTAAAACTACATGTTTTCACCACGTAAGTCATATTACAGAGAGCCAGACCAACATGTGAAGACTCAGGAAGAAATACTCTAACCCTGAATGTACTTATTTATTTGACTGTTAATCAAAAAGGCACTTAGGGGCTTCCCTGGTGGCGCAGTGGTTGAGGGTCCGCCTGCCGATGCAAGGGACACGGGTTCGTGCCCCGGTCTGGGAAGATCCCATATGCCGTGGAGCGGCTGGGCCTGTGGGGCATGGCCGCTGGGCCTGTGCGTCCGGAGCCTGTGCTCTGCAGGGGGAGAGGCCACAGCGATGAGAGGCCCGCGTACCGCAAAAAAAAAAAAAACCCCAAAAAACAAAAAGGCACTTAGCTACTTATTAAGAACAGAATTAAGAGTTCTGTGCTCCACCCAGAAAGAAATGACTAGAAAAGAGTTAATCTAGGAAAACTGTTTAGCAAGTAGTTAAGATAACATTAGCTTTCCCAGGTAGAATAAGAAGGAAATATATTATGTAAAAAGGAAGGAAAAAGTAATATTTAGATACTGTGTTTAAAAATTTATTTTTCATGGAATTTTACAGCTGGATAGATTCCTACATGTATTCTAACTAATTATATAGATGAGGACACTAAATACTGAGAGTCCTCAAGGTGCCAACACAACACCCAGAATTAGAATCCAAGTCTCCTAACTCCCAGGAAGTGCTCAGAATGCCCCAAGAAACTTGGAACTACTCGCAATGATGTCAAATTGATGGGGAAGATGCTGAATATTTTCATATCACATACAATTATAAAAAGCCTAGGTACACTTTTTAAATTATTTTTTAGTTTTCTCTATTATATCTGTGCATTGCATGCTCAGCTTGCCAATTTTCAGCAGTGACACTAATATGTTAATTTTATTTCTTAAATAATGATTCATCTCATTTTTTTCAACTAATATTTATTGAGTACCAATCACAGAATAGACCAGATGAGTCCTTGCGCTAATGAAGTATACACTCAAGTAGGACAGATAAACACTAAACAAATCAGCAACACAAACTGTAATACACCACTGTGAAGGAAACAAAAGAATGATAGAGAAAAATACGGAGGGACCACCTTAGCATAGTGGCCAGAAAAAGCTTCACAGTAAGTCACACTGAAGGATGAGATGGAGTCAGCTGCTTAAGAGCAGAGGGAAAGCTATTCCAGGAACAGCACATGCAAAGGTCCTGGGGTGGTGTATTACAATCTCAAGAAAATAAGGAAAATAAATCTAGTGTGACTGAAACACAGTGGGTGAGGAAAAGAGAGGCCCAGGAAAAAGCTGCAGAAACAGCAGGGAGGGCCAGGTCTCGTGGTGACTGCAGGGAACCTGTACAGTTGTATATATGATGAGAAAGCCGTGGAGAAGTATTTTGGTCAGTACGTGACATGTTTTGATATTTATTTTTAAAAGACAGGCCTGGTTGTTCTGTGGAAAATTAATTAATGTTAATAGTGGAGTTGGAAATATGTAAATGGATTAGTTATATATTTTAGAGACAGAAATGACAGAGCTTGATGATAAGATTGGATGTGGGTTTTGAGGGAAAAGAAGAGTCAAGGATGACTTTCAGGAAGTGGGGGATAAATTAGGAGTTTGAGATTAACAGATACATACTGCTACATGTGAAATAAATAATCAACAAGGACCCACTGTATAACTCAGGGAACTATATTCAATATTTTGTATAATAACCTTATAATAATGAGGGAAAAGAATCTGAAAAAGAATATATATATATATATGTATAACTGAACCACTTTGCTGTACACCTGAAACACACATTGTAAATCAACTATACTTCAATTAAAAAAATAAAATTAAAAAAATTTTTTGAAAAGGATGACTTTCAACTGGGGGCTAGAGCAGCTGGGTAGTGGTAATGTCCCCCCAGAGAAGTGATATCATCAGAGCTGTGCTTTGGGGAATAAAGCAAGCAGTAGACCTGTTATGAGCATAAAAAACATGAGACTAATACAACAGTTAACGACATGTTAGCTGTTAACACGCTGCTTGTCTGAACTAAGATAGCGGGAGAGGAAAGGGAAGTGAGAGACACTCGACTCGGCAAATCACTGAATGTGGGGAGTGAAGCAAGAAAGAGCCAAACGCGGCTCAGGTTTCAAGCTCTTCAAGCTTGGATTACCGAGGGGAACACAGAAAGAGCACATTTGCGGGGAAAGGTGATGAGCTGAGCTACAGACACACAGACCCTGAGGTGCCAACAGCTCATCAGGTTAAGAGATTCCGCGGCAGGTCTGGAGTTTCAATAAGGTCAGAATTGGAAATAAACATTGATAGTTGTCTACCTTGAGATGACAGCTGAAAACACAAAAGTGGGTGAAATCTCTCAACAATACAGAATAAGGAATGAGAACAGAACCTTGAAAACACTTACCGTTAATAAATGAGAGGAGGAAGGAAGGCCAGAGCAGGAGCATTGAGAGAGATAGAGAGAAGAAAACCAGGAGAGTGAAGAGTCCTGGTAGCAAAAGAAAAGCAGAGTTTCAAAGAGGAAAGGGGGTCAGCAATGGCAGATGTTGTAAACAGGTAAAAGAGAATGCTGGTAAAGAAAACCTCTCCAGATCTGACAAGTAAAACAACACTGGCTACTAAGAAAAAGTAGTTTGGGGCTCGAGGGTGAAGAAGTCAGCTTCTAAGTGAAGTGACAATCAAGTGAGGAAAAAAGTTGCTTAAAGGGTTACAAGTAGAAAGAAGGTTTCTTAAGACAGGATGGTATGACCCTAGGTAGAGAAATACTCACCTGAGTGTTTGAAATGGCAGCAGGATGGAAGTTAAAGATGAAGAGGATGAAAGAAGAACACCAGGAACACAGAGTGGGAAGTTAGCCTGGGAAATGGATACAGTGGGTGATGATGACGAGAACCGTACGGGAGCAAAAGAGACAGATGCAGGCACTCCTTGGAGATATCCTGGTCTTTATAATCTGTGTAAGAAATACTTACATTCTAAGGATGAGGAACGGTACAAAGAATGTCCAAAACATGGACAAATATGTTGGCTAGTATGTGGACTTCTGGGTATTACCAAAAACTTTAAACTCTGATCTAATCCAGAAAACCCACAGTTTTCTTATCACAAAAAAATTCCTAGTTTCAAAACCATGCATTTAACTACTCTACCTCATTATCTATGGTAGGAATCATTTATAGAAAATGGTGATGATCCACGTAAAACGAATAGGAAAACAAAAATGTAAATATTCACGAGCACTACCTTTAAAGAAATGAATTACAAATAATATTTTAAAAGTATAAATTAAGTAATGACAATTAGCATAAAATTACATAGAAAGACAAAGACTGAGAAGCTTATTTCCTATTCTGGCACAATTCTCCCTCTTTGAATTTCATTAATACTTTTTTTCTTAAGTCTTTACTGAATTTGTTACAATATTGCTTCTGTTTTATGTTTTGGTTTTTTGGTCGCGAGGCATGTGGGATCTTAGCTCCCCGACCAGGGGTCGAACCTGCACCCCCTGCATTGGAAGGCAAAGTCTTAACCACTGGACCATCAGGGAAGTCCCTCATTAATACTTTATCACGTTCTAGTTTACGATAGTTATTTGCGATTGTTTTCAGTAAAAACTGAACCTAACCATTTGCATCTTGATAAACTGTTAAATGCCTATCCCACTCCTCTCTTGTATTTTCCCCCCTTTCCCTTTTCTACTGGTTTTGCAGTGCCTGTCACAGCTGTAAATAAACAAGAGAAACAAGAAAAAGGTAAAGAAATACCCAATCATATCATTGATATGGATGTTTAGGTTCAGCCTATAAGTGGACATGTCAACGTGTTTGTATCAAATGAGTTAGTTGAGATGGGGAAGGGGAGATGATATAGATTATGTCTGATACATTAAAAAAATTTTTAATTAAGTGATTATTAATGTAAATGGCATATTTTCACCACTAGATTATTTTGTACCTTCCAGCCTCTAGCTTCAACAGAGGCTGGAAGGTACAAAATACCTTTATTAATAAATTTTTATTTATTAATAAAGATTGGCCAGCTGGATGAAAATGGTATAGACATTTAACAAAAATAATAAAATGAAACGTAAGACCAAAAAAAGAGAGAAATAAGATAGGCTAGGAGTAAATGAAGAAAGCTAACTTGTAAAAACTAGTCAGTAGTTCTCACAGCCAGTTATACACAAAAATCATCTAGAAATTAGAATCAGTGAGGGCTGGGGCAACATTCAAGTTTCTTAAAAGTCCCACCAGTAATTCTGCTGCATGGCTAGGGTTAGGACAAGCTCACCTTAGTGAAAAGAGGAAGCTCAGTGACAAGGAAAATCAAGGATGCTGTGGAAATGTTAACAGACGGAAATAAAGTAACTCACATTACAAAAGCATAAGGGTAAATAAGACACAAACAAAAATGTTATACTACCTTTTGGTTATATTATGCCAAATCTGAAATGTTCCCTGAAAAACAAAACTTATGGAGACAGCCTGGAGAAAACCAACAACAGATGAAGTCATTGTCACGATGACACTCTGCACTACACAGAGATTAAGGATTTGTCATTACTACAGAATACAGGATTTTTAAAAAGTAGAAAACACAGAACAGGTAAACATAGCAATATGAACTCAAGAATTCAGAACTCATCCAACTTTTTTAAACTGTATTTAGAAAATATTTCAGTGACGTCTACAGGGAATTATTTTCTGTAATCGGCTTCCTGAGTAAAGAAAGGGTCTTTCAATCCTGAGTTCAGCTGTCTATGACTAAGGGTTGAGGCATTTGAACAATTTTCTCCTCAGAGTATCTGGAAAGGCTGTGGTTTACTGTTGACTTTTCTGCAAACAGTTGGCTCTCAGAGATTTGAATTCAAGGGGTACCCTTCCATCCCAGATGATACCTTTTTGTCGAAAGCCACATAGGCAGGAATGAATTCTGCGCGCGGGGCCTGCTTGGGCTGGCCGTACGTGAGGACTGGTGCCTTGCTGGCCAGCTTGTCCAGCTCAGCCTGAGACAGCTGGCTGACCTGGAGCCGGTCTCCGCTGATCCCAACTGTTGGATGTCGAACAACTGCATAGCCATTCCTATAGCCAAGCGTCTGGCTTCTAGGAAATGCTGTTTTCTGAAGAAAAAAACGAAGTGTGTCTTTATATTATAAATATTTGTTGGGTAAAAAAGCTAACTTTCAAAAATATAACTTCAACCTTTGTTTATAAACATCCACAAACCTTACATCAAAAAGTTTACCTACTTTAGAAGGTTCTTGTATTTTAAGCTAAAACACTCGGCCAGAAAGGAGGAGGGATGCAGCAGCCTGAGCTTAAAATAAAACTTAAAGCCCTACTGCTGAAAGTCCAATTTAATTACCAGCTCACTTTCCACAAAAGGCTAAAATATTATCTCACGTATACTCCTAATTTTGTACTAGTCTTCCCATGTTTTTCATTTTATCTGGTGGTCATAAACCATGGAACTGAGAAGATCTAGTTCTGTGAAATGAATTTTTACCTGAAATGAAACAATGGCCCTCTTGCTACAGTGATGCTAATATATTCATATAACTTTTTGGAAAGCAAATGGATATTACAGACTTAAATTGAACAGACTTGAACTCAATAATTCCACCCCCAATCCGTTAAGGATATAACCCAAAATTACAGGAAAGAACAATATGCCTAAGGCTGACCATTATAATGTTCAATAGTTATAATTATAATAGTAAATTATAATAGTTATAATTACAATAGTAAAACACGCCATGGGAAACAATCTAAAAGACAAGCATGAGTAACTGATGGAAAGCTCACCTAACGGGCTATTATGCAGCCATTAAAGACCATGTGGTAATCTGGGAAAAATATTTATGATTTAATAAGTCCAAAAAAGCAGCTTACAAAATTATATGCATATTAATTATAAGCATGCAAACACGTGCACAAAAAAGGCTAGACTTGGAGAATGTTCTCTGTCTGTACTATACATTTCTGAATTATGGTTTCTTTTTTTTTTTTTTTTTTTACAATCAACACATTTTTATTGGTAAATGGAAAAAACAAAAGATTACAGAAAAAAAGTGGAAAGGAAATATTTTTGAAGGCAGAGGAGACCAAAACAGTGGCATAGGATACCCAGCCTCCCCATCCCTCCACAAAGATCAGTGGTTGGACAGCTGTCCATGAACACCTCTGGAAGAGGTCCAGAGTCCATTCAGGAGGTTTCAGCAACACAGTAAAACAAAAAACTGAGGATATTCACACAGCAAGAGAAGGAAGACAACCCATTTTCTCTGCATCATCCCATCCCCCAAGCCAGCACTGTTCAGCCCCAGGAGGCAACCTCCCCTCAACCAGGAAAGGAAAAGCAGGGTGGGCAGTCAGCTCTCCAGTCGTTTGGAGACACTGCATGAAGGTCCCACCTCAGTTTCACCCCACAGACTAGTGAAGTAGAAGTGTACAGAGCCAGTTAGGAACAAGGAAGAAAAAGGTAGGGGCTACTGGCAGCACCCATTCAGTGGGAGCCACTGTGGTTCACAGAGACCTGCTTGGCAGACAAACAGCAGATTTTGACCCACAGCCAACAGCCAGCATAGCTGCAGCTGCCATGTAGCCCCTGCAGACTTCACCAGCTTTTGTCCCACAGGCATTCAGGGTTGCCCAGGCCACCACCTGAGTCCCTCCTGGCTCCCTCCTCTCCCCTGTCCCCAGCAGAGCCCAGGAACCACACAGGCAGCCAGCTTAGGCCTCTAGAAAGCGATGAAGAAAAAAACTGCCAACCAAGAGTACTTTACCCAGAAAAGCTGTCCTTCAGAAATGAAGGCAAGATAAAGACTTCTCCTAATAAGTATAAGCTAAAGGACTTCGTCACCACTAAGTCTACCTTACATGAAATGCTGAAAAGAGTTCTGAGCTGAAACAAAAAGGTGTTTATTAGTAACATGAAACTATACAACACACTGGTAAAGGTAAACGGAGACACCCTAATACTGTAACATGGTGATGTGTTATCTACTTTACTATAAAGACCACTTAACCCTAGCTTCAACAATTTGTTAATGGATACACAATACAAAAAGATGTAAATGGTGACATCAAAAAATAAGGGGCGGGGAGTAAAAGGGTAGATTTTTATGTGAACAAATACGGTTGATCTGAAGGGCGAAATAGACAACAAAACAATTATAGCAAGGGACTTCAATACCCCACTCTCAACAATGGACAGATCAGCCAGATAAAAAAAATCAACAAGGAAAACACTGCACTTGAACCATACTTTAGATCAAAGAGACCTAACACACACATACAGAACAATCCATTCAACAGCAGTACTCTTTATTCTCAAGCATGTGCAAAACATTCTCCAGTATAGATATGATAGGCCACAAAATAAGTCTCAGCAATTTAAGAAGACTGAAATCATACCAAGTGTCTTTTCCAATTACAATGGCATGAAACTAGAAATCAGTAAGTGGAGGAAAGCTGGAAAATTCACAAATATGTGAAAATTAAAAAACACACTCCTGAACAACCAATGAGTCAAAGAAATCAAAGGGAAATTTAAAAAATCTTGAACAGATGAAAATGGAAGCACAAAAATGAAAATCTACAGGATGCTGCAAGAGCAGGTTTAAGTTTATAATGATATATGCCTGCATTGAGAAATAAGATCTCAAATAAACCACTTCGCTTTATACCTCAAGAAACTAGGAAAAGAAGAACTAAGCCCAAAGTCAGCAGAAGAAAGGAAATAATAAAGATCAGAGCAGAAATAAATGAAATAGACACTAGAAAAACAATAGAAATGATCAAAGAAACTAAGCTGTTTTTTTGAAAAGACAAAACAAAATTGACAAACCTTTAGCTAACTGATTAAGAAAAAAGAGAGAGGACTCAAATAAAATCAGAAATGAAAAGGGAGACATTATAACTGGTAGTATAGAAATACAAAGAAGCATGAGAGTCTACTATGAATAATTACATGCCAACAAACTCGATAACCTAGAAGAAATCGATAAATTCCTAGAAATGTACAACCTAGCAAGATTGAATCATGAAGAAATAGAAAATCTGAACAGACCAATAACAAGGAAACTGAATCAGTAATCAAAAACCTCCAAATAGAGAAAAGCTTGGGACCAGGTGGTTTCACTGGTGAATTCTACCAAACATTTAAAGCAGAATTAATGCCAGTCCTTCTCAAATGCTTCCAAAAAACTGAAGAGGAGGGAACACTCCCAAACTCATTTTATAAAACTAGCATTACCCTGATACCAAAGCCAGATAAGGAAACTACAAGAAAATTACAGACCAATATCTCTGATGAACACAGATGTAAAAATCCTCAACAAAATACCAGCAAACCAAATTCAACAGCATATTAAAAGAGTCACACACCATGGTCAAGTGGGACTGATTTCTGAGATGCAAGGATGGTTTAACATGTGCAAATAAATAAATGTGATACATCACATCAACAGAATGAAAGATAAAAATCACATGATCATCTCAACAGATGCAGAAAATGCATTTGGCAAAATACAATATCCTTTCATGATAAAAATGCTCAAAAAATTGGGTATAGAAGGAACATACCTCAACACAATAAAGTCCATAGATGACAAACCTACAACTAACATCATACTCAAAGGTGAAAGGTGGAAAGCTTTTCCTCTAAGATCAGTAACAAGACAAGAATGCCTACTCTCACCATTACTATTCAACATAGTACTGGAAGTCCTTGTTAGAGCAATCAGGCAAGAAAAAGAAATAAATGGCATCCAAATAGGAAAGGAAGAAGTAAAACTGTCTTTGTTTGCAGATGATATGATCTTATACTTATAAACCTTAATGACTCCACCAAAAAACTGTTAGAACGAGTCAACAAATTCAGTAAAATTCCAGGATACAGAAATCAACATACAAAAAATCAGCTGTGTTTCTACACACCAACAGTGAACTAACTGAAAGAGAAATTAAGAAAACAATCTCATTTATGATAGCATCAAAAACAATAAAATACTTAGGAATAAATTTAACCAAGGAGGTGAAAGGCCTGTACACTGAAAACTACAAGCTTTTGATGAAAGAAACTGAAGATAACACAAATAAATGAAAAGAAACGCATATTCATGTTTTGGAAGAATTAATATTACTAAAATGTCCATACTACCCGAAGCCATCTAAGAGTCAATGCAATCAGTATCAAAATTCCAATGGCATTTTTCACAAAAATAGAAAAAAAAAATCCTAAAATTTTTATGGAGCCACAAAAGACTCTTAATAGCCAAGCAATCCTGAGAAAGAACAACAAAGTTGGAGGCATCCTGATTTCAAACTATACTTCAAAACTACAGTAATCAAAACAATATGTATTGGCAGAAAAATAGACACATAGACCAATGGAACAGAATGTAGAGCCCAGAAATGAACCCTCACATATACAGTCAACTAATCTTTGGCAAGAAAGCCAAGAATACACAATGAAAAAAGGATAGTCTCTTCAATAAATGGTGTTGGGAAAACTGGATAACCACATGCAGAAGAATGAAACTGGATCCCTATCTTACACCACTCACAAAAATTAATTCAAAATGGATTAGACTTAAACATAAGACCTGAAACTGTAAAACTCCTAGAAGAAAACATAGGAAAGCTCCTTGACATTGTTCTAGGCAATGATTTTTTGGATCTGACAACAAAAGCATAAGAAACAAAAGCAAAAATAAATAAATAAATGGGATACATTAAAAAGCTTCTGCACAGCAAAAGAAACCATCAACAAAATGAAAAGGCAACCTACAGAATGGGAGGAAAATGTGCAGATCATGTATCTAATAAGGGGTTAATATCCAATATATAAAGAACTCATACAACCCAATAGCAAAACAAAAACAATCCAAATAAACAAAGTCTGGTTAAAAAATGGGCAGAGGAAAAAAAAAATGGGTGGAGGAACTGAATAGATATTTTTCCAAAAGAAGACATACAAATGGCCAAGAGGTATGTGAAAAGGTGCTTGACATCACTAATCATCAAGGAAATGCCAATTAAAACCACAATCAGATAACATCTCACACCTGCTAGGATGGCTATCATCAAAAAGACAAGAGCTAACAACTGTTGAAAAGGATGTGGAGAAAAAAACCCTTGTGGGAATGTAAATTGGTACAGCCACTATGGAAAACCGTGTGAAGGTTCCTCAAAAAATTAAAAACAGAACTACCATACAATCCAGCAATCTCATTTCTGGGTATATATCCAAAGGTAATGAAAAGAGGATCTTGAAGAGATACCTGCACCCCCTTGTTCAATACAGCATTATTCATAATAGCCAAGTTATGGAAACAATCTGTTTCAAGCAATGGATAAAGATATGACATATATGTGTGTATGAATGTGTATATACATATTTATACATGTATATACAATGAAATAGTATGCAGCCATGAGAAAGAAGGAAATCCTACCATTTCTGACAACTTGGATGAAACTTGAGGGCATTATGTCAAGTGAAAAACTTCAGCAAGAGAAAGACAAATACTGTATGCATGATATCATTTATATGTGGAATCTAAAAAATCCAAACTCATAGAAACAGAGAGTAGAGTGGTGGTTACCAGGGGGTGGAGGTAGAAGAAATGGGGAGAGAGTGGTCGAAGGATACAAACTTCCAGTTTATTCAGTTATAAAATGAAATCATTCTGAGGATCTAATGTACAGCATGATGATTATAGCTAACAATGGTGTATTATATACTTCAAAGTTGTTAAGAGAGTAGATCTTAAATGTTCTCATCACAAAAAGGAAATGGTAATTATATGACTGGATGGAGGTGTTAGCTAATGCTATGGTGGTGATCATTTTGCAAAATACAAGCATATCAAATCAACAGGTTGCACACTTTAAATTTATACGTCAATTATATCTCAATAAAGTTGGAAAAAAGTGGAAGGGAAAATTAGAGATTATGTTAATTTTATGGAAATTTTTTTCCTTTTTCTGTTCTTCGCAATGTTGCTTTCAAAATCATATTTACACACATACATATATATACACGCATAAATCATAAAATGTTTTTTATGAAAAAAATTACTGACTTACCTACCTAATTTCTTTGCAGCCCAACCAACCATCTCTCAGGATCTGTACTAGCATAAAAGGTGCAATAGAGTAAACTTCTTTTGCTAAGAGTTATGGACTGTGAACTTTATTTTATGGGTTGTACATTCAGGGTCACATATCAGTTGACAGGACATAACACAAATGACACAGAACAAAATGGGCTGAGTTGACTTCATCACTGGGTAACCTGTGTAACTTCAAGCTCCTCTTCTCCCACCTCTAAAGACAGAAGCAACATCAGCTGCTTCATTTGCTTTTCCCGTTTGAGACAGACATCTCTACCATCACTCAGCTATACGACCTTTATCAGTGGACTTCAAGGGCACCCCAGGCAAGGCCACCTCAGGCTCCCCACCTTAGTTCCTGTGGTTCATCTTCTGAAGGTCTTGAGAGTTACACACACCTAGTCTTTCAGGGCTGAAGATAGTGATGTTTTTCACATATCAAAATAAGGCAAATTGGCTGACACTTGGCCAGTGTATTTAAAATCTGAAATATGTCCAATGCACAGTTCATCTTACTTGTAGTACGGCAATATATGTTCTCAGAGCCTGGCACCTCCAACCCACACCTCTGTAATCCCAAATCAAATCAACCCTGCCCCATGGGTAACCCACACTCACCAACAGCAAATGGTAAGCTGTCCCTGCACAGGGCAGGAACGTGCCTACAACATTTTTAAGTTTCATAAAACTGAAAAGTCCACTGAAGCAAAAAATCTACAATGCTGTGTCTTAATGCAGGAATAACTATGAAGAAGAGATTCAGAATCCAAATTCCCTCACCAAACATTCAATTTCAATTCATTCTCCCAAAGAAAATAAATTGACTATGTATTTTATCTGACCTTCATGATCAGGGAGAGGAACTTATAGTTTAAATTATTAAACTATATAAATATAAATTATTATCGTTTCATCTCTGATAATCAGCCTATCGGCCTACTGAATCTTAATGTTGATATTCCAACATATATTTCAGTAACCCTGAAATTTCAGAATTAAATAATAATTTTGTCAAGGGCTAAACTATGTCAGAGAAAAAAAACACAAGCCTATTTTTTTTTCTCTTCAATTTTGTCTACAGGATGCAACTAAAAACACAAAGTAGGGGAAGAGTGAAACAAAATCTAAATAGGAATCTTTTATAAAAATGTTAAAGCGAAAAGAAAAGGGCTAGGAGAAGAAAAAACAGCAACGAATCAACAGTAGTGGAGGGAATTTATGTGGAATTATCTCCTACAAAGCACCTGAGGATGGTTTGGGAGGAAGACGGCCAAGTGCTGAAAGCCTAACTTTTGGAGAAAGAACAACTGGGAAAGAAGGTTAAACAAGAACAGGGTGAAGGTGGGACCAGACTGTAGAAAAGGGATGAGGTGTGGTAGACGCATAAGTAAGAAGGGAGGAGACTGCAATAAAGGACCTGGCAGAAAGAAGCCAATGGGTGGAAGTGGTAAATAAGACAGGAAATGCAGCTGGGAGTGGGGGCGCTTACTAGGTCTAGGATTCAGAAGAGGAAGAACGCGGGCGGGAACGATAGGCCTGGGGAGAGTGGGTGGGCTGGGGCTGTGGAAATAAGGATGAAGGTGTAGAGAGGCTGAGTCGGGGAAAGGGCCCAGACTAGGAGGGAGGGTTTAAGGGTGGAGCTCATCAGAGAAGGGTATGGGGTGGGAGAATGAGCTAGGGAGAGGACCGAGGGAGAGCTCGGGAGCAAGGCGGGGAAATCAGTGATCTAGAGGAGGCAGAGGCTTGAGGAGAGCAGGAAGTAAGAACGCTGGGAGGCCAACGCACTGCCAGGGTGGAGTGGAAAAACTAGAGAGGGATGGGCGGAGGGCAAAATGGGACAGGGAGGGTGAGGCTGGGTGAGGGAGAAAAGAGAACAAGGTTGGGGCAGAGGGACGGGTTTGAAGGGAAAGAGGACAAACTCGAGCAGACGAGAAGGGAGACGCAATCTTTCGAGCAGCTGCAAGCCCTCCGAGGCCGCCCGGGGGTGGGGGCAGGGGGTTGGGCAGAGAAGTCCTCACCGTGGAGTCCTTAAAGGACATGCCCGGGAGACAGGGCAGGCCATGCACTGGGTTGGACATCATCGCAGCCGCTCTCGCCGCGGCCACCTCGGTCGGGTTTGGTCCTCCCGCCTTGCCGGGGGGACCAGCGGCTCCTTGGTAACGCCAAACATTCCCAGCGCTCGCGGCAGAGTGCCCGGGCCTGAGGCGCAGGCGTGCTGGGTCTGCGCGTGCGCAGCCCGCGGGACTGGGCGCTCTCGCGGGAGTGTGGCCTCGGCGAGCTGGCCCCGCCCCTCCCCTCTCGGGCCACAGCGAAGTGAGAGCGGGTGGGAGGGGCGGGAGGAGGCTGTTGTGATGACGGGATGGTTCTCGCCTTGAGGTCCGGGGTCGGGGCGGGCCCTTAGATCAGTTAGAGGGGAAGGGGCGGTCCTTCCTTCGCTCCAACGCAGTCCTCACCGCGCTCCGCCCGCTCTCTCTTCTCCCACCTGTGTCCCAGTTCACACTGAAGTGTCAGTGGTTGGTTCCGGTTGAAAGTGTTACCTTTCTCGGACCCGTGCTTCCCTGGGGCCAGGGGTTGCGGATTATTCGTGGTTATAACTCTGTTGCTCAAGGATGTTCAATGAACAAATGCAACCATCTGGTCCCTAATCCTCCCACTACAGCATTCTGTTTTTTTCCACTTTACCTTTCTTTATTCTACTGTCAATCCCTGCACTTCTGCACCCTCCCAGTTGTTGGCCGGGCCTTTGGGTCTTACACATTCACCGCAGGACACTCAATATTTGTTGACTGAAGAGCTACAGGGCGCTCGTGTCAATTCTCCACGTCTCTAGTATCTACCTACTTGCAGCTGTAATGAAAAGATCAGAACCAAGAGGGGAAACGCATCTCCTTCAAAGAGAAAACTAAGTCATAAGAAAAAAGCAAATAAGTGTGGCGACATATTATCAAAATCATAGGTACTCTTTTTACAAAACTTGTTTAAATTACTATCCCTGAAAAGAAATGTAATCCTATTCCTGAAACATTTTCAGGAAAGAAAAAACAAGCTATCCAGCAGCACTGAGGAGCTTAAAAAGAAAAAAAGCAAACAAAACCCAGCTGCCCAGACATTGGATTCATCGGGTCTGAAATGAGTCTCAGGCATCTGATTTTTATAACAGCTGTTTCTGATAATGAGCCAGTTTAGGAACACGATAAAGTAACAGACCTCAATCAGAAGGCATCCGCGTCATGCGGTAGTTTACTGCCAATACAGACACAGCAGCTTTAGTTTTACTGCTTCTTGTCCAAGCAAATCCCCCTATTGGGTTTCACTAATAGGTGTAAACCTCATGGGGCCCAGGACATCAATCCACTAGCGGTAACTGAAGCAGTTATTGGTGGCTGTCTCCACACCCTGCCCAAAGAATTTCTTTCCTTTTTTTTTTAATTAATTAATTTTATTTTTGGCTGCATTGGGGCTTCGTTGCTGCACGCAGGCTTTCTCTAGCTGCGGCGAGCAGGGGCTACTCTTCATTGTGGTGCGTGGGCTTATTGTGGTGGCTTCTCTTGCTGCGGAGCACGGGGCTCTAGGCACACGGGCTTCAGTAGTTGTGGCACGTGGGCTCAGTAGTCGTGGCCTGCGGGCTCCAGAGCCCAGGCTCAGCAGTTGTGGCCCATGGGCTTAGCTGCTCTGCGGCACGTGAGATCTTCCCAGAACCAGGGCTCGAACCCGTGTCCCCTGCATTGGCAGGCGGATTCTTAACCACCACGCCACCGGGGAAGCCCCGAGTTTCTTTTCTAATAACACTTCCTCTCCCCAACTACTTCTAGTTCCCATTTTTGTCCCCTCTCTTTCTCACCTTTACAATTTTTTTTAATTTCTACTGGTGTAGTACCTTAATGTAGGTGTTTAAAACATTTTTTTTAAAAAATCAATGCATTGTTGAAGATACTGAAGACTTTTTTTTTTTTTTTTTGCGGTACGCGGGCCTCTCACTGTTGTGGCCTCTCCCGTTGCGGAGCACAGGTTCCAGACGCGCAGGCTCAGCGGCCATGGCTCACGGGCCCAGCCGCACCGCGGCATGTGCGATCTTCCCGGACCGGGGCACGAACCCGCGTCCACTGCATCGGCAGGCGGACTCTCAACCACTGCGCCACCAGGGAAGCCCCTGAAGACGTTTAAAAGTATCTGTCCATTGCATTATATCTTAGCCACTGACCTAGAAGGGAAGTGTGGACAAAGCATGTCACCTGCCATATCAGTAAATAACGGATCTCTCCAACCATCAAGTCAGCAGCCACTGCATCTCCCCACAACTGTGCACCCTGTGGGAATTCAGGATGGAGAAAAGCAGGCTACTGGCCCAAATAGCTAAGGTGCATATAAAAGGAATGAGTTCAATGAGCCCAGACTCTGGCACCTTCTGATACAAAGAAAAGCACTAAATTCATTAACTTGAGATGTCTGCGTTTTGTGACTAGCAGTAATCTTTTTTTTTTTTTTTTTTTTTTGCGGTACGCGGGCCTCTCACTGTTGTGGCCTCTCCCGTTGCGGAGCACAGGCTCCGGATGCACAGGCTCAGCGGCCATGGCTCACGGGCCCAGCCGCTCCACGGCACGCGGAATCCTCCCAGACCGGGGCATGAACCCGTGTCCCCTGCATCGGCAGGTGGACTCTCAACCACTGCGCCACCAGGGAAGCCCTAGCAGTAATCTTTTGATGTTCCAACTACCTGGCTTTTGTTGCAAAAACTATGTATTGGGGCTCCTCCCTTACCTCTTTGGAGCAGTCCCTTGGAGCTATCTGAGAGGCTGTCTTCCTGGCTGGAGTCCTCAGAAAGTCCATCGAATAAAACATAACTCTCAACTTTTAGGTTGTGCATTTTTTTTTTTCATTCAACAGAAGCCAGCCACTGGGAGAATATTTCAAAATGGCAAGTTCAACCTCAGAATCACTGGGAACTGTAATCCTTGCTGACTCTTCATGGTAACCTTACTCTTCCCAGTTACATGATCCCTTCCTGCCCTTTCTCTTAATAAAAGTAAATCCATGGCATTAGCATACACTCAGAAGAGCCCTCCTGGACTAACTGCAGGGTGGCACTTGGGTCTGTATTCCCTGGGCTGGATAGGGAAGGAGCCAGTGGGGCTTGGAAAAGGTGAATCGTGCCTAAATATATTGTTCTTTGTGGCATCTGTTTCTATTGGAGGAGTGCCTTCTGCTCAAATGTCTTTCTTTCCCAGAAGAGCACACTAGTTAAATGGTTAACAGAGCGTTTTAACTACTTTCACGTACACACGTAGAAATGTAAGGTGAAGGAAAATTCTCTTGGCCTGCGGCCTTGTAAAAATGCCATCACCTCTGAGGAGGGGAAGCCAGGCCATACTGCATCAGTGCTAAAAAGCGCAGGTACAGGTCTGTGAAGAGGAGGGAAGAAAGGGCGTCAGAAAACTGCTTGAACCCTGAGAAGGGTGGGTGTGATTAAGAGTTTACAGCCTACTTCTCCCAATCAGGATGACTCAGCATGGATTGCACTCACCATCAACCTGCACTCACCACTTCCCACCTGTGGAATATATAGGAGAGGGCGGGAGCCTGACCATCCCCAGCAGCTAAAGTAGAAAGTGTGATGTTTGGAAGACTGTACATAAAGCCTGGACTCAGAAGGCCACAGGGACGTTGCATGACCTTAGAGGGTGCTACAAAGCTTGGGGAATGGAAAAAATGGGAAGATCAGACTGCCAGGAGGCCAAACCTGAAAGAGGGCCTCTCTGGGGCTGGATGACGTCTCCCAGGGACTCCTGATGGGAGGGGTCGGAAGGCAGAGGCTGCAAGCAGCCACCTAAAATAAAAGTCTCCTTTTTCAGCATTTTTCCCGGAGCTCGCTTTACCTAGAATTTGTTTAAAATCCTGGGACGTCCTTATTCTTCAGTACCTAATATCACAGGACAGATATCAAGCAGGTTGCATGCGCGCGCGCGCGGGGGCCTTTCTGCAGTGATTGTGGTGCATTACTGTCCTCTGCTGGAAAAAAGCGGTACAGCAAGGTTTCTGGAAAGCAAACTCAATGACCCACCTGCAGGTTTGGAAGTACTGGGGGTGTGGCTAGTGAGTGACTATGGAGACGACACCTTGCAAGGGCGTGTCCCTCAGTCAGATGCTCTCTACCCTTCATTTCTATCACTCCGTGGTCTCTGGAATCGATTATCTGAAAAGCGTGCCTGTCAACCACTTTGATCTTTGCAATGGAGAAAGGTGAGAGAAGCCCTGATTTCCAAGCAGATTCTGGAACAGATTTAGGACCCACAGGAAATCTTCATTTGACACAAAAATCACACAGTTTGGGTTTAGACTATTTTAGTTTTGCAGTGGGCTCCTGCCAGGGGGTTGAAAAAACTTGTGTTTCTGACGCTTTTTCCTCTAAGTCAAACCCATTCTATGACTTTAGCTGATTTACTCAGAATTCCCTTCCCTCTGAAAAATCCTATCAAACATGACCTCACAGAATTAGAGGTTCCATAGGATGTAAGCAGAGGATAAGTGCTTTGTTTTGTTCAGTGCCATTTTCTCAGCTTCCACCACAGTGTCTAACACCTCTTAAATACTCAATAAACAGTTGTAAAATGACTGACCAAGTAAATGAACAAATGATGACTTGAAAATCACCCAGTATTTTTCAAATAGCCCGTGGATCCCCATTACTAGGTCTTAAAACCATCTTAATGATTGTGACAACAACTAGAATTTTTTAAAAAAAGAAATAGAGTATAAATGATCAGGACGCATCCCATGTTGAATGGGTAAGAATAATTCAGTGAAAAAGTATTTTGAGATGTATAAAAACATACGCGTTGGCATCATGGATATTAGTGCGGTCAGAGTCAAAAAACTTGGAAAGTGATTAACACAACCCAGCCCCTCATTTTACTGATGAGAAATCCCCAGATCAAAAGAGATTAAGAAACCATGGGTTAATGACTGGTTACTAATCGGGTATTTCTTACACTCAACCTCAATCGTCACACAGCTGGGGAGGATATTCTTCCTTCAGCACATGAGGGATCATTGATCTTAGCATCCAGCTTGTAAGACATCTGTGCCTTAATCAGGTTCTTCACAGGATGGAGAAATAGAAGTGTTAGAGTGATATGGCAGTAATATTGATTACAGGTTTAGATTCCAAATGTGGACAGGGCACGAATCCATTGATCCAGGTCAATGGCAACCTTGAACATGGGGAAATGCCTCTGATTCCTCCTCTCCCTCTGAATATCTCAATCCACTCATCCTTCTCTCCTCTCACATATGCGGCCTGGAACAGAACGTGAAATGCCCGTTTGGGAGTCCTGAGGGCTACATTCATGTCCTCACTGTGTCTTGAATATTTGTGTGAGCTTGGACAACTTACCTACCTGCGTTTCTGGTTTCTTCATCTCTAAAATGAAAAGCCTGGACCAGAATTAATGATCATTAATCGTTTTGAAAACCTAGGGAAAGCTATGGGTCCTGTCTCCCCCAAATGTGCATACTCACAGGTATAAATGTTAGTTATGATTTTATGGAGCCCCAGTGGGTCTAGGGTCTAGAACTGTTCCCTGTCTGAAATACAATACAGAAGGAGTCCGTATCATAGCTCCCCAGAGGCGGAACGACGTGTAGGTAGAGAGTACTGACTGTAGGAAGCTCTTCAGGACAGATGACCCTTTTTTTGCCAACAAATGAATTGCAGGGAGGGGGGCAAAGAGTGAAGCGGAAGGGAAACCAATAGTTTAAAAGAGACAAATAACAAGTCGACCGACTGCAACTTGTGGGCCCTGTTGAGATCCTGATTCAAACAAATACACTTTAAAAGTAACAATGCCATTTATGAGACCGCTGGGAATTTGAGTGTGAGAATGTTAAGAAATTGTTCTTCAATTTTTTAGGCATGATGGTTTTGCAAGAGTGTCTTCATCTTCTCTAAAACCTTTTAGAGATACATACCCAAGTGTGTGTCATGGAGAAAATGATAAGATGTCTGGAATTTGTTTCAGAATAATAGGAGAAGGAACAAATAAGTGAGCACAGATGACACCAGACTGCACGTGAGTTGACCCTTGTTGACATGACTAAACGCTTCATTAAACATTTCTGTCTACTTTTGTATATACTGAAATTTTCTATAATAAAAAAGTTAAAAAAATAAAAAGTATGGACTCTGGAGCCAGATGGCCTGGGTACGGGCCCTGATTCTATCACTTACCAGATCTGTGAACTGTGGGAATGTCTTAACCTTTCCTTACTATAAACATATAATAATAATTATTTGCAACTCATAAGGCTGTTGTGAGCATTAAATGAGTTAGTATATGTAAGTATGAAGCATGGTGCCTGGCACATAGGAAGTACCCAGGGACTGTTTGCCATTAGTGTGGTCGAGGAGACTCTTCTGAGTGGACTGTTTGGAGAGTGACTGGGGACTTGGAAGAATTGTGGATGATCAACTAAATACAGGAAGGTAAAAGGAAGACAGAGAAGGGGGCAAGTGTGTTAGGCCTTTTAAAGCCTGTGTAACATTTAGAAGGTTTGGCACATGTGACTTAGGTCTTTCCTCTTGTACCCTCCAAACATCTCACAGAGACAGACACACACACACACAGACACAGACACACACAGACATACACACACAGATAAACACAGACACGCAGACACAGAGACACAGAAACACAAAGATACACACAGACACAGAAACACACAGATACACACAGACACACACACAGATACACACAGACACACCCAGATACAGACAGAGAAACACACAGATACACATAGACACGCAGACACACAGACACAGACACACACAGATACACACAGACACAGAAAACACAGATACACACAGACACACACACACAGATACACACACACACGCAGACTCACAGACACACAGCCACAGACACACACAGACACGCAGACACACAGATACACATAGACACAGAAACACACAGATACACACAGACACACACACAGATACACACAGACACACACAGAGACACACACAGACATGCAGACACACACACAGACAGATACACAGAGACACAGACACACACAGATACAGATACACAGACACACAGACACAAAGATATACAGAGATACACACACACAGATAAACACAGACACACAGATACACACAGACACAGAAACACACAGATACACACAGACACACACAGATACACACACAGACACACACAGATACACAGATACACACACAGACACACACAGATACACACACAGACACAGATACACAGACACGCAGACACACACACAGATACACACAGACACACAGACACAGACACACACAGGTACACAGAGACACAGAAACACACAGACACAGAAACACAGACACACACAGACACACACACGCACCCCAGATCCCTTTAGGGGGTGGGGCTCCAAACTCTCCTTGCGGTTTGGGTTACAGAAAAGCAGCAGCCTCCTCCCGTGTGCTGTGGAGGAGACTGGGGACCAGAGCTTCCCACAGCGCCCCGACCTTTGCCCTGTTCCTGTGGTCACCACCTCCCTTCTGTCACCACCGGGATGGAGAGCAGACCGTGGCTTTGCAGCCTCTGCAGGCGAAGGTGAAGGCACGCAGATGGACGGGTCGCTGTGGAAGCTGAGAAGAGGCAAGGACCTGGGAGGGAAGCTGCCACGGGGCCCGGGGGCCCCTGCTTCACTGGGTGGAGTACTGGAACTGGCCTTTTGGAATTTCTTCTCTGTATTTAACCTCCTGCCACAGAGGTGCTACTGCATCACACGAGTGACAAGCTTCCCAGGAGTATTTCCACTGAGTTCACCCATGAGACCACAAATCCCATTTCTCCCTTTAATGGAGTGTGGGTGGGGACAATGGGGTCTCCACGTTCTCTCCTCCCCCTGAGGCCGCTGAGCCCAGGGCCACTGGACAGCCAGATTGTATCAGCTGATAGAAGTAAACACTGAGAACAGCCTTGAACCAGGTGTTAATTTCCTAGGGCAGACATCACACAGCACAACGGAGGGGCTTAAACAGCAGAAAGTTCTGCTCCAACAATTCTGGAGGCCAGAAGTTGGACATCATGGTCCCAGCAGGGCCACACCCTCCCTCCTGGCCTCTGATTGTTCCCGTCCACCCCTGAACCTCCCTGCCTGCATAACTCCAGCCTTGGCCTCTGTTGCCGTGACTGTTCTCCCCCACGTGTGTCTCTGTGCTGTCACGGGGCTGTGCGTCCTCACCTTTTCTCCGTGTCTCTCTCTTCCTATAAGGACATCGGTCACCTTGGACTAAGGGGCCACCCTACTCCAGTATCACCTCCTTACATCTGCAGCTGCCATTTCCAAAGAAGGCCACTTTCTGGCTTCTGAGGAGACCGTGAGATGCAGAGAATGCTTTATTTGATATCCAAGGACATCCACGATGTACTTCTTAGCCCCCAAAGAAGTGATACGACCCTGGCTATTCTCCGAGGACATCAACATATCTTTGGGGGGGGATGTAATTCACAACATCACGGATGTGAATCGAGAAGTAAAAAAGGAGGGGAGGGATAAATTGGGATTGACATATACACACTACTATATATAAAATAGATAACTAATAAGGACCTACTGTATAGCACAGGGAACTCTACTCAATACTCTGTAATGGCCTATATGGAAAAAGAATCTAAAAGAGTGGATATATGTATATGTATGATTGAATCACTTTGCTGTACATCTGAAACTAACACAACATTGTAAATCAACTATACTTCAATAAAAAAAAAAAGTAAAAACAGTGAGTGGAGCAGTGGGGTTTCCTCCATAGGCTGAGAACCCCTGGGGACCACAGTGTAAAAGGACCAGACTGCTAACCTGTCCAGGTGGGTCTGGCCACTGCAGGAAGGTTCTCTGCCGATGCTTGTGAGGGTCTGTGACATGCAGACAGAGTGACGAAGGAGGAACTCCCACCCAAACACACGCAGAACCCTGGGGGAATGACACACGCCTGAATCTGTCATGGATGGAGAGCGACCCTTCCCCAGGGCATTAAGCTCCCACTCTGGAGAAATTTCGGGAGCTCACCGGGCGGGTGGGCGAGTTTGCATAGAACCCACAGTTCCCTGCTCAGGGGAAGTGGTGGAAATCATAACAATTAAGACAATTGCCACTTGGAGTGATTGAGCACAAACTTTGTGCTGTTTTTTCCCCCAGAAGCAAAATTAGTCAGATTCTGAACTAATTTGTTCTTGTTGGAAAAAGAAAATACACTGAATGGAGATGTTTTGCATGTTGCTATTAAGTTGCTTTTAAGAAATTGTTTTAACTGGAATAGTGTTCTGATTGACTTTGAGGACTATGGTATTTTTAACAGGTTCTGAAGGCAAAGAAGGCTTCACGGGAGAAGCATAGGGAAATGATGTGAGGAGAATCGGTGGTTCTTCGAGCTGCCTGGAGTCCTTGGAGGTCATCCAGGTGGTTACAGATGGCCTCTGAGACCTACGTGATGGCCTCTGAGACTAATGTGACCAGGTGTGTGTTGGAGTCCAGCACAAAGTATATTTAAGAATCTCACCATTGGCATCACATCAACGGTCACAGCCTAGGGAATGTTCTTGGCCAAAGTGTCTAGAAATGAACCAAAAACTGCCTCTTTCGGTTTATTTCATTTATCAGAGGAAAAAAAAATCCTCATTACATTTCCCTTTCATGCTACAGTTTTTCCAGTTCACCCAATTGGTAAAGGTCTGAGTTTCTGTGAGATTCTATTACTTAATAGCAGGTAGTTTGGGGGAAATTTATTTAATCTACCAGTTTCCTCATTTATAAAGTGGGAGCAGTAACAGTACCTACCTCCCGAGGATTACATGAGGGTTAAAGGAAAGAATCTAAGCAAACAGCTCCGTGAAGGACTTGGCAAGGAGTGAGCACGAAATAATGTACACTGTTCACGTTGTTATTATTCCTGGTTTGCAGGTTCTGCCCTGGATGTTTCACTGCATTTCTGCCTGGAGGATTACCCAGAGCGCAAACCGGGGTCAGTAGGACTTAAGGAAGCATTCAAAGCCTGCCTGGAAAGTGGAGGTCAGCGTTCTGTGAGTTTAAAAAATGCTCTGAGAATTTGGGAAGAATCGTGAGCACGAGACTGTGTCCACAGGAATGCAACCTATAGGGCTAAGCCCACAAGGAGAATAACTTAATGATAACCTGGTTTTGGGTAGATGGCAGGCAGCAGAATTTGCTCTACATTCTGCCAGCAAAGGTCATGTGCAATTAGTAATTAGTCCACATAGATAAATGGCTATCCTGCAGTTTTCTTGGGCAGGATTCTTCCCCAGCATTCCCCATCCTGAAGTTACAGTAAAAGCCGGGTCCTTACAAGGATCTCACAATCTGTCCTCACCTCTGTCTGACTCCTCGACCCCTCTCGACCCCTCTCTGTTCAGGCAGGCTCTGGCCTCAGGGCCCTTGCAATTCTTCCCTCTTCCCCAGGGGAGAAACACACACACACACACACACACACACACACACACACACACACACACACACACACACACACACACACACACACACACACACCTCTTTCTGTAGTCTCCCCTGATTCTGGTTAAAGTTGCACACTCACTCCATCCCTCTGGCCTCTCCTTCCTTGCTTTCTGTTTCTCCTTGGCACCAACACCTTCTAACACCTTAACTCTCTGATGTATTTCTTTGGTTTGTCTTTTTTTTTTTGGCCGCGCAGCTTGTGGGATCTTAGTTCCCCCACCAGGGATTGAACCCATGCCCCTTCGCAGTGAAGGCACAGAATCCTAACCACAGGACCGCCAGGGAAGTCCCGGTTTGTTGTTTATCTTGCCCTCACCCCCCACTGCTGAGGGTAAGGCTCTGTCAGGGCTGGGATTTGTTTTATCCATGGCTATATCCCTGGTGCCTAGAACATGGACTGGCACCTGTGGGCTCAGTGTTTGTGGAGTGTGGGGCTGGATTCACACAGAGTTCTTTCAACTCGAGATAATGTATCATTGGCTGTGTTTCATGAGCCCTTGTCCCAGCCACAGCATCAGCAAATTACCTTCGTAAATGTCAGAAGGGAGTGTCATGTGACTGTAAACTGAGCCAGACTGTTGATTGATTTTTTTTTGTACTTTACAGAATCAAAGTATTAGGTTGCCTAAAAATTCCTAACTTCTGGCTTTTCAGGAAGCTTTATATCACACTGCTAATTTACGTATTGACAACATTTTGACATGGGCTTATTCTTACTCTGAAGGGACTCATTTTAGTGATGTGTTCATGAATTATCCTTTTTCTCCAATTTTTTGCATTTTCTTTAATAAGCCTTTATTACTTGGAAATGAGAAATAACCAATGACTTTCGAGGGGGCCTTCCTACTAATGTGTGCAAAACTCTTTTATGAGGCAGAGAAACATTACGTGGGCCTTTCACTGTTGTGGCCTCTCCCGTTGCAGAGCACAGGCTCCGGACGCGCAGGCTCAGCAGCCATGGCTCACGGGCCCAGCCGCTCCGCGGCATGTGGGATCCTCCCGGGCTGGGGCACGAACCCGCGTCCCCTGCATTAGCAGGCGGACTCCCAACCACTGTGCCGCCAGGGAAGCCCCCAGAGAAACATTTTTAAAGTCATTGTCACTTGTCAGAATCCCTGGGAGAGCCAATCGTTTGAAGAATTGACAATCCCAGTGAAAGAGCAGAGGGCAGTGTTGTATCATCTTGGCGAGATTATCAATACTTGGTTTCTCTTCCCAGGATTCAAAGGTATTTTCAAGAAGCCATGACCGGAGAGTGAGATTTGACTTTAAAATCTAGGCCACTGAGGGCCTACAGCCAATGGAACTTTCTGGCTTCTGAGGAGACCATGAGATGCAGAGAATGCTTTATTTGATATCCAAGGACATCCACGATGTACTTCTTAACCCCCAAAGAAGTGGTATGACCCTGGCTATTCATGAGGTATTTAGGAACAAAAGTTAAAATGAGATTAGGTAAAGTATACACAATACGTTAAAAAGTGCTTTACACACTGCAAAGGGCTCTGCAAATATTTGGTGTTGATGTTTCGATTTAGCTGACCCCTGAATTTATCTGAAGGAAAAAGGACTTTGAGTTTAAACATTCCTAGTTGTGTGACTTTGAAGCAATCGTTCTACTTTCTCAGTGTGTTTGCCGGTTTAATGGAGCTCTTTTTGGTTTTACCTCACATGACTCTTTAGGAAAGCAAATGGTTGTGGAAATGTTTGGGGACGCACAGTGCTCTATATAACCTGAGCTGTTATTCTGGTGCCTTTGAATTGGCCAAGGCCTCCTAGAGTCTAAAATACAGTGCATAATTTCCTACGAAAATCATGTTGGTAAGAAGTGCTCTTACCTTATATAAATATGCTCCTAAAGTTAATATCTAAATGAATTTTCTCTTTAATGCAATGATTTTCCTTCTATATTAAATAGTTCTAAAAAAATTCCATAAGGGATAAGGTGGATTTTTTTTTCCCCCAAAGGAGGCAGCCAGGGTGTAGCATGCTGTTTCCAACTTACCAAATCAGGAACTTGCACTCAGGTTGGAACCCTACATCCCTTTCCCTAAAGGATGGGCTTTATGGGAAGTCTATACAACCTGTGGAAATATAGGACTTCTCTCTGTGTCTGGCTGTGTCAAGGATTCCCCAGGACTGGATTAAATCAAATAGAGGGCAGGAAGATGGGCTGGGGAGGCAGCAGGAGTATCAAGAAAGGTTGAGGTGACTCTAAGGTGACAGCCTTGCTGGAGTGGGAAGTGTTTCCAGCCTCTGGAGGGGAAATGAGAGAGCTCAATGCTTTAGAAAAGGGGCTGGCCCAAAGCAGGTCCCAGCCTCCTGTGGGTTTGGCAGGCCATCTGACCCTCAGGCTGTGACTGGAACCAAGTCCTGGAGTGGCGCCCCCGTCATGGCCCAAGGTGGGAAGACACTGGTCCTCCGTTAGCATGGAGGGTCCCAGTTTTTTACCCTCACTGTGGTATCTCCAGAGCCAACATGGAGTCTGCCACCAAGAGATGCTCATAATCAGTAACTGAATCAGTAACTGAAAAGTGGTTAAACTATTAGCAGTGACAACAGAAGTATTTGCAAACTGCCCAGGGTCCCTACTGGTGATAAAAAGCATTTGGGCGAGAGGAGTATCCGTAATTCTATCAGTGAAACCTCTAGCCAGAGAATGCTGTTTTCTTCCTGTTATGGTGATAGTGGAATCACCTTTTCCACAGCTATTTAAATCTAATAGTTAAGGCCACAGAATCCTTTGGTTGACAGGTGCCACATTTCACAACCATAGTACCTGTTATGGCATAACAACAGTATAGTTCATAATTTTTAGGTTTCAAAAAATACAGTCTATCAATTCAAAAGTTTGGAAGATTTAACACTATTGTCCATGAGATTAAAATATTTATTCAATTAGACTGAAAATCCTTAGAGAAATCAACTCCATAGCTTTTGGGGAGGGGGCCCAATTTGATCTACTCACAAATGGGGATTTGGGGGAGAATATTTTGGGATTTGGGGTATGGAGGTTTTTTTCAAAGCTTTTATACTTTCCTACTTCCAGGTGGCTATGAAGTGTCCTGATCTCCATCTGGTAACGTTTGTCTAGATAAAACCTTTTTTTAAGATAGGCCTTGTCAAAGACACAAGGTAGCTGTTGAGAGTACAATAATGCATTTACAAAATCTGTTAAATGGTCATTTGTGTAAGTAGATTTATATAAACAGAAAATAGTTCTATTTTTTCTTTGCCAGGCAATCGAGCAAAACCCGAGGAACAACAAAATGAGGCGGAGGCCTTGGGGACAGTGGCCATGCCTTCTCTGAGTAAGACACAAGCACCACCTGGAGGGCCCATTTGAAACTACAGCGTGGCAACTGAAGAACCTAATGTTTTCAAGCATCAGGGTACAACTGGTGAACAGGTGGGCAACAGAGGCAGGAAAGAACTACCTCCATTCCATGGCTTGAGCGCCTACTATTTCAAGCTTCCAGTAGAGGACTGAGAATAGTGTTACTGAGTGAGGTACTTTCAGCCAAGGTGGGAGATGAAACCCTAACATCTGAAGAGTATTAACATTAGCTCCCTAGTAAATATAGGTCAGGAAGTGCTTGCAAGAGGGAAACAAACAGGCAAATAGGTCCCCAGCTCGCTGCATCCTGTTATTCCCTCTGTCTACCCTGAGTAGGGGGCCACATACAATACGCATTTTATTCCCAAGACGTAAATGACTAATAGTTTAGTTTAGTTTTTTCCCCAGAGGCATTTACATTTTAATAGGTTGAAAGCCTTAGTAAAAAAGAGCAATGACAGCAGAATTTCCAATAGACGTCAACTTTTGGCTTTGGTGGAATAAGAAGAACCATCCCCTTTATCAAATACTTATTATTCCTTTTAAACAAACTAGGTCTCTTCCTTACTGATTCAATCGTTTGAATGAAAATGTTTTAAAAGGAGTATTTAACCCCTCAAGAGTCTGAGTATTTAAAAACGCCTGCATCTCCTGTTTGTCTATTTCTCATGAGATACTGGAATTTCTAACCAGATAGTAGTCCCTCAACTCAACACTTCTCAAATATCTCTGGTGAAAAATTTTTTTTTAAATTTCCAGTACTTGAGGGACCAATACTTGGGTAAATTAAAATCAAAATGTTATAAATTTTATGTTCATATCTAAGAGTTTAGTGTCTCTCTGTACGTATCTTGTCACAGACCAATAAGTGTGCAGACTGGCACTGGGCTGCGGATGGCGTTGGAAGATCACTGCTATACCTTGTATTTTCTCCCTTAAAAAATACCTGCATTTGGCCTAAAGATCTCTGCCCACCATGGCCACCACGGTTACATGCAAGAGCTTGCCTTACATCTTCCTTCCAATTTTTAAAAGAAGATAGCCTCTGAATCCATAATTACAGACATTTCAGACACTTTCTCATCTCCATTTAAACTGACCCTCGGGCTTCCCTGGTGGCGCAGTGGTTGAGAGTCCGCCTGCCGATGCAGGGGACACGGGTTCGTGCCCCGGTCCGGGAAGATCCCACATGCCACGGAGCGGCTGGGCCCGTGAGCCATGGCCGCTGAGCCTGTGCTCCGCAACGGGAGAGGCCACAACAGTGAGGGGCCTGCGTACCACAAAAAAAAACCAAAAAAAAAACCTGACCCTCTACTTGCAGTGTTGTGTGACACAACTTTCCATTCCCTTGTTCATCAGTTCAACCAGTTTGGTGTTGCTCACTTTATTGGCGGTGAATTTGGCCTGGATGCCAGAAGCCCGTGTAAGATACTTGGGTAGCACAGAAGTTCAGGTATTTGAGGATTCCCAGGAGAAATCCATCTAGGAAAACAACATAACTGACAAGACATATGCTTGCTTTTTTTTTTTTTTTTTTTGGCCACCCCATGGCATGCAGGATCTTAGTTCCCCGGCCAGGGATCGAACCCGCACCCCCTGCAGTGGAAGCGGGGAGTCTTAACCGCTGGACTGCCAGGGAAGTTCCGACATACGCTTTCTTGATATAAAGATTACAGGAAAGGCTCAGTTGAATTTTTCCCTCCAAAATACAGGTTGAAAGAGTCTTCTGATGGATAAGCAATTCTGATATTCATAAGTTTTTTCATCCATGGTTTGGAAGGCAATTAATTCTTTTTTTCTTATCCCTATAACCCCAAACTGAAAATTCCACAAGGCCATGTATTAAGTGTATTAAGTTCGTACATTTCCATTTATAAGGCACAAACCCTACACATCTCTCAAGAGAAAGGAAGAAAACAAAGATATGAAGACAACAAAGTAATCTAGGAAGAGAGGAGGTTCATCAAACTGGAATGAAAACCCACCTCCCTTTTTAGTAAACAGACCTTATATTGATAGGAAATACAGCCTCTGGGGAGGGTTCCAATGCAGCCCCCTTCACTGGATCAGTGCAGAAGGCAGTCCTCAGGGGGGCTGCGTGGCCAGAACACATCAACTGCAAGCCTCCCTCACCCCATAGAAGCTGCTGGGCAGCTATGTCCTGAACAGAACATTCTGCCTACAGGGTGCCCAGTTCACCATCCTCACCCAAAGGAGCCTTCAGGGACCAATCCACCATGAATGCACACATGTGCCTGTCCTGGGGCTTGATTAATTTAAGCTGCTCTAAGCTGAGGTACAACTGCCTCCCCGAGGACCCTGAACCAGGGTAGTTATGCGGGTCCTTCGTGGGGCAGCATCTATTTAAGAGGCTGGACCTTGAGTTCCTCTTGAAATTATCAGATCCCTAGTGGGACTCTCAGAACCAATTCACTCTACCAGGGGCTTTTTGAACATGCTGGTCAAAATCTGGAGAAGATGCTCTGGAGAAAGCTCCAGACCTTCTGGCATGTAAGGCAGCCCTAATAGATCTCAAGTAATCCTGCAATGCACAGGTATAAACCAGAAGGGTCCCATGACACCAAACGGTATCCACGCTTGCTGGCTGGACCTCCTGATGGCTCTTGGCACTGTATTTTCTACTACCGTTTCCATTAGTATTATATGAGAGTAAGTTTCCTGAATGTCCACATGGATCCAAGCATTTCCTGGAAGTATGACTGCTTCATCGTCCTCTCTATCATCATGCAAGGTACAGATGGGAGTGAACAGCACTTGGGAGAAAACAGCCAGGCAGACATCATCCTGAGAAAAGGGTCGGTGCTAGAGTGGGCCAGAGAAGGGACCGGAAGTGAGACGAACCGAGTAATTCACGAGGTCTGAGGGTTTTACGGAATCTTCTTGAAGATTCTGACTTCTCCACCCAGGACGATCTGAAATCCAAATGAAATTGGGTCCTTGGGTCAAGGTACCCAATTACCAAAGACCAGCATCACAGAAGAATGCTCATTTCAATACAGTGTGGTCCAGCCACCTCCTAACTTCCCCAGTCCAGTTGGATTATCCCTTTACACCAGGCCTTGCCCCTGGCGGCCACAGTCGGAATTCTACTAAATTTTCAGGCATGAAGATGGTTCTTAATTCAGTGTCCGATGAATCTTAGCCAAGGTCCCTTCCCTTCCTGTGTCTCGTAAGGCTACAGCCCAGAGGATAAAGCGATACTTTCATTCACAACAATAACAGCAAAACTCTTGGACCCTTTGGCTTCCTAAGGCCATAGCCACAGCCACCCTTGGAAATATGTACTCATTTAAAAGCCTGCTCTAAAAAACAAAAAGTCAACTCCTACTGCTGATTCAAGTTTTCCCCAAATCATATCAGGCCAGCTCCACACCGCACCCCACCTGCCGGCCTCAAGAATCTTTCTTGGTCAGTCTGGCCTTGATTTTTTGCCTCAAGAAGGCTGCAGTGGCTGCACTGCAGGTGACCAAGAAGAAGAAGGAGAGGCAGGCCATGTAGATGGACAGGGGGCTGTGGCGTTGCAGGAAGATCTCCTGTCGCCCCCTGTAGTCTAGGAGGATGGCCTCCAGCTGGGACAGTGTGCAGACAGACAGAAAGGCGTGGAAGATCTGATGCCCGTGGCCCACGATGTCACAGGAACCCGGGAAGTACTTCTCCGGAACCGGGCAGGAGAAGAAGTAGGCACTGACCAGGAAGAAGACAATCTGCAGGGAGTGGTACCAGACCGCCTGCTCCTGGCAGCCAGACAGGTGGCACAGAACCACGCGATGTGCCACAGGGCTGATGTCCAGGATGAAGGCCAGCCCCGCCGGCACCACCTGACAGATCTTCCTCATGACTGGGTAAGGCCTGCGGTACCGGTACTTAGCGTAGCAGCAGCCGGCGCAAGATAGCCAGCCACAGAAGGCGGCTGCGGGCAGGAAGAAAAGCCAGAAGTGCTCGTACCAGGCCTGGTCGGAGGTGTAGAAGAAGTGGACCAGGGCACTGCCGTACTGGTAAACGCTCACGCCCACGTAGTCCACAAAGTAGAAGGTGTAGTGGGAGAGCTCGGACTTGGACTGCAGCAGGTGGGCCAGGAGGCTGAAGGTGAGGTAAGTGATGGAGGACAGGACGTAGAGGAGCAGGGGCAGGGCGTGGGCAGAGGTCCACGGCAGGCCCTCGGCCTCCACAAAGGCCCAGAACCGCAAGAGTACGGCCAGAGCCGCCAGCAAGTGGGTCCAGACGTTGACCACCTCGTTGTGTTTCTGGAAGAGGCTGAAGAAGTAGTAACGCCACTCGTGGCCAGTGGGGCGGTACCCAGCATGGATGTAGGGCTCCCGGAAGAGCTGGGGCACGTCGGTCTCCAGGACGGTGCCGGGCATCTTGGGCAGCCCATCCTCCAAAATCTTGGGCAGGCGGCGCAGATGCTGTCCACTCACGGACAGGGTGCTCAGACGCTCCAGGATGGCAGTCGTCATGGCTACACGGGGATGCAACCTACAGGAAACAGAGTAAAATGGGCAAATATGCGGTGAGGGGCTGCTGAGCAAAGACAGCAAGGGAACTATGGGTTTGCTAGTGCAGCTGGGGAGGCGGGACTGCAGACAACTTCTTTGAGCCTCCTTTTTTTTTGGTATGTAGAATAATAGAGTCGGACCAAGATCGCTTACTGCTCTGACATTCTGACTTTGTCTCTACTGCTCACTACAGAGTGAAGCAAAGTCACATCTTGTAAAATGGGAATGTCAGCCACCCCATTTTAATGACATCTAGAAGGTAAGTGAGGGTACCTTTAAAGCTTTCGAGTTTGCTAGATGACATTAAAATGTAACCCTTGGGCCTTCCCTGGTGGCGCAGTGGCTAAGAATCTGCCTGCCAATGCAGGGGACACGGGATCAAGCCCTGGTCCAGGAAGATCCCACATGCTGCAAAGCAACTAAGCCCGTACGCCACAACTACTGAGCCTGCGGTCCAGGGCACATGAGCCACAACTACTGAGCCCACGTGCCACAACTACTGAAACCCATGTGCCTAGAGCCCATGCTCTGCAACAAGAGAAGCCACTGCAATAAGAAGCCTGCACACCACAATGAAAGAGTAGCCCCCGCTCGCCGCAAGTAGAGAAAGCCTGTGCGCAGCAATGAAGAACCGACATGGCCAAAAATAAATAAATTAATTAATTATTTTTTAAAAATCACAGTGGGGCTTCCCTGGTGGTGCAGTGGTTGAGAATCTGCCTGCCAATGCAGGGGACACGGGTTCGAGCCCTGGTCTGGGAGGATCCCACATGCCGCGGAGCAACTAGACCCGTGTGCCACAACTACTGAGCCTGCGCGTCTGGAGCCTGTGCTCCGCAACGAGAGGCCGCGATAGTGAGAGGCCCGTGCACCGCGATGAAGAGTGGCCCCAGCTTGCCACAACTAGAGAAAGCCCTCACACAGAAACGAAGACCCAACAGCAAAAATAAATTAATTAATTAATAAACTCCTACCGCCAACGTAAAAAAAAAAAATCACAGTGAGCTACCAACACAAACTCACTAAAAATCGCTCAAATAAAAAAAAATGCAATCATCAGACAGGCTCTATCAGTACAAAAGTTTTTTTTTTTTTTTTTTAAGGAATGGTATAGCAAGAGACACTGTTCCATTTTATTTATAACAGTAAGAAATTGGAAAGAACTTCCTTGTCCAACAATAGGAAACTGGTTTTAAAAAATCATAGAACCATAATTTAAGCCGTAAAACAGAATTGTGAGCAAACAATAGAAATATGCTGTGAATGTATTTAATGACATGAAAAGATCCAGCTGTATATTCATTGTCTATTATCCCAATGTCTTCCTAGTGGAACCTAGTAGTTTTCTCTCTTCAAATCTCCTATACTTCTTCATCCATCCTCACTCAGCCTAACCTTCTTCCTATTTTATTGAGAAAATGCAATCAATCAGAAGAGACTTCTGCAATCTACTACCACAACATTTACCCACCAGCCAGCATTTCTGTCACATATGCTCCTCCCCTGTTTCAAAGGCTGGAACCATCCTGGTGAAGACCAACCCTTCACTTAGACATTATATTCTGTCCCTTGGCGCCATCCATTGTAGAGTTGCACATCATTGTAATGACACAAGAGGGCGCTTTAAAGGAGGGATCTTGTAAACCACTCCAAATCAAGTCTCAAATAGTCTTGAACTGGCAAAGACAAAAGCACTCTTCATCCATACAAAGCTTTTTTATGTATTTTATTTAGTACGAAGTATTATATCGAAATACAAAAATTATCAATGTTGATATTAGTAATGAGAGCCTACATTTCTTGAGCACCTAATCTTAAATTACCCACTAATTTCACTGGGAACTTGAAAATCTGAGATAAGCAATAGTTACTTGAACCTCAAGGTCAAATGAGTCATCAATCAGGTTGGTAAAAACCAAGGCATATTCTGAGAAATCTTTTTTTTATAATTAATTAATTAATTTTTGGCTGTGTTGGGTCTTCGTTGCTGCACGCAGGCTTTCTCTAGTTGTGGCAAGCAGGGGCTACTCTTCGTTGTGGTGCATGGGCTTCTCATTGCAGTGGCTGCTCTTGTTGCGGAGCACGGGCTCTAGGTATTCAGGCTTCAGTAGTTGTGGCACACGGGTTCAGTAGTCGTCGCTCATGGGCTCTGGAGCGCAGGCTCAGTAGTTGTGGTGCACGGGCTTAGTTGCTCCACTGCATGTGGGATCTTCCCGGACCAGGGCTCAAACCTGTGTCCCCCGCATTGGCAGGTGGATTCCTAACCACTGTGCCACCAGGAAAGCCCTATCCTGAGAAATCTTAAGAGCTGAACAAAATTAACATGTAGCCTAAATTTAATGAAATCTAATTGCAAAGACTGTGTGTGTATTTTTTTTTTTTAATTATGCTCTGGAAAGCAAGTGGTTTTGGACTTGCCTCTCCTGAGAACCCAAATCTGTATGCAACAAATTTCAGCCCTCACAAATGTTTAACTTGGGCTTCCCTGGTGGCGCAGTGGTTGAGAATCCGCCAAGGACATGGCAGAAGTGTCTGTGTGAGAGGTACCAGAGGCAGAAAAGGGGGCCGATGGTGGAACCCTGGGGACAGACGCCACAGTTGACAGGGTGATGGAAGAAGAAAGCAGAGGCGGGACCACAGAGGGCGGTGTCACTTAAGCCAGGAGAGGAGGTACCGGTCTATAGCATGAGTCCCCCGAGCTCAGGTGACATAAGGATTGAACAAGAAAAAACCCCAGGGATGGGGCTTCCCTGGTGGCGCAGTGGTTGAGAGTCCGCCTGCCGATGCAGGGGACACGGGTTCATGCCCCGGTCCGGGAAGATCCCACATGCCGCGGAGCGGCCGGGCCCGTGAGCCATGGCCGCTGAGCCTGCGCGTCCAGAGCCTGTGCTCCGCAATGGGAGAGGCCACAGCAGTGAGAAGCCCGCGTACCGCAAAAAAAAAACAGAAAAACCCTCCACGGATGAGAAACCTCCCCTCTTCCTTCTGCAACATCAAACCTAAACTCACGCCACCCGCCGCACTCACTTCCTCTGTCTTCCGCAGCGGCCCCTCTGCTCGTGGGCCCACAGAGGCCGTAGCATCCTGGGTCGTGTTCTGCCCCTTTCCTGGAAGGCCCGCCCCTCACCCCTTCACATGTGTAAGTCCTATCCTCCCAGGAGCAGCTCTGCTCCGTAGAGGCCTGTTTGTATTTCTCTCCACTTAACACTCCGTTATGTGCGGTCTGGTGGTGGCTGTTGATTCGTGAAGTTTGACTCTTCTTGTAAGCGGCTTGAGGTAGGTGGTCTTATTTTATTCTTCCTCTGTGGCCTTGGTAGCCTGGAATATTGTTGAGCAGACAGTCCTTGCTCTGAAAAAGCTCTATGGTTGATCCACATTCTTTTTTTAAAAATTATTAATTAATTAATTTTTGGCTGTGTTGGGTCTTAGTTGCTGCACGCAGGCTTTCTCTTCAGCCAGGCCCTGTTATCACAGGATCCCCAAATACATGCCTCCAGCCAGATCTTTCCTGAGTTTGGATTCAAATATCCAGCAGCTCTGGTTTTGTCCAACTGAATATCCCACGGGCATTTCAAACTCAACCTCTTCAGCCTCCTCCTTCAGCCCAGACTTGACCTGTCCCTACCTCTGATCAGTCATGGAGGCCTGTTGATTTTATCTCAATGTTTCTGGAATCCACTTGTCCTTTCCATTTCTACCGCTCCCCCTTGATTTGGGCCTTCAAGATGAACTTGTGTTGATGAGGAAAACGGCGGTCTCATAACTGACCTTTCTTCCTCAAGAGATGGTTCCCCCACCTCATATCCCCAAACCCGCCCTCTAGTCTCCAAACCACTTCACGGTGATAGTTTAAAAGCGGAGACTGATCACTACTCCCCTCCCCGAAGTCCCTCAAGAGCGCACCATTGTTTACCACGCAAACTCTCAGCCTGTGCAAACAGGCCCTTCTGTAGACCTCCTTCCCAGGTCCTATTCCAGCCTCCTTTCCCAGAGCCCACACCCAGGCCACTTGGATGGCTTGGATCATAACACTGGGAGTTTTTCAAAGGTACAACACTCTCTATCTCCCCTGTATGCTTCTGCACACAAGGGCGGCTCCAGCAACCCCAGCTCATCAACACTCTGCCCAGGCGTCAGCTCTGCGTGTGGGCTTTCCTAACCCCAGGCTGGATGAAGGTGCCCCACCTACCCTGGCCTTGCCTCCCCATCACACTTCTCTCCTGGGGCCCTGACCCTTGGTGATGAGCTCACTTCCCACCACACCCGGCTGCTTTAAGGGCAGGGGCTGTGTGGCATGCAAGTTCCTATGTCTGAGATGATATGTGGCATATATAAAATAATCATACACCTAATCATGATTTACTGAACAAATAGTTCTTTAGGCCCAGACGTATGGCACCAATTTCCTCCTGTTCTGCCAGGTTAAGGGAAAAAAAGAAATAATGGTTTGCAAGTCGGGAAGTCTGGCTGTTAATATTTGCTCTATGCAATGAGCTATGTGGCCATGCCCAAGACATTCAGCTACTCAGGGTCATTTTCCTCATAAACAAGGGTGGGTGGGAGATGATTTCCTGTCTCTCTACCTCTCAGGAAATAAAGAGAGTGAATAATAATAAAATGGGCAGTGGCTGAATGATGCTTTGAAAAGGCAAACCATGCACATTAAATTACCAGCAATATTTGAACTAAAGAACACACAGAAGGGTTATAATTTAGTAATATATATATATATATTTTCTACCTTATAATTGATTTTAATGCAATCTTTGAAAATTGAAAAGGAATTTAATGTTTTTGGTTACATTTCTGGGATTCTTCCAACTGCTTTATTAAGAGCTTTAATTAGATTTAGTTTATAATGGGATTGGAATTAAAAGTTCTATTTCTTGAGTACAACATCATCTACACCATGAATTCAGTTAACATTCATAAGAAAGTGTTATAAAATGTTACATCATGCCTTGGACTATTTAGGGGTCCAATCTTAAAGTTTTAACTCAGGTCCTCCTTTAAAACTATTAATAACGCTAATAGTTTTACACCTAGAGTATGCCGTCTAAAAAAACTAAAAGCTCCATGTTTGCGAAACGGACATAGTTTGGTACTGATGACATTTTATCTGGAGGTCAAATAGAGGACTCTAAAGCAATCGTGTTCCCTGATCTATTACAAGGGCCCTATGGGAACTGACCACAAACTTGGAATAGCTGATTCCCTGGAGAAGCCCTGGATGAGGAATTAGCAGTTCCAGCTCTACCACTGACTATGGGATTTTAGGCAAACCACTCAACTTCTCTACCCTTGTGTCTTTGTCCATAAAACTGAGGGTATCATCTCTATACGTTCTAATGCTAAGAAATTCTATAATTCATCTGGACTATGTTTTGCTTCGTGCTGAAGATCCAGCAGTGTGCTGAAGTCACCAACAAACAGATCCTGTGACATCACCTCGTGTCACGGCCTCATGCAGATGTCAGGAAGGTGGCCTGCTGGTTGCTGGACAGAGAACAAAAGAGCAGCAATTTCCATCAAAGACGGCAGAGAAACTCTTCCAGAATCCACAGAAGCCCAGCCTCCCACAATGCAGCAAAGCCATAAATGGCTGAGAAGGAACAGAAGCCAAAATGCCAGCTTGATGCCCATTTATAAGGCCTGGAACCCTGCTGTGAGCAGCCTCTGGTCTGACCAGAGACAGAGGTGGACTTGCAGTGGCCTCAGACAACCCCAGGACCTCCTCAGTCATCCATCAAGTGAGAGGCTGCTGGGCCCACACTGATCTTTGCAGGCACATCTGCCAAGTATCATACCACTGTTTATAAAGTCATATTTTAAAGAGCGGCAGAATCCTATTATGAGCGGATACAATTTTAACATGGATTCAGATCCACCCACCGTTAATGCATATCCACTCCGTATTTAAGAAAACCTAAAACACAAACAGCATTTCAACATCCAAAAATGGGAGATCTGATTTAATGATGATAAAATCTGTACAATAGAATACTACACACCCATTAAAATAATTATGTAGATATATTACACTTATTGTTATAGAGAGATACACAGGACATAAACGTGTGCTCCGTTTGTTTCTCACTGCAGTCTCCCCGACACTTAAAACAGTGACTGACCAGCACATAGTAGATGCTCAACAAAGATCTGCTGAATAAATACATGAATGAAAGACATTAGTACAAGGAAGAAGCAAATTAAAAGTATGCATCCCATTTTTGTAAAGATATACCTATGGCACAGAAAAAGTATGGAATTGCAAATAATCAAGACATTGATACAGATATTGCTAAGTGGTGGGATGATGGGAATTTTACTTTTCATCTGGAGTCGATATTATTGTTATAGTACTTTTGACGATGAATATTTACTACTTTTGTAAATGAAGTTACTGCTATTCAACAAATAGGAATATTTGACAGAAATCTGTAAAAACTGGTAAAACGATTAATTAGTACAGTTAATTAGTACATCCTCCCCCCACCTGCCAAAACACCCCAGCATTATAAAGGAATACATACTTATTTGTATGATTCTGTGGATTTTGAGCTCAACTAGTTAGCAGATCATGTAATAAAGTTATTGTCAGGAGTGTCAACTAGAGAAAAAACACACAACCTAAAAGTTGAGAATTATGTTTTATTCGGGGACCTTACTGAGGACTATAGGCCAGGAGTCAGCCTCTCACATACTCTGAGGATCTGCTTCAAAGAGGTGAGGGAGGAGCCTGGATATATAGGAGTTTCTGTTGGAAAAACAACAACATGTAGCAGAACATCGCAAGATCACTGCTAATCTCGAAAAACAGACATCTCAAGTTAATGATTTTAGTGCTTTTCTATGTATAGGCAGATGCAAGAGTCTGGGCTCATTGAAATTATTCCTCTGATATGCATCTTAACTATGTAGGGCCAGTATCCAGTTTTTCTCCACCCTGAATTCCCCTCAGGGCTCACCGCAGGGGCAGCTGCAGTGGATGAGGGCTTGATGGTGGACAACATTCACTGTTTACTGGAATGGCAGGCAACACTTTTTGTCCGCAGGAGTAACCTAGCTATACTTGCCACCACGGAGGTAAGCTAATGGTCATGGGGCTGGGGGCGGGGGGGGGGGGGTTAAAGGGGAAAAAAATGTGTAACATCTGCTGATAAGGCAGCAACCATGTTCTCTTAGCTTGGGAAAACCAGTATATGCAATATTGTCACAAGACTTTTCCCGCAGCGCACAAACCCAAACAGAGTTAAGAAGGGAGTCAATCCCCCACCTTGTGGGCACCTGGCGCGGCTGAACCCTGCCTAAAAAAAAAGCGAGGCACACCTCTGTGCCAGTGTGCCAGGAACACATGTCACCTGGGCTCAGTGACCCCTCCACCTCTGAACCTCTTCCTCTGTGGCTCCGCCTAACATGGACAGGAGAAAGAAAAGACAGCCTTATAATTTGCTGCTCTGCCCTGGGGATTTTTCTCTTTCTCCAGTTGGAACTCTCAGCTGGGATTCCTTGTATTTTCTTTTGTGTTACTTCCCATCCTTCCCACATCTCAGCTCACCTCCTCACTTGAGCAGGTACTATTTTCAAAACGCATCACTACAGACCCAGAATGCACCACCCACATGCAGTAAGGAGTATCTGTGTTTAATTCTAGCGGGAGAATTTGGAGGAGCTGGGAACAGTTTAGAATGCGTTGAGCAGTCTAAGGTCAACGGCCAGGCTGGCTGGTATGGTGATTCCTTTCCTTCAGAGACTGCTTGTTTGGGTAAAGGTAAGCTCTGATGTCAGAACGGCCTGTTAATTAAAGCCTGGGGACAGGAAGCCTCCCAGGACTTTCCACAAGAGTGTAACCACTGGCTTCATTCGGCATGGTCTGGCTTCAGCTATGGCAGCCTCTCGCCTGTAGGAAGCTTCATCACCTATCGGCAAACCTGCTGGGACCCGGGCCAGCCCAGGTGAACTCCGAAGAGAGCCGCAGATTGCCATTGGCAGGAAATCAATATTGGAAATGTACTTTCCATAGAAGAATCTGATAACCAAGGAAAGCCGGGTTGGTGCGCTGTGTAAGGAGTTCGGCGTTTCCTAGCAATTCAACGTTAACCCCTTTGCAGCTAATGCTGTACACTCTCCTGGTGGTCCCAAGACCCCAGCTTTTTATTTGCTACCAAGAATCACGCAGGTCGCTTCATTCTGTTTCCCTTTAGACAGCCTCAAGGCCTTAGTTCAATCCCACATTGGCCATGAAGTTTTCTCCAGGTCATCTTAATTTCTCTCCTCCCAGAGTGCTTACCTACCTACTCCACACGTTTCGGTTAGCAGAACGTCTGCACTTATGTGCTACTTCCCTGCTGTGTGTGCAGAGAGCCCTCCTGGGTTGCAAGTTCCCTGAGACAGAAACACGGACCTGCCCATCCTTTATTCCTCCTATCAGCAATTATCAGAGGAAAGGTGGCCCAGAATGTGTCAATGGATGATTGTTCAAAAACAGAGTGAAAGAAGACTCTCCTTTGGCCCTCTTTGCTTCTAAAGGTAAAACCGGTGAGATTTTAGACAAGGAACATGTTAGGGATTTTTCAACAGGAAACAACATCTGACTTGGATGTTGTTTATCTGGGTGTAGTTCACCCACTTGGGAGGTATCCATAACAATATTTAAATTGTTCACCGGATTTCCAATCACCAGATGACTTTTAGTCTATTTCCTCCTATCATTGGTACTTTTGTGCCCAAGAATGCCTAAGCAAAGATGCAGGGAAGGGAGGCCAGGCAGAAGAAAACTAAAGTAAAAGAACATTGAGGCAGAAGAAAACTAAAGTAAAAGAACATTGGAGCAGGAGTTAGGAGACCTAGTTTTTTATTCTCATTGCATAGAAAAAAGCAGAACAGACTGTCCTGGTTCCCTGAACAAGACACACACTTTGCATCGCCAAGTACCCCTCTATGCCTGGCAAACCCTGCTTCTCTCTCAAATCCAGGCTCAGCTATAACCTCCTCTGTGAAGTTTAGCAACAGACTCAAGCAGAATTAATCACAACCTGTTATACATCCCCTTAGCCTTATGATATAGCTGGTTGTACGTGTGCCTTCTTTACATTAAATTGTGAAATTCATTGAGTTGCACAAGGAAGTCACTCAAGGCATTAAAAAAAATCTATGTTTGTGTTACTTAATTGTGAGAATAACTGAGGCATGGAGAATTTTTTTTGAGTTTCCACTATTATCTTTTTATGTATATAAAAATTTGCATTTTTAATTTTTTAAAAACAATTTTTATCGAAGTATAGTTGATTTACAATGTTGTGTTAGTTTCAGGTGTACAGCAAAGTGATTCTGTTATACATACATATATATATTCTTTTTCAGATTTTTTCCATTATAGGTTATTAGAAGATATTAAATATAGTTCCCTGTGCTATACAGTAGGTCCTTGTTGGTTATCTATTTTATATATAGTAGTGTGTACGTGTTAATCCTGAACTCCCCCGCCCCGAGACACAGAGAATCGAAGTGATCTATTCACAGCTCTAAACCGAATCAGCCCTAAGGTAGGGGCGCTGCTTCTGACTTTCGTGCTCAAGAGCCCAGCCACCTAGGTCTCCGAAAAAGAAAGCCCATAAAACACAAATGGAATAGGAAGAGCTGGATAAGACGTGGGAGCCCGTCTGCCTGTGAGCTGAGAGCAGGCTAGGAATCCTGACTCCCGCTGGGACATCTGGCTATGTTGTCCAGAGCCCTCTCCCAGGACACTCCAGGAGGCTCTCCTAAGGGAACCCCTCTCCACTATGGCCTTTTCTACAATTTGAAGGAGAAACTCATAATCAGTAGCTGAGCTGGTTAAAAATCCTTAGTTATTCCACAGGCGAGTTTCATCGGAAAAGTTGATTATTCAGTTCAGACCAACAGCTGTGAACCCTTGCACTGCTCTGGTCTTCATCTCCATCCTGTTACAACCCGGCTTGCAACAAGGCGGTCGTGGTTTCTCACTCGGAGTTACTCGAGCTCCAGGATCTCAGATTTGACATTCCTCCTTCCTGATCACAATGCTCCTAGTTTCCACCTGGACTATTTCCTCACACCAGTTCACACGCTCCAGGCTCCTCCTAACCCCAGCCCTTCTGTCTTACTTCACCTGCTTCACCTGCCCCACTGCCATCCCAACGTGCCAGCCCCTTTGCTTCTACCCTGGAGCACTCCACGCCTGCCACCCAGCCCCACCCTGATGACATCGAATTTTTCTGTTTCCCTCACTAGTACTGTGTACTGCTACAAAAAGGCATCAAACATTATGAGACCATGTTGTATCCGTGCCTTTTAACCTCAACAAGACTTCACTTTATCCATCTGGAGATCCCATCAGCATCTTAAGCTTTGTGTGTTTAAAACCAAACTTTTGCTGGGACTTCCCTGGCAGTCCAGTGGTTAAGCCTTCACACTTCTACTGCAGGGGGCGTGAGTTCCATCCCTGGTCAGGGAACTAAGATTCCACATGCCGAGTGGCACAGCCAAAAAAAATAAATAAAAAGCAATCAAGGGCTTCCCTGGTGGCGCAGTGGTTGAGAGTCTGCCTGCCGATGCAGGGGACACGGGTTCGTGCCCCGGTCTGGGAAGATCCCACATGCCGTGGAGCGGCTGGGCCCATGAGCCATGGCCACTGGGCCTGCGTGTCCGGAGCCTGTGCTCCGCAATGGGAGAGGCCACAACAGTGAGAGGCCCACGTATCGCAAAAAAAAAAAAAAAAAAAAAAAGCAATCAAAAAATCAAACCTCGGCTGTGCCTAGTTCTGTTACCAGTATGACCAATCTCCTAGTCACCAAGCCTTGAAATCAAAGTGAAATTTCTCCTTTTCCTCCTTCCCTCACATTCCAGTCATCAAATCCTGCCCCCTCCCTTTTTGTTTAAATTGCAGTATATTCCTTCTCTCACTCCCCTGCAGGCCGGTACACTGTCCCAGCTAAACCATGATGATAACCTCCTAAACGACCTCGCCTCCTCCAATCTCTGGCCACAGTTCCGTCTGATTTGATTCAGCTAAAGTTCAGTTCTGATGAGGATAATGCCCCAAAGCTGCCGGGAGCCCTCTCCTCTCTGCCAAGTAAAGCTCAAATCCCTGAGGCTGCCGTCAAACTCCTCCCTGCCCTGATCCACAGCCTTAACATTATCCACTGTCGATTTCATGAAGAACAAAACAGAGTGAAGAGAACAGAACATGTCAGGGTGCACCTCACACATTAAGGATAAGTACTGTCATGAAACTCCTGGTTCCTAAAATAAAATAGATCTCTTACTAAGGGTCACATTAAACTTCGAAAACCACTGATCTACATACCATTTACTATTCCTAAACATGCCCTGTGACTTTCATTTTGAAATTACAAAATACTTCAAATATACAGAAAAGTATAAAGGATGATACGACAAACAATTGCTTGTCAAATCTTATGTCATATTTACTTCAGATTTTATTTTTTAAAAAGTTTTTTAAAGGTATTTAAAAAAATTTTTATTTATTTTTGGCTGCATTGGGTCTTTGTTGCTGTGCATGGGCTTTCTCTAGTTGCGGTGAGCGGGGGCTACTCTTTGTTGCGGTGTGCGGGCTTCTTGTTGCGGTGGCTTCTCTTGTTGCAGAGCACGGGCCCTAGGCGCCTGGGGTTCAGGAGTTGTGGCTCGCGGGCTCTGGAATGCAGGCTCAGTAGTTGTGGCGCACGGGCTTAGTTGCTCCGCAGCATGTGGGATCTTCCCGGACCAGGGCTGGAACCCGTGTCCCCTGCATTGGCAGGTGGATTCTTAATCACTGTGCCACCAGGGAAGCCCTACTTCAGATTTTAAAATATATTCATGATCCAGAGAAAACTCTAATTCGAAAAGATACATGCACCCAGTGTTCATAGCATTACTATTCACAATAGCCAAGACATGGAAACAACCTAAATGTCTATCAACAGATGAATGGATAAAGAAGATGAGGTAAATATACAATGGAATATTACTCAGCCATAAAAAAGAATGAAATAATGCCATTTGCAGCAACATGGATGGATCTAGAGATGATCATACTAAGTGAGGTAAGCCAGAAAGACAAATACCATATATTACTTATATGTGGAATCTAAAATATGCTACAAATGAATTTATTTACAAAACAGAAACAGACTCCCAGACATAGAAACAAATGTACGGTTACCACAGGGGAAAGGGGTGGGGGAGGGATAAATTAGGAGTTTGGGATTAGCAGACACAAACTACTATATATAAAATAGATAAGCAAAAAGGTCTTACTGTATAGCACAGGGAACTATAGTCAATATCCTGTAAATAAACCATAATGGAAAAGAATATGAAAAAGAATGTACATATATATACATATATATATATATGAATCACTGCTGTTCACCAGAAACTAACATAACATTGTAAATCAACTATACATCAAGTAAAAAATATACATATGCATGTATATAAATATATGCGTGTACGTATATATGTGTATGTGTGTGTATATATATGTATGACTGTGTGTACACATGCCTGTATGTATCATCTATGCCTATAACGCAGGTAACTGGGACCTAGCCTCCTATAATCACTCATTCCTTTCCTTCCTCCCCAGCAGCAGCCACTATACACTGAACCTGGTGTTTTTCATTTCCACTTATGTTTTCATATGAAAACATTATGAGATTATAAAATTATATAACTACATGTAACGATATAATAAAAAATCATAAAATTAAAAATCCAGGGCTTCCCTGGTGGCGCAGTGGTTAAGAACCCGCCTGCCAATGCAGGGGACATGGGTTCGAGCCCTGGTCTGGGAAGATCCCACATGCCGCGGAGCAACTAAGCCCGTGCGCCACAACTACTGAGCCTGCGCTCTAGTGCCTGCGAGCCACGACTACTGCAGCCCATGCACCTAGAGCCCATGCTCCACAACAAGAGAAGCCACCACGATGAGAAGCCCGCACACTGCAACGAAGAGTAGCCCCCGCTCGCGGCAACTAGAGAAAAGCCCGCGCGCAGCAACGAAGACCCAATGCAGCCAAAAATAAATAAATGAATTTTTAAAATTAAAAATAAATAAAAATCCATAAACTATATATATTGTTTTGGATATTTTAACCTTTATATAAATTTTGCACCTAACCTCCTGCAGCCTTCTTTCTTTCATTTAATGTTTTGTGTTTTTTCCATATTAATTGCTACATGATTCTCTAATTGATTCATTTTCTCTGCTGAATATTTTCCAAATACCCCAATTTATTTGTCCATCCTCCTGTGGACAGACATGCAGGTTATTTCCTGTATTTGCTATGACAAACAAGGCTGCAGTGTGGTCTTCTTAGCTGTGGGTCTAGAAGGGGGATTCCCCTTCAGGTCTTAGGCCAGGCTGTTCCCTTTACCTGGAAGGGCCTCCTCCCTATCTCTACCTTAGAAAACCTCACCCATTCCTGAAGGCACCTCTCAGAGGGTGATTCCTCCATGCCTTCCGATCTACCCAAAGCAATATCCCTTCTCTTGCAACCTGCAAGTTTGTGTCACAAAATGATGTCATCACATATAACTTTGTCCTGTGGTTGTTTGGGTACTTCTATATCCCTAGCAGGCCTTACGGGCAAGCACTGTCTCACGTGGCATTAAATTCCCTCCCCGCAACTTAGAGCCTGGCACGTAGACTTGCCCAGAGTAGACCCTCAATGAATGAATGTGGAGTCCACTGAACTTTCCTTCCTTCTTTTGCTACTAAGTACTGCTATCACCACGGAATGACTTATATCTAATGACAACAGTATATACCTAAAGGGTGCTACCTTCCCATGAATTATCATTTCACCACCAAGAGAAGCCTGTCTCTACCGTCCACACTCTGTGTTGGGAGAAAATGGATGTAGAGGGGGACACTCAGCTTGATAACCACCAAGGGCCAAATGCCTGTAGGCAGCTGCTTGTGCATAAAGATCAAGGAAAATATTCTTCCTCCTCTCTTCAAAGCTCCCAAGATACCACGTTTATGCCAAAAATTTTATAAGAATTTTGCTCAGGGAGTTCTCTGGTGGCCAAGTGGTTAGGATTCCGGGCTTTCATTGCCGTGACCTGGGTTCAACACCTGGTCGGGGAACAGAGATCTCACAAGCCGTGTGGCATAAAAATAATTTTGTTCAGAACTAAAAGCAAACATTGGGCAGATAAGAGGGTTACCAAAACACGGGTTGGGGGGTGAGGATGGGGCTAGTTTTGAGCTTGGTGCTGTGCTTCTTCAGTCAACCTATGCTCACTGCCATCAGCGTAGACAGGACTTAGAGAGGAAGTATGCTTCTCCTCCCTTCACCTCGCCCCTGCAACTTTAGCAATGATCGTGCAACTTTAGTCTGGGGAGAGAGTCACAAACAGCATGTGTGTTTTCAGTGGCTGCTGGTGTGGCTTCAGAATCCTCGCCTGGGGCCAGGATCGTGAAGGGGCAAAGGTGCCTGATACCTACAGATGTTCATCTCCCCTCCAAGTTCAGTGCCGTGGAGGTGGGGGCATGGTGACAGATTTCTTCCTGATTCCAAAGTAGAGATTCATGCTCATTGTACTTCTTTTTGATGGAAAAAAGATTAAAAAATGAGATGTGAAAAAAATCAATTCAAGAATCCACTGCTGCAAACCTCTTTCAATTTTTTTCATGAGTACAGAGTAGTGGCTTAAATGATGGTAAGTTGATACCTCTTTATACCAGCCTCATAAATTAGTAATGTAACATGTCCAGATCACAGGATTTTTCTAAGCAGCTCACCATTCCATGCCATATGACCTACCAGATGGAGAAAAACAGAAGTAAGTACTCTTGAGCTGCACTGCCTAGTTTTGGGTTGACAGAAAGCTCAGCTGAAGCCCTGAAAATCCTAGTCTTATGGAGTTTAAAACATGTATTGGAAATGGGCTAAACAACAACATGCAAACTTAGGTGTAATTAAAAAATCAAACTCCTGACTGTTGTTTCTAGGTTATGGAGTTTGACTGTAGAAAGGGCCAAGTATAAGAACAACCATTTCTCTTTACTGTAATATAACCTCAAGTCTCAGATGACATCTGATTATAATCTGTGCAAAGTGCTACCGGAGTGCCTGGATTGCTTTTCCAGTTGAGTTGAAATGCCCATGTCCACAGTTTCTGCGTCAGCTGCCCACCGCTCGTGAACTTTACAGATACACACCACGTGATCATTGCCCGGGTCTCGCCACACATCATCTGGGGGCCCCGGACGATCTAGACACCGACTGTAATCACAGCCGAGGGACAGACAACTCCTTCCAGGCCTTGCTCAAATCTCACCTTCTCAAGGAGGTGCAGACAAAAAATGTTGCCTGCCACTGCAGTAAACAACGAATGCTGCCCACCAGCAAGCTGTCAGCCACTGCAGCCGCCCCTACAGTGAGACTTGAGGGGAATTCAGGGTGGAGAAAAACAGGATACTGGCCCTACAGAGTTGAGATGTACATCTACGGAATAATTTCAATGAGCCCAGACTCTTGTATCTTCCCACAGATAGAAAAACACTGAAATCATTAACTTGAGATGTCTGGTTTTTGTGACTAGCAGTGATCTTTTGATGTTCAACTACGTGTTTTGTTTTGTTTTGAGCAAAAATTCCCATATATCCTGGCTCCTGCCTTACCTCTTTAGAGCAGATCCTCAAAGCTGTCGGAGAGGCTATCTCCTGGGTTATAGTCAGCCCTCGGTGAGGCCCCTGAATAAAACTTAACTTGCAACTTTTAGGTTGTGCGTTTTTCTTCAGTCGAAAGGGGCCTCCCCACTTCCCTATTGATCTAATACTGCATCTGCACCCTCCCGAGCTCTCTAGAACCCCGATACTCTGCTTTACTCTTTTTTTGGTTTTCTATTGTACTTTTCACCTTGTGATCTAATGTATTATAGTCTTTCTCATATTTTTTAAAAAATTGTGGTACATACACCTAACATAAAATTTCCCATCTTAACCCTTTTTAGCTGTACAGTTCAGTAGTGTTAAGTACATTCACATTGCTGTGCAACCATCACCAACATCCATCTCCAGAACTCCCTTCATCTTGCAAAACTGGAATTCTATACCCAGTAAACAACAATTCTCCAATTCCCACTTCCTCCAGCTCCCGGCAAACATCCTTCTACTTTCTGTCTCTATGAATTTGACTACTCCAGGTACCTCATATAAGTGGAATCATACAGCATTTGTCTTTTTGTGTCTTATTTCACTTAGCATAACGTCCTCCAGGTTCACCAATGTTGTAGACCATGTGTCAGAATATCCTTCCTTTTTAAGGCTGAATAATATTCATTGTATGTATACACTATATGAATATGTATATACTCATCCACTGATGTACCTTTAGGGTGCTTCCACCTTTTAGACTATTGTGAATAACACTGAATGTAAGCGTGCAAGTATTTCTTTAAGATTGCTTTCAGTTCTTATGGGTATATACTCAGAAGTGGAATTGCTGGATCATTGGTAATTCTATTTTTTAAGTTTTTGAGGAACTGCCATACCATTTTCCACAGTGAGTGCACCATTTCACATTCTCACAATAGTGCAAAAGAGTTCCAACTTCTCTGCATCCTTGTCAACACTTGTTATTTTCTGGCTATTGACTGTAGCCACTCTAATGGGTATGAGGTTAATATATTATTTTTATTTATTAAGTTTATTGTCTGTCCTAGCCCTGCTGCTGGCCCAGAATATAAGCCCCATTAGCAGAGGTATTTTTGTCTGTTTGTTCACTTATGTATCCACTGGTACCTAGAACATTACTTGGCTTATACAAAAAGTGCTCAGTAAATATTTATTGTAAGAATGAGTGAACAAATGGATGAATGAAAGAAAGACATACTAAAAGTATACTGGCTTTTACCTTCCTTGTTTCTATGTCAAAATCTCAATCTTGGCTTTGACCATCATAATATATATATATGAACCTCCATGGATGAACCTGGAGGACATTATGCTAAGAGATGTAAGCCGGAGACAAAAAGACAAATGCTGTATGATTCCACTTATATGAGGTACCTACAGTAGTCAAATATATATATATATATATATATATATATATATATATATATATATAGATGTGTGTGTGTATGTATGTGTGTGTGTGTGTATATATATATATATATGTGTGTGTGTATATATATATATAAAACCTTTATCCAAGCTACTTAGGACATTTTTCTTTTGGCTGAGCCATGAGGCTTGTGGGATCTTAGTTCCCTGACCAGGGATCGAACCCGGGCCCCCTGCAGTGGAAGCACGGAGTCCTAACCACTGGATCGCCAGGGAATTCCCCCTTAGGACCTTTTGAAAGCATTTGCTGAGTTTACTATGTGCCGTTATTATGTTCAATATTATTCAGATGGAAATTCTGAAGCACCTGGAGTTTAATTTGTTTTTGACAGCTCACAAGAAATCCATAAGAAAACCAAGGAGAGAACCCGTAGTACACAGAAAACTTAGTCATTACATGGAATGGGGCTTATTTAATGCCCACAAGGTTATCTCTGCTCAGCTGTAACAAAGATACCTCAAAATGAATACAACCCACAGAGAGAATTGAGCTTCCTCCACTAAACCTATTTCTATCCCATGTTCCTTGTTTCTGTTCAGTAAATCGCTTCAGCCAGGTGCTCAAGTCAGAAACCAGAGATATATTTTTCCCTCATCTTTACCTGGTGCTCCTCTTTATCCAGTCGCCAGTAATAGTTATTATAGTAACTCAGTATAAGGAGCACTTACTCTACGCTGGGCACCGTTCTAAGTTCTTTGCATGTTATTAACTCACAATCATTCCTCACAACTCTATGACATGGGATTTATTCTTCCTACCTACTGTACAGATGAGGAAAGAGGTTAAGTGTCTTGCCCAAGGTCACCTAGACAGGAAGTAGTGGAGCCAGAATCCAGAACCAGGTAGGCTCACTCCAGAGGCCATGCCCTGAATGTCTACCCTATTCAGGAAGTGCTTTCTGTTCCAATCTCATTTATTGAACATCATTCTAAAATGCATTAGTTCACTTTCCTAAATGTGTAAGTGATAATTTTGATAATTCAGAACTGTCCAGGTCCTTCATCTCCTTCTGGATGTCAGTGGTCATGACGCAGCTTGGATGATGGAGGTACCAATGGTCAAGAAGACTGGACGGTGCCTGTGGTGAACCTAAGGATTTACTGGGAAGTTGTTCTTAAATAAAAGTTCTAACAGGACTTTATTTTCTTGTGTTTTGATGTTTTTGTCTTCAAAGTAGAATATGTCAGTAAATATTAGTTTAAGTGAAGACTTTGATTAATCAAAGCTACCCTGAAGTAGATACTCGGTCATTAATATCAACAAGCCACAGCCATTATAAACACCATTAAGAAACAGACTTCTCCTTCTTTGAAGTTGTATTGATCTTGGAGGTAAAGTGAGCTGCAAGGCAGCAGGCCCAAATCCTACTCTCCTCAAATTAAATGAATCACATACTTAAAAATAAACCACAATCCTTCTGGCACCAGTAGCGCCATCTGTAAACTTAGAATATTAAAGGCCAACAATTTGATATTTCTGAATTAAAGTTGAAGGAAAAAAAAAAAAGAATGTCATTACAAGCCTAAGACAAGATGACTACAGGTCCAAAAAGTGTCACTTCCAAGTTTTAAGCTTATTCAGTGTCTAATAGCCAATTATATAAGCTCACCATCAAGTCAGCATTCAAATAAGATGCTTTTAAACTCCAAAGAGTGTGTTCTCAAGTCCCAGGGTGCCGGTAGAAAACAAAAGACACAGTACCAGCCAGAAGCTATTCCAGCAAGTTCCACAGATCATATGGTCTTGGGAAGAGACAAGCACTTATTGTTACGAGAAAAGTTCAAGGTCAGCACAGTACTTGCAGTTCCACTGCCCCAGTGCTCCCTTCCACAAAGGATTGTAGTATCTACTGAAAAGTTGCAATTATTCCCCAGCTCGCTATTTCAGCCTCACAGGCCACTTATCCACACCAGAGAATTCAAATACTTTGGACGTTCCTGAATAACAACAGCAAATGATGTTTTTTTGGCTTATTTTATATGATGTCCTAAAAGATGGAGAAAGTAAAGAATAATAGTAAGCCAGGGGCCTTCCTGGTGGCGCAGTGGTTGAGAGTCCGCCTGCCGATGCAGGGGACACGGGTTCGTGCCCCGGTCCGGGAAGATCCCACATGCTGCGGAGCGGCTGGGCCCGTGAGCCATGGCCGCTGAGCCTGCGCGTCCGGAGCCTGTGCTCCGCAACGGGAGAGGCCACAACAGTGAGAGGCCGCAAAAAAAAAAAAAGTACACACTTAGGAAAGGGATTCTAAATCTAACCTGATTTTTTGAAAAATACCTTTAGAATACTTGGTCAATCTAATGCGTTCTTTGACCTATACGGTTTTCCCCCTCTCCCTTCCTCTGCCCTCACTATACTGTTGAGATTTCTGAAATGGAAAAAGTGCCTCTGCCGGTCCTTGCTGGTAAGTCAGAGCACTCCAAGATGAGCTTTTTCTTGCGAAAAGACTTTTCTTGACGTTTTCTTGTAAAAGAATGTACTGTTGATTAAAGCAAGAGAAAACCACACTCACGCACACCAGCCTGATCTTAACCTCCCAGACAGCAGCTCGGCATCCTCTGTTAACCATCCTGGAGACAGCCAGGCCTGCAGCAGCCCTTGCAGCTTCTGCCTGACCAGCTTATCAGAGGGTAACAATTTCTGGTGACTACAGATGGGCCCAAACCATTCCTTACAGCCCTGTACATTATCTACAATATGGTCATAAATACTTATAGCATCTTCTGTCAAGGAAGTCCTGTTGCTTCACAGGCATTATCTTAATGCCCTCCAAATGTCTTCAAACGGATGTTAGTCAGCTGAGAGTGAGTTAATTATAACCAGGCACTACATTTCTCCTTGCATCTCATTAAACTACACTGAATCTAAATTCAACTTAATACAACTGCTCTACCAGATTAGGAACTCCTAAAGGACAGGCTTTGGGCTCCCATTTCCTTTATATTCCCCCTGGGCATTAAACATTCTGGTTCTCCATAAAAAGGATGACTTTAATTAGTCTTACTGACTCACCAACCAAATTACAAACCCAATCTACAAACCCACTATGGGTTGGAAAGGAAGAGTCACGACCTCCAATTCCTCCGTGAACCATCAATGTTTAAAACATTTTCCCCATCATCTGCTTTCCAGAAAGGGTTTAGCATGCCTGAGTGGTGACACATCCCCCTTTAATCTGATTCTTGGTGAAAGAGGAGAGAGCTGGCCCCTTGCTGTTAGGGACCCAATGTGACCACAGGCAGAAAGGCTCAAGAGATTTTAGTGTGGGAAGGGCTTTAAAGACCACTTACTTAGGAAAGGGCACAGAGGTGTCAACCCTAGGCCACACTCTTGGTAACTGGCTTCCTGGGGTCCCGCACTGAGAGGCATTCAGGCCCCGGCGAGCTCCAGAGAAGATGCTGTGATCGATGTACAAGTCTGCCACTGCTCCTGGGGGACACCAGGCTCAGAAGGGGGCCGTGGCACAAAGCCATGTATTTGCCATCCCTGAGCTGACTCTATGATGAAGAGCTAGCAACTCACAGTCTACTATTTTCCTTAGTTTTCAAAAAGTAGAAGTCCCAGCAATCATAAAAAATTATTTCAGGGACCTCCCTGGTGGTCCAGTGGGTAAAACTCTGTGCTCCCAATGCGGGGCCTAGGTTTGATCCCTGGTCGGGAAACTAGATCCCACATGCATGCTCCAACTAAGAAACCCGCATGCTGCAACTAAGAAGTCCACATGCCGCAACTTTAAAAAAAAAAAAAAAGATCCCACGTGCCACAACTAAGACCTGGTGCAGCCAAAATAAATAAATAAATAAATAAATAATTTTGAAGATTTGCAACAGCAAAGGTTTAAGGAAAACAGATGTTCCCTGAAAAAGACACAGGCTGAGGTCCTCACGGACCCAGAAATTGTTACCGTCTGATAAAGTGGTCTCATGGTGTTCCCAGAGAGAGTCAAAGGTGGAATTTCTAGGCTCGTCCTCACCTGCACCCTGACAAGGACCACCATTTAGTGCTTCACAGGAGAGAGGATTAAGAAGGGCTGGGTAGTCCTCCAGTGATTACATGGCTTCTGTGATTGGACTTCATGGGGAAGCGGGTAAGAAAAGAAACTGAGGTTTGAGAATCACTTAAAAGTCAGCGATTCCCAAAGCCAAAGGAAAAGTATTAAACAGAAAAGTCAGTGTGATGCTTGTTTTGATAGGAAAAAATGGAGAATCAATTTCTTGAACTTGAACTAGCAAAGCTCCTTGATCAGCCAATCAATAGTATTCATGTGTTTTCTGCTCTGTTCTTAACCCTGATGGGCCAAAAGGGTAGCCACAAGGCAAATGACACGGTTCCTTTCCCCACCAGCTTATATAATCCCCACCCTGAGGTGGGCTGGGACGCCTGAGGCCAGGGCAGATCTCTGGAGAGACAGGTGGCCTCCCAACATCTACTCTGTGTTGTCAGCCAACCGCTCCCAGGTGAGGGGAACGTTTTTTGGCAGCAACCGTAGTACACAGCAGGCAAGATACCTTAAGGAAAGGCCAGGGAGAGGAGGCAGACATGTGATTCTGGAGACAAATAAACACAATTAGCTGTGCTAGAAATGAACTGAAAAGACTCAGTGGGAAGACTATGATTCCTTCTGCCAAGAGAGAAAACCAGAGGAAAATTCATTTTAAAAGAAACCTTTTACTTCCCTTGGCAGCCAGAGCACGACAGTCATATTCTCTGTGAAGTCCTTTTCATTGTGGGTTTCTCCACCCTTTCAAACACTAGCACGATAAGGGTTTGACTGCTTTGTCAGATTTGCTGCCCAAAGAGGATCCATTAATATTTCAGGCCAGTCCTTTCATTCCTTGAGATGACAAGTCTAAGACTTTCACAGCCATTCTAACCCTGTGAACCTAAATATACCCTGCTTGCAGCAATGACTGGGTGGTTGAATTCACAGAAATCAATAGTGTTGTCCCTGGGAGTTTATTTTCCTGCTTCCAGGATCCAATTCCACAGTGTAGGATTAGCTAGAGCAGAGGGGTCTAATGGCTACCTTAACACAGTGTGGTGGTTAACAGGACAGGCTTTGGAGTTAGGCAACTTGGGTTTGAATCCTGACTCTGCCTTGGATGGCCTTGGGCAAATAATTTAACCTCCTTGTGTCTCACTGTCTTTACCTATAAAATAAGGATAGAGTGGTACCTAATAGGGTTGTTGTCATGTTTAAAGAATTATGATAAAAGAGCCCTCATCTTTTAGAAATGCATTCTGAAATGCTCCCAAATCATGAAATGGTGGCTTGGGTTTGCTTCAAAATCATTTGGAGGTAAGGTGTATGTAGAGAAGTTGGCCATGAGTTGGTAATTGTTGAAGTTGGGGATGGGCACATGGAGGTGTATTCTACTATTCTGTGCACCTCTGTCTGTCTGAAATATTCTATAATAGAAAGTTTAAGAGAGAGAGAAGATAATACAGGTAAAACTGCTAGCACACAACATGTGCTCAACTAATGCAATCTGTCCTAGATCAGAGAGGGTCTTGAAGCTGTCATTTCTACGTTCAAAAGGAACCAGGATCACAGCTTGCCTCTCTAGAGACATGAGTTGGCTCTGGGGCCAGCAAGATGGGGGGTCAGGGGGTTGCAACTGAGAACTTCACTGTCACTCTAGGCCATCCATTATTGCCCAATCTTTTCATCATCAAACCTGTTTTTTTTTTTTTTGTTTTTTTTTTTTTGGCCAAACTGTGAGGCATGTAGGATCTTAGTTCCCTGACCAGAGATCAAACCTGTGCCCCAGCAGTGGAAGCGCAGGGTCTTAAGACTGGACCACCAGGGAAGTCCCATGAAACCTGTTTTAAAGTGATTATTATAAGTTCTCCATGCTTTGAAAGTTTTCTAAATCAACAACATCCATTAAATGATTCATCACCCTGTATCTTTCAGCCAGATACACCTAATCACAGGCCAGAGTTTAGATGAGCTGGCAGGTGGCTCCAAATGAAGCTACTATCACCGCAGCCTAAAGCAAAGGACTTTCAAGTTTTAATGGTCTGTGCAGCTGTTTGACACACATATACAGTATGTGGTTTTGTAGGCATATGAAATCATGAAGACGGGCTCAACGCACTACCCCCAGCCCCTGCCCCCCTGAGCCTATGCTTTCAATAGGTTCAGGGAACCACATATATAAATTTAGTAACTCCGAGCTTCCGGAATCCCTTAAATAGGGTGATGAGCTGGGCGGACAGGAAATCCCACCCTGGACCCATTCCAGGTTACAGATGCACTGTAAGGGAGCCCTTTATTAAACCCAAACTCATCTGCCCCAGGCCCTCTCAGAAATGAGGAATCTGTAACCAGCTCTGATACTTACTAACTGTAGTGGCCTTGAGCAAGCCACTTCATTTCTTTTTCTCATTGGTAAACTGGGATCTCTCTCTCCTAAACTTGTTTCGGGGAGTAGAGATAAGGTTAAAAAAAAAAAAGCGCATTGCACAATGCCTGACACACAGGAATTGTTCAATACACAGTAGGTATTTTATGTTTCTGTATGCCTTCATGCACACGTGGGTGTATTATCATTACCCCCTTTGGAATTAGGTCAATATATCTAGACACAATGGTCCTCCAGGCCATAAGACATATCACAGCCACATAATTATAAATAGTTTTTTTTTTCTTTCATGGGACAAAACTGTGCACGTACTTCATGAATTAACCTGAACCTCTTTGCCACAATGAGATTTGATGAACCAGTTTCTACCTGCCTGAAATGCTGCCCAGTTTCAATGAAATTCTTGGTGCTTTACCTGAACCTGTCTGTTTGGGTGACATTCTACCACTGCAGCCAATTCCAACCCAAGCATTAGCCCATGCATGAAACTGACTAATGCTACTTTATGAAGTGCTCAGGCTTCCTGGCAACTCAAGAGAACAATATTGATGCCCTTATCTTGCTTAAGTGCAGGAATAGAAAAGCTAAGATGAGACTCCTGGAATGAATTCTTTGGACGGAGTGAAATACACCAGGGAGAATATAAATTTCCTAATTCAAGAGCCACTACACTCATCATTGATTTCACATCCTCCTCCTTTTTCTCCCATATTTTATACAACCAATTTGAGTCTAAAAGGAAAATGAGAAGATAGTTTTCACCAACAAAGTTTCATTTCTCACAAAAGTACGATCTACAGGCAATATTCAGCGGAGTATGTGTATTTTCATTCCATCTTCAAGTGGTTTGGGTAAGGGTAGCCCTTCTCCAGTTTCTAGACTGTAGACTTATCTTGAACCTCTTGGGAAATTCTCTCAGACTCCAAAGAGCAGGTGCAAGAATAGGGCAAATACATAGTTTCAAGCTACTGGTGAAAAGCAACAAATTATCTATTCCTTAAGAATTGAGGGTTTTTTTTTCTTCTTTGCTTTTCTTAATCTTGGACTACATCACCCTAAGATGCCCTTAATGCTAGTGTCTCAAGACCAACAAAAACCTCTTAAATCAATAACCCTAGCTCTGATCTCCTTTAGGTTCTTACAGTCCCAGGAACCAGCTCAGCCTGGAAAGGGGGGAGAGCTCGGTTCTTCTCTGGGTGTGTTCGTCTCGAAATCTTGAAGTCTCCCATTACCTCTATCATAGACTAACATTTATTATAATTATTATTAATTCACTCATTCAACAAGCCCTGCTCTGCTATAGTATGGAGTCTTCGTCACATAAGACAACAGGGTCAGTTTATTAGCAATCTAGATGGCTTGGAGCTTGTACCCTTCCAGACACGCTGAGGACGAAAGACTTCCCTAAGCCCCAGGCTTTACTCAACCTGATTGTCCAACCCAGGTGACTTCCAGCAGAGGGCGGTTCCCCACCTTTGGGGAATTGGGGTTCTGAATGTCATGTGGGATAACATGAGGTCTTTTTTTTCTTTTTTAATTAATTATTTTTTAAACATCTTTATTGGAGTATAATTGCTTTACAATGGTGTGTTAGCTTCTGCTTTATAACAAAGTGAATCAGCTATACATGTACATATATCCCCATAACATGAGGTCTTATTCTTCCACTCTAAGCACCTGAGTACAGCCAACCAGCACCTTCTACTTACACATGGCCTGAGCTTCGCTTCAGCTCTGTGCACAGGTATGAAAAAGCCTTGAGGAATCCTTTCCCCACCTACCTCTGAAGCAAAACATCCTCCCTACAACTCAACTCCAAACTGTCACCTCTGTAGGGGCAGGGACTGCATTTGGGTTCAACATTCCATCTTTACCCCGTGTTCAGCATAGACCCTGGCCCTGGTAAGCCCTTAATACTGATGAATGAATGAACAAACAAACGGATGAACGAACAAGATATCCTTTGCTTCTCAGACCACTTCCCAGAAGTCCATCAAATCTCACTCCACAGGGTCACTGTTCAGGTTCCTTCTCAGCCAGGACTACCCAGGCCACACATGAGGTTGGCACTCCTAACCCCCAGGTTGCTCAAGGGTCAACTGTACATTTCCTGACATCAGTAGATGTTCAGTCAATAGTTATTATTTTGATGTATTATTTGAAGTTGCATCAAGTTCATGCTCCATCTACATCAGAAGAGACAGAAAGGTGTGGTGGATGGAGCCCTGTAGCAGTAATCGGAAGCTACTCAACCTGGGTTTGAGTCCCTGTTTTTGCCCTTTTCTCACTGTGACTTTGACAAATTTCTTACCATCTCCAGCCCCAAGTTTCCTTCATCTGTAAAAAAAAAAAAAAAAAAAAAAATCAATATGGTATCTGCCTTCCATGCCTCACAGGGTGGTTGCAAAAGTTGTATCTGACAAGGTATATAAAAGCACTTTGAAAACTGTCCAGCAGGGCTTCCCTGGTGGCGCAGTGGTTGAGAATCCATTTGCCAATGCAGCAGTCACGCGTTAGAGCCCTGGTCTGGGAAGATCCCACATGCCACGGAGCAACTAAGTCCATGTGCCACAACTACTGAGCCTGCGCTCTGAAGCCTGCGAGCCACGACTACTGAGGCCACGTGCCACAACTACTGAGGCCCACACGCCTAGAGCTGGTGCTCCAAAACAAGTGAAGCCACGGGAATAAGAAGCTCGCACACCTCAACGAAGAAGCCCCCGCTAGCTGAAACTAGAGAAAGCCCGCATGCAGCAACAAAGACTCAACACAGCCAAAGATAAATAAATAAATAAATTTATAGAAAAAGAAAAATGAAACCTGACTTGGTTCTGTACACAATGGGTTCAAAAGCCAAAGCTGTCTATTTAAAGCATAGTCCCTGGATTTACCAACCAGACATAATACTAAGAGTTACCATTTACGGGGCACCTCTGTGAGCTAAGTACTTTGTATACACCATCTCACCTATTCCACAATAGCACTTCAGACTTGCATTTCATAGACACTCAGGTTAAGGAACTCACTCAGGGTTGTTCCAGGATGCTAACCCAGGTTGGCCCCCACTCCAGGTCCCTTGCTCTAGTCTAGGGTCTCTCAGCGCTACTGACATTTGGGGCTGGAAAAGTCTTTGTTGTAAGGGGATGTCCTGTGCATTATACTATACCTAGCAGAATCTCTGGCCTCTACCCATTAGATGTCAATAACATCTCTCCTCTTCCCAGCTGTGAAAATCAAAAACATCTCCAGACATTGCCAAATGTCCTGGTGGGTTGCGGGGCGGGAGGATGCAAAAACACAGCCACTGCTCTTTACTAAGAACCACTGCTCTAGTCTAAACCACGCTGCTGTATTGTTTTCTGGGTGTAAACCACCATTCAGAAGAGAGAGAGAGCAAGGGCCAAACACCGCTATGGAGGTGATAATCAGAACACTCTGGGAAAGTATGGAACAACAATAATAGCCCCCTATCCTATGGTTATACAGTGATCCCTCAGTATCTGTGGGGGATTGGTTCCAGGACCCTCCTCAGATACCAAAATCTGTGGATGCTCAAGTCCATTATACACAATGGCATAGTATTTGCATGTAACCAACCCACATTCTCCCATATACTTTAAAACATCTCTAGATTACTTATAACACCTAATACAATGTAAATGTTATGAAAATAATTGTAAATACAATGTAGATGCTATGTAAAGTAAATGCTACATAAGTAGTTGCCTGAGCATGGCATATTCAAGTTTTGTTTTTTGGAATTTTCCGGAATTTTTTTCCTAAATATTTTCCGATGTTTATTTCAATTCACAGTTTAAGGCAAGACAAGAAAATTTTAAACATGAAATTTTTCTCTGCCCTTTGGCCTCCTCCCTCCCCTCTACCGTGCATAGTGCATCTGCATTATGCATTAACCGGACTCGCCAGTGGCAGAAACACCTGTTCAAACATAAAGATCAATTGTTCTTCTGACTGCCACCTAACTCTTTAGAAGATAACATTCCTTTGTCAATCCTTAAGGGGTCATAATAACACACCCTCACCTTATACCTGCAGACATCTTTGGGGAGCTTTATATACAATACCAAGATATCATTTCCCTTAAAGACAGCAATTAATGCAGAACAGACTGCTGAGATGACCTGGGGAGATACTGGGCCACACCTAATGAAAGCTCTTCACTTAAATACTTATGACCTTGTTAATGTTACTAGCTATATTACTTGTATTCTGCCTATTGTACAGGATTATTGCTTCTTGCATGACCAAATGTGTGACTGAGCCTCCAACAAAATTAATGATGATTAGTCAACTTGAAACGACTGATCAAAGATATAGTTCTACAAAATCAATGATTATAATAGTGTAACTCTAGATGTGGGAAGAAGCAACAAGAGGGAACCATTTCCTGGACTATAACGGAATGTAAGACAGGTGATCCAGAGGCTTTTGGCCACTGGTAACAGGGCCTAGTCCAGTAATAGCACACTGAGTGGCTTATCAACCAAATCCTCGTCTGACCTGGGAATGAGCATTCCTAGAGCTGTGGGACAAAGTGCTCACGAAATGCCTCCTAAGCCTTGATCAAAATTAAGACTAAAAGGGAAGGGAGTGTAAGACGAAGAATGCTGCCCACCGTCCATTTCTACAAGGAACAAGTCATTGGCCACTGCAGTCGCTGACCTATGCAGAACACCCTGAAAGGAATTCAGGGCGAAGATCAGGAGGAAGCCTTTTGTGCTGCGGGAAAACTGACAGAACCGGCCCTCAGGTAGTTAGATATTTTCGGGAAAAGATTTTATGAATCCAGTGTTTTGCATCTTCCCATACTTAGAGGAGCACTAAAACCATTAACTAAGGTACCTGTTCCTCGCAAATAGCAGTCACCTCTACCAAGATGCGTGCTTGGTTGCACGTACCCCCTTCTCCAAAATCACACCTATACTGGCCTCCCCCTTTACCTCTTTGGAACAGTCCTCAGAGCTCTCTAAGAGATTGTCCCCTGGGTTATAATCCTCAGGTTGGCTCAAATAAAGATTTTCCATTTCTTTCTCAGATTGACTATGGATTAATTTTTTTTAACATCTTTATTGGAATATAATTGCTTTATAATGGTGTGTTACTTTCTGCTTTATAACAAAGTGAATCAGCTACACATATACATATATCCCCGACTATGGATTAATTTTTTTGACATTTCCATCCACAGTTGGTTGAATCTGAGGATGCAGAGCGCCCCCCCCATCCAGCCCCCACAGGGAAGGCAGACTGTGTATCACTTTACAATTCACTAAATACTTTTAGAGCCCTTATCTCCTTTTATGGCATGTGAGTGCATAGCAGGATCTAATCTACGTCAAAAAATATGAACACTATTGAGAGATCTATATATTTAACCTTCTCCAAGAAATTGAGGGAAAAGAACATGCAGTGAAATCCATATTAATCCTTAGCCCTATAAGCCATTAGGAGAAAAAATACTCTTGCTAATGCATTGTCCTAAGAGAGCACATTATGTGAACTTCTGGAGGAAGAAATCTGTTTCTTATACCTCTGTCTCCTGAACAAACTTTGCTGAAATGCAGAGAACTCTCACTAAATGTCGAACATTCCATGAAACCTCTATTTCATAGTAACCCCGAACCATTGGATTAAAAATTATGATAAAATTATTTGTATGCAAGTATTTTTAATAAAATTCATAAATCTGCAAAAGATTAAAGTCGATATTTATGGAAGAGCTGAGAACATAGTGCCAGGTTCTTCCTCCCTATCATTTAAAAAAAGCAGAACAAAACTCCAGTTTAACTGAAACAAACGTTCCCCAGAATCATCCCTTTCAATATATGCCAAGAAAACTATAGCTACGTCGTTAGAATAATATTTTATTGGATCAAGGGAAAAAATTATAGGAGAAGCTTTTAAACAATTTTCCTTCAGCTTTTGACCAAACTCTTATACCTAACACACAATCAAAACAGGACTGTTCGTTTTTTAAAATATCAGAATTCAAAATAAAGTAGCCTAGCTCTGGTTGCAGTAAAGGTGACTGTTTAAAAACTCCTGAGAGGCTAGGAGAGTAAAAACCAGGTGTTCTCATTGACATGTTGATTTGCAAAGCCCAGCCAAAGGGAATGTCATTACTTGGAAATGATAAATTTCTACATGGCTTAAAAGGAATTTTAATACATAACTATCAATAAGCACTATTAATAACACAAAGAGCAAGACTTTATGTATGGGGCACTGATCTCAGGGCTCTATATGCATAATCTTATTTCATCTTCATCACAGTCCCATGAGGTACCTACTCACTATATCTTCATTTTAGGGTAGAAAAACTGAGGCCAAAAGAGATGAATAACTTGTCCAAGATCACAGCTAAATCAAGATTCAAGCCATGGCTATATGAAGCTTTGGGTTAACAACCTGAAAAAAAATTGGGAATTTATGGAACCAATGGAAGAAAAAGGATATGTTAATTTTTCACGCTGTGTGCTATGGAATCACAAAACTGAAATGGATTTTCAGAAATCATTCTCTTCCGCTTGATTCTATATAGATTCCTTCACATAAAAACTCAGGTACCAGGCATTAATGACCCATGGGGTAAGTGACTTTCTGACTACATTTTTTTCTGAAAAAACAAGTCTTTTGTTCATCTTGCTTTCTGTAAAAATGCAAAGGGATGGAAACTGCCTGGTAAAGAGTACATGGAAGGGGAAAAGAAAGGCTTATTTTCTCCAGCCCAATAAGCCATAAGGTATAGCAAGGTACTATAGGGCCAGTTTTTTACACACATGCCAGAGCACGAACATCCAAATGAAGGTTGCATTTCACAGCAACTGCTTTACAATCCTAAACACATACATATACTCTTTACTGGATGACCCCTGTAGACCTGCTAGTCCTTCAAGAAGACTTTCATTACCTTAATGGACATACTTCCTATTACAACCCCGATTCTCCACCACAGTTGGCTCCACACAGTGCTTGGCTGTTTCCCAGCTTCAGAAGGTTTGCCATCACAGAGGCAATTCAGTCACCGTGTTGCCAGCTCTGAAGGCAACTCCAAAGCAGGAGCTCCAAAATTATTCTCAGCAATGACAGCATCACTAGAATTAGTACACAGCTGGCCAAGCCGAGGCTTCTGAAGGGGAGAAACATGCATTTATTTGAATGTATAAATACTGGCGTATTTATCCTAACATTTGGATAAAGAATTGGAAGAATCAGCTAGCTCTACGTCCAAGTGGATAAATATGCTAACGCAATAATAATAATGCAGATTTTGGTTCAAGGTTCTGACCACCCCCTGGTGAAAATAAAAGAAAAGCTTCTCCTGAAATGATACCTGTGAAATGAATAGATCACTCTTCCACTAACTTGCATAATTACTGAAGAGCTTTCCTTTTCATGAAGGGGGAAAAAAAAAGGGCCCAACATATGCTAGTTGCCAAAAATCTTTGGTCCTCCCAGGAAGCTCAAATCTCAGTGTACATCAGAAGATGGACCTATATCTAGGGCAGAAAAGAAAGGGAGTGGGAGGCATCTCTCACCCACTGCCCCTTAAAGCCTAGGAACCTTCTAAGGGAGAAATCCACTTAACAGGATTCCCAGGGCCCTGGGTCTTCCAGAATTAGCTGTTATATCAAATAATTAAACTAATTACAACACATAATTAACCATACAGGATATGTTAATATGTCGATATTATTAAACTAATTAAAGGGAGCCAGGCACCCAAGACAAACAACAGAAAAAAACAAACCAGACAGGGTACGGGTCGTTTGTTTATCTTCAGAAAGACTCTAGAATGTCCATCCACTGAGGTCCTAAGCCGCCTAGTGCCCTGCCGGGTGACTTGTTCAAGGGTGTAGCAGCTCCGGGGTGGGTATAGGCTGTGCACATCCTAAGAGGGCAGTCCACCTTTCACGCAGGTAACTCCTATTAACTCCAGTAAAGGGAGCCCTCGCCAAAAGAAACAATCCAACACTGTACAGCACTCCTCGTGTTTACTCGGCTGTGGAATGCAACGCATTTGTGGGCGGTTCGGGTGTGCATGTGTGCATGCGAGCGCCTTCCTGATTTTCTTCCAGTTTTTACTCAGAAACTGCCTCTCAAGAGTACAGGAGAGGGGGCAGCAAGTAGCACATGTGCGTCTGAAAATTACACACACACACGTAGAGCTTACCTGTACATTTGAAAACTCACTCCAGAGCTGTTCTTTTAAGCCCAGACTCTTCTCATCGGATCCCTGGGCAAAATCACTTCTAACCCAGCTCAGAAATACGAGGTGCAACCAAAAGCCCGTCCGGCCCGCGGGTCTCCCTTTTGTGAGTCTGTGCCTGAGGGCCCACAGACGCACAGGGCGCTGCGGTGCCCGCGTGGGGTCAGCGAGGTTCGCCCCTCCCTGGTCCCCCCGCCCAAGGTCCCAACACTCCCCGAGCTCGCTTGGTGCGGGGTCCCAACCTGCCCCCGTCTGGGGTGGCCCGTCTTGCTCTCTCGAGTGCGTGCCCTCTCGAGATTGCCATGACCCCATTCCACCAAGGGGATTGCGTCCCCTAGGCCGAGATGTTTCCTGAGTCCCCGACGCACCCCTCAGCCCGCCACCTCGGACCTCCGCCGCGGCGTTCCGGCCCTCCAACCCCCTATCCTCCAGAACAGAACCCCAGGCTCCCCGCACGACTCCGCTTCCCGCGCCCGCCCTCTCGGAGAAGCCCCCTCCATCTTTCCCCGGAGAAGCCACTCGCCTCGCCCCACCCTACGCTTTCCGGGGCTCCCCTCCCGCCCCGCCCGCCTCGGGCTTCCTCTCTCCGCACTCCCTTCCCGGGTTCTGCTCCCCTCCGCCCGGAGGAGGGCGCCCCAAGAATGCCGACAGGGCACCCCTCATTCCGCAACCCTCCGGACCTCTCCAACGTCAGGATCCTGACCGCTCAGTCCTCCAGGCTCGGGCTTCGGGACGCCCCAACTTCGCCTTCCTGACCCGCCGCCTCGCCCTCAGGGCTCCCGGACTCCCCAACCCCGGGGCACTGACTCCCCGCCCCCGGGCTCGGGTTTCTCCACATCGCGACGCTCCTCCGGGCTGGGGTCTGGGGCTCCCCAACGTCGCGAGCCTGACATCCCCGAGCTTGCGCCCGGGGTCTCCCCACAGCCCGGTCCTGACGCGCCTCCCGCCCCGCCCCGCCCCGCTCCGCGCCGCCCGCCCCGGGACTCACCGGCAGCGGCGGCCGAGCCCGTGCACTCAGCCCAGCCCGCACTCCCGGCCCGGGGTCCCGGCTCTCGGCTTCCTGCAGGCTGCAGAGTCTGAGGCCAGCGCTTCTCAGTGGAGCAGCAGGGAAGAGGGGACCGCGGGGGGCGGGCTCCGCCCGGCTCCGCCCCTTCCCGACCAGGGGGCGGGATGCGCAGACCTGCGCGCCCACGGCCGCCGCGGGTGCAGCCGGCGAGGAAGTTGACTTACGCCTCTTCCTTCCAGCCCGTGTTAGGTCCGCGCAGCCCCCATAAAGGCCCAAGGGGACGGGAGAAAAAGAGACTAGTCTACCGCTGTCCTGTTCTTTCCAAGACACATCCCAGGGGGGCACTGCCGAAGTCTTTCGGGAGGGGGAACAAACAACAAACTTCATCTTTTAGCTTAAGACTGAATTCAATCTACTCTCACCACCCGAATCTGCACATTAAGGGTCATTCTGCCTATGAAATCATGTTTTGACACACCCAGGAGGGCTCTTGCAGACACACTTTCACACCCCTAAGATACACCCTCGAAGGACTTATGCACCACAGGAACACACCTCTTATACTGACATGCTAGCACCCACTTCTATACTCCTGTCTCTTCTAGCGGGTACCGATAACAGTGACCTACTTAAACAAGGGGGGGAGGGGTGGTCAGGAGAGGAAATTCCACATTTGGTCCCAGACTTGTCCTCCCCACCCACAATGCTGTCCATATTTTACCATAAGAAAAATACACTTAAGATATAGGAGCATCGGTACATCCCTGGCGGTCCAGGAGTTCAAGATCCGCACTCCACTGCAGGGCGCTCGGGTTTGATCCCCGGTGGGGGAATTAAGATCCCGCATGCTGCGCCATGTCAATTAACATATCAAATTGGCTTTTCTGTTAAAAAAGCAGTCTTCATTATCCGGAAAAAAAGAGAGGCCCATCAGATCCTCGGAGGATGGTCCACACCAGCGGTGTTCTAAGAGATTCATTTAATTCATTTCATGACTCTGCTGAGACAGGCAGGCCCGACTCTTGTCTGTTGAAACCTGGCACTTTTCCATTATATACTGTATGAAATCACTTATATGTGGAATCTAAAAAATAATACAAACAAATGTATATGCAAAACAGAAACAGACTCACAGGTATAGAAAACAAACTTGTTACTGAAGAGGAGGGGCAAGATAGGCCTATGGGATTAAGAGATTCAAACTACTGTGTATAAAATAGATAAGCAACGAGCATATACTGTATAGCACAAGGAATTATAGCCATTATCTTGTAATAACTTAGAATATATTCTTCAAAAATACTGAATCACTATGCTGTACACCTGAAATTAATGTAATATTGTAAATCAACTATACTACAATTTAAAAAATTGAGATCGGGCTTCCCAGGTGGCTCAGCGGTTAAGAATCCGCCTGCCAGTGCAGGGGACACGGGTTCGGAGCCCTGGTCGTGGAAGATCCCACACGTCACGGAGCAACTAAGCCTGTGCGCCACAACTAGAGGCCACGTGCCACAACTACTGAAGCCCACCCGCCTAGAGCCCGTGCTTCACAAGAGAAGCCACTGCATTGAGAAGCTCGCGCACCGCAAGGAAGAGTAGCCCCCGCTCGCCACAACTAGGGAAAGCCTGCGCGCAGCAACGAAGACCCAACACAGTCAAAAATAAATCAATAAATTTTTTTTAAAAAGGTAACTATCCTTTAAAAAAATAAAAAATTGAGATCAAGCCAAAAAGTAACAACAAAAATAAAATTTGCTTTGCTAAATACACATAACAAAATTTAAAACATTTTAATTGTGGTAAAATATGCATAATATAAAATTAACCACCTTAACCATTAAAAAAAATATACAGTTCAGTAGTGTTAAGTACTTTCATATCCTTCATGCCTTTTAAAACTACTTGGATCTCATACTGGCCCCTTTCATTTCCTACTCTGAGATGATGGCCCACTTTGGTAACTCTGGAAAAAAGAGTGACCTTATTATTATTTTTGAGTCATTATAAGAGGCTCTTGGATCTTTCATAAAAGAGATGACATAAAATTCATATTTTAAGCCAAGAAAACTTTAAGCATAAACCTTTTTCTCTGTCCTTTGGCCTCCTCCCTCCCCTCTACCATTCATTGTGCATCTGCATTCTGCATTAGCTAGACTCCACAATGGCAGAAATACCTGCTCAACCATAAATGCCAGTTGTTCTTTGGATGCCAGCCATGTAACTCCTTAGAAGATAACATTCCTTTGTCAATCCTTAAGGGGTCACAGTGACCCACCACTCACCTTGTACCTGCAGATGTCTTTAGTGAACTTTACATACAATAACAATATGTCATTTCCCTTAAAGACAGGGATGGATGCAGAGCAGACTGGCAGACTGGTCAGATGACCTGGGGGGATACTGAGCCACACCTAGTGGAAGCTCTTCACTTAAATACTTATGACCTTGTTAATGCTCCTAGCTATATTACTCGTATTCTGCCTATTGTACAGGATTATTGTTTCTTGCATTATCAAATGTGTGACTGAGCCTCCAATAAAATTAATGATGATTAGTCGACTTGAAACAATTGATCAAAGATATAGTTCTACAAAATCAATGATTATAATAGTGTAACTCTAGACGTGGGAAGAAGCAACAAGAGGGAACCATTTCCTGGACTATAACGGAATGTAAGACAGGTGATCCAGAGGCTTTTGGCCACTGGTAACAGGGCCTAGTCCAGTAATAGCACACTGAGTGGCTTATCAACCAAATCCTCGTCTGACCTGGGAATGAGCATTCCTAGAGCTGTGGGACAAAGTGCTCACGAAATGCCTCCTAAACCTTGGTCAAAATTAAGACTAAAAGGGAAGGGAGTGTAAGACGAAGAATGCTGCCCACCGTCCATTTCTACAAGGAACAAGTCATTGGCCACTGCAGTCGCTGACCTATGCAGAACACCCTGAAAGGAATTCAGGGCGAAGATCAGGATGAAGCCTTTTGTGCTGAGGGAAAACTGACAGAACCGGCCCTCAGGTAGTTAGATATTTTCAGGAGAAAATTTTATGAATCCAGTGTTTTGCATCTTCCCATACTTAGAGGAGCACTAAAACCATTAACTAAGGTACCTGTTCCTCGCAAATAGCAGTCACCTCTACCAAGATGCGTGCTTGGTTGCACGTACCCCCTTCTCCAAAATCACACCTATACTGGCCTCCCCTTTTACTTCTTCAGAACAGTCCTCAGAGCTCTCTGAGAGACTGTCCCCTGGGTTATAATCCTCAGGTTGGGTCAAATAAAATTTTCCATTTCTTTTTTAGATTAATTATTGCTTAATTTTTTTTTTATCCACAAAAGACAGAATAGTCTCTAGTATATAGAAATTCATAGGTAATGTCCCTCCATGCAACACTCTCATATGGCAACAAAATTTTGACTTGTGGTTTTTCAAAAGCTGGAAAGAGGCCAGATCTTGGATTGCAGTGTTTCCTCTAAAATAAGAATGCTAAACTCTTACTGCAATCCACATTCTATCAGACACAGTGCCCTTTCAGACTGCTCTTGAAAGCCACAGAACAGGCATATGCAACATGATTAAAAAATAAATATGCAAGACTAAGGGGCTATTTTTGTCCCAAGCTCTAAGGAATTAATTTGGTCCATTTTATACTGTGTACATACCACACTGACAGTGTTTTTCTGTCATTTCTACTGTGTGTTTATATAGAATTGCTTTTCCAAGAAGTCCAAAGTGCAAGTGATGACAACATATCCCTAAACTTCATAATTTTATGTAAAGTAGGAAAGGGGTAAGAAATGTTAGCCTTACTGTAACATGGAGACATGGAAGTGTGATGTAGTTAAACCATCTGCCTGGAATGTCTGGTATACTCGTTTATACTGGTCTATCCTAAAAGAAGACCAACTACAAGACCTACTTGTGAAAACTTACACAAGAAACAGAGCTGTTTAAAAGTCCTAGTTATTATTGTTTTCTTTTCACATCTAACAAAAGACTGAGGGCCATTGACTTCTTTGTGATGTTGGCAGAGAAAAAGAGAGGCACTTTGCGATGAGGTTAGAAGTGTGGTCTTGGAAGTGAGACCATTCTGAGTCTGTGACCCAGCCCCACCACTTAGAGCCTTTGGTAAAGTACTTAACCTTTCTGTGGTTCAGGCTCCTTATTTGTAAAATGGAAATAATCATAGCCATTTCATGCAGTTATTGCTAGAACTGAATGAAAGGCACACATTAGACACTCAGCATTGTGCCTATCACATAATAAGGGCTTGATAAACGTGGGTAAAAAGGCAATAGTTTCATGTAAGTGGTTGCTTATAGGATCCCTGATCCAATTCTACTTGAAGGAAAGATGTAGGGAATGGCATGGGAGGAACTGGGGAAACTTAAAGATCTATATTTTTTAGCCTGTCAACTGAAATAAAAACAGATAATGTGAGTTTCAGTTTTATTTGGGGACTTACTGAGGACTATAGCACAGGAGACAGCCTCTCAGATAGCTCCAAGGAACTGTTCTGAAGAGGTCAGTGTCGATGTGATTTTGGCGAAGGGTACGTACAATCAAGCACACATCTCGGAGAAAGGGCTGCTAGTCACGAGGAACAGGTATCTTAGTTAATGGTTTTAGTGCTTTTCTAAGTACAGTATGAGAAGATACAAGAATTTGAGTTCATAAAATTTTCTCCTGAAAACATCCAACTATCTGAGGACCCGTTCTGCCAGTTTTCCCAGAGCACAGAGTGCCCTGAATTCCTTTCAACTTGTACTGCATAGGTCAGCGACTGCAGTGGCTACTGACTTGATTTTTTTTCTTTTTTTTTGGCTGTGATGCATGGCATGTGGGATCTTAGTTCCCCCACCAGGGATTGAACCCGCGTCCCCGGCGGTGGAAGCACAGGGTTTTAACCACTGGACCTCCAGGGAAGTCCTGACTTGATTTTTGTAGAACTTGATGGTGACAAACACTCTTTAGCTGGCAAACCCTTAAGTCAAATCTATCTATTCCTTAACATTCCACCATCAGATAGCTGCCCGTACTTAGCTTTTCTATTTATATTCCCTGCCATCTGGCCAACTGGGAAAGTGACCATGACACTAATTTCACCAATTTCACACACAGGATGCTGATGAGCCGTGGTTGAATCAGATTGAAAATGAAAATAATGATTTTCTTATATTGTGTGTCTATGTTATCTCATTTAATAGTGGAATGATAAGTTTCATTAAAGGCTAGCTTGATTTCATCTGGTGTGGTTCATTCCTTTTAATTTTTTCCCTTTTATTTCTTTTCCTTTTTTTAAAAATAAATTTATTTATTTATGGCTGTGTTGGGTCTCCATTGCTGCAAGCAGGCTTTCTCTAGTTGTGGTGAACGAGGACTACTCTTCGTTGCAGTGCATGGTCTTCTCACCGCGGTGGCTTCTCTTGTAGCGGAGCACGGGCTCTAGGCGCCTGGGCTTCAGTAGTTGTGGCACGTGGGCTCAGTAGTTGTGGCACGTGGCCTCAGTAGTTGTGGCACGCGGGCTCTAGAGCGCATGCTCAGTAGCTGTGGCACGCGGGCTCAGCTGCTCCGCGGCATGTGGGATCTTCATGGACCAGGGCTCGAACCCATGTCGCCTGCATTGGTAGGTGAATCCTTAACCACTGCGCCACCAGGGAAGCCCCTATTTTTTCCCTTTTATTTCTTAATAATAACTATTAATTAACAATTCCGGGAGCAAACCAATTAACACAGGTAGACAAGAGAGACAAGGTGCAGAAATTGCTCCTGGGACCTCAGTAAACCTGAGCATGTTTGAGGTTGTGTGGCATTGCATCTGATCTCCCCTCTAGGTAACTAGTTCCTGGTTGAAGAGTTACCAATGGCAAACTGAAAAAAAATGAATGATAAAGTGACCAAACAGGAAACCTTCATATTATTAATAAAATAACATGAATTGCTAAATCCCAGCAACATTTGATGTGTACAAGGGTTAATTTTAAAATTTGTTCCTAAATGAGACTTAAATTTAAGACATACAGTATGTAATTGGATCAATTGTAAATTACCATTTACAATTACAGTATGTAATTGTAAATGGTAATTTAAAGGCAAATAAACATGTGGATATTAAAATATGAGGCCTTTTCTTACTCTTCAGTAGAAATTTGCAACTAAAAATCCTCAGAGTAAAAAGCCCCAATGGCTCCCCTCTTCAAAGGTCCTGAAAACTGTGTTTCTTCCATTCACTTTGCTCCTGATTCTTAATCATTATATCCTGGGGTAGGAGTGTGGGGGTGGGGGGGGTAGGGGATGGGGAAAATCAGAAAAATTGAACTTCAAAGACTGATGTCAAAAGTTTTGAGAAGTAAACGTTTTTCAGTCTGCCCAACTCCAATTCAATTCAGACTGAGTTCTAAACGAAGATTTTGGAAGGAAATTTCTCAGATTTACTAAAGAAAGAAAGCCATGTGAATTTACCCAGGATGGAAAACTGAGGTTGAACCTTTGGACTTTGCCACTCCCTCGTTGGTGTGTTGCTAGGGGTGGTACATACCCTCTGATGGTTCATTTTGGTCAATCATCTGTCATCTAAAATAGGCCGATAAGCAAAGCCATCCACCATCCTCTGTTGAACAGCTGGGGCTCAGAATCCCCTGCAGTGGCAGTGTTCAGTCCATAGATTTTTAGCTGATTTCTGTCTGGAGGACTTATCTTGGCTCTCAGTTCCTTTAAATAGGATGGAAAAATGAAAACGGCAATTTTGGACAAGAAGAGTAACAATTGCACTATTCATGCTTGCTTCTGGTTTGGTTTCAGAGTTTTAATGATTTAAAAAAGAAAAAAAAAAGCATTGCATCAATTGACCAGTTTAATTCAGCTGGTGTTTACTGAGTCTCTTTTCACTGCTTAGGGGGGAGCTAGGGGGCAGAACTGGCCTGTGCAGATGAGACTGGGATGGGACAGATAAGTGTTGGAATCTTCTCCAGCTCATATTTATGCCTCTCTGGATGAGCTCAGGGACTTGGGTAATAAGACATAGCATCTTCTTTTTTTTTTTTTGAGACATAGCATCCCGAGCTGACTTCTCTTACATCGTTACATCATTTTGTAATTCCCCATTTACTTCTTTAGCTCCTCCATTGGACTGTACGCTTCTAGAGAGCAAGGTTTATGTACATGCTATTAATTGCCAAATCCATGTGACCTAACACATAGTACACGCTGGAAAAATATTGTTGAATGAATGAACCAAATAACATTAATGCTTAGCATATTTGGAATTCAGTTAGACGAGGAGTCCACGATCATTTACCCCAGAACTCTTAGAGGATGCTAGAACGATCTAGAAATGGACTAGGAGGGGATGTGTCCTAGGGGTGGAAACGACGACAAGAAAAAGCAATTGAGGTGAAATGCTTTCCCATCTGGGAGAAGGGGAGAGAGGAGGACAAGTAATGAACAGGGTTAATTCTGGGTCTCTAGTAGAATGTGCTGCAGAAAAGACCACTCAATTTTTTTTTTTTTTTAAGTAACGAACTGAACTGAAGTAAACTGAGTTGTAGGCATGCAGCCTACAGAAGGGGCATCCAGAAGAGTTCCAACTAAAGCAAAAATCTCCTTCCTCGTCGAGTTGAATTTCTCTATTTCTCTGATTACCCTTCCCACTAACCTGGGATCCTTCAGCCCTGAGGACAACAGGGAGGAACCTGAAAGCCACTCATGTGTGGGACCCAACTTCACTAGGTCGTTCTCCCCAGATGTTCCTGAGAGACTCCAAGAATGATGTGACAGCCTGGGGGTCTGTACCAGAGCCTTAGAATCCTGGCAATGCCAACCAAAATTTCTAGCAGGAAGCTTACAAGGCAAGTAGTCCCTGGGATAAGATATAACCACTGAGGGAGGCCTGACCAAATTAACTAGGGTCCGTGCATGAGATGGAATGCTGTACAGTCTTCAAAAATTGTAGGGACTATATGGCACAGAGAAACACGCTCCTGCAGTTCTGTGGTTTGGTAAAACAAAGCAGGTTATAGTGAAGTGTGATCCAATTTTTTTAAAGACATATATGTGCTACAAAAAAAAAAAAAGAAAAAAGGTTGTACCCTCATAATGATTATTTCTAAATGGTGATATTCCCAGAAAACGTAATTTTCTTTTTTATAATTTTCAATATTTTTCAAAAATAGCCTTAATAAAATGAATACACAAATGAATGGCTGTTGTTCATAGTTCTGTACCAAAGTATACTTCTCATGGACTATAATTAAGTGTAGATTATTACAGGACAGAAATATAATAAAGTTAATTATAGCAATTGTAGGGTGCTTTGTGGGCACTGTGCTTCCGAGCTCATAACAACAACAAACGAGAATCTTTATTCTCTTTTTTAAATAGACGTTAAAAGAGGTAACCTGCTCAAGGCAGCAATGAACTGTGTCAGTCACTTCATCATCAGTGGTACCACAGGAGCAGGTGGCAGGGAGGTCAGCCTCAGCACGCTCAGATTCCAGGATCCCGAGGCTCTTGGAGGGGACATGCGTGCAATGGGCAATGTGTCCCTTCTCTTCACAGCCACTAATGGACATGATTTTCTCCTTTGACCTGCTCCTTTGGATCCCTTCCTCCCACATACCCTGTTTTTGTTTTGTTTTGTTTGCGGTACGCGGGCCTTTCACTGTTGTGGCGTCTCATGTTGCGGAGCACAGGCTCCGGACGCACAGGCTCAACGGCCATGGCTCACGGGCCCAGCCACTCCGCGGCATGTGGGATCTTCCCAGACCAGGGCATGAACCCGTGTCCCCTGCATCGGCAGGCGGACTCTCAACCACTGCGCCACCAGGGAAGCCCCCCACATACCCTTTTAATGGTGCATTCAACACTTGTCCCTCTATTAAACAGGGCTGGAGGACAACTGTGCCAGCTGATCCAATTTTATTGAGATTGAGTCCAGTAAACTCTGCAGCAAGATGAGGCTTGGCTGCTTTAAGTCTCTCCCCCTCATCATTCTCTTCCCTCTCTCTCTCTTTTTCTTCCCGTCTTCTGTTTAGACAAATCCAATTAGCCCTGATCCTTCTACATTTCTAATAAGGGGGTCAGCAAATTGTTTAGGTGAGAAGGGAAGCTCCTTATTAGGATGCTGTGAGGATACTAAATAAGATTTAGTCTCGTAACAAAGGGATATGTGGCAATCATTCAATATGCAGTATTCTGTTCTTAATTCTTTCATCTCTTCAGAAACTATTTATTGAAAATGACCTAGGTTGCTAAGAGCACTTTGCTAAGACCTAAAGATAAAGAGATAAACATGATAAAACCCCTCAACGTCCATCTAGTGGAGAGGACACACAAACAAATAATTACAATACAGTGTTACAAGGGCTGTAAGAGAGGCACACTGGATGTTACGGAAAAAGCAGAATAGGTGCTAGTCACCTAGCTTTTTAGTGTTAAGAGGGTCAGCAAAAGCTCCAAGGTGAGCCATGAAGGATGAGGTCGAATAAGCAGATAAGATGGGAGGGGAGCATTCCAAGCTGAGGGAACAGCTGGTGCGAGAGCACAGAGGCACACAACAGCCCGGTTTACAGGGAATGGCGATGGCTAGAGTGTGGGCACATATGGGTGCAACCCCTGCTCACACCCCTCAATGGAAGGATGCGATGGTACTGTCCACAACCAAGTAGTTTTAGTGTTCCTAGCTATCAACACACATGGATCATAAAAGAAAGTGAAAGCAGTTCTTTGCTTTGGGCATGTTCCAACTTGTATAAAATCCTCAAGAGAAGAGATGTTTTGGGGCAGCTCTTCTTACCCAACCAGTTCCTCTAAATTGCATCAGGACTCAGTGTCAACATGCCCAGCGGCCACATGGTCCACACCCAGAGGAAGCAAGGGCAGGGAGCCATCTCTCCTCTTCCGGTTCTCTCTGTCTCCTCTCTCCTGCCTCCTTTCCTTGGTCCATTTAAACTCTTCTGTTTCTTCCTCTCCCTGCACTGCCCAGTGTCCCTCCTCTTCTTGAGCTGAGTCTTACGGAGGTAGTCAATCACTCAGTCCCATCCACTTCTGCTGCTGGACTGGATGGGGGCTTCAATCAAGTGGATGGCGGATAGAGACCATGAACTGGCCCCAGGGTCAAATATCTGAAAGCTTTTCAGAATTTTAATGTGGCCTTAGTTCAGCTACCTGGCAACAAAGAATTGATGAATTTTTATAATAAGTCTATCAATGTCTCTGCCTCAGGGAGCATTCTCAACTTGGTGATGAGTAGACTATGGGGATTGGGAGAAACTGGAGAAAGAAAATCCATCCTCCAACCACATGGGAGGAGCCATGGTAGTGAGATTGGAGAGGTAAGCAGGGGTCACCTTATGAAGGACATGGCATGTCCTGGGAAGGAATCTGAACTACACAGTGATTCTCCACCAGAGTTGAGGAAGAGGGTCAACCCTCTTCATGTCATACGTCACTCTAGCCTTTTCTCTGATGGGAGCATGTTAGAGCCTTCAGGTGTGTTGGGTCACTACAGGAGATAGAATATTATAAATAAGGAGATTTCATGAGAAGGTGTTTTGTTTTTGAATGATCTTTCTGGCAGCAGGGTGGGAGAAGGATTTGAGACTAGCAAGGCTGGAGGCATGAGAAACTAGGACAAGGAGACCAGTTAGAAAGCAGCTGTGGTCATGTAGACTGCTGATGAGGCCTTGAAGGAAGGCAAGGCTGCTTTGAATGAGGAGCAAACACCAGATTCAAGAGGTACTTAGAAGGCAAAATCAATAGCATTTGGTGAGTAATTAGGGGTAGGAGTCAGCTCCCTGTACCCCCGGGCCATTGTTCTCATCTCACTGTGATTAGTCTCCCCAGGGCCCTCCACAAGGGCCAGAACTATGTGTGTCTCATTCCCAGCTATGTATCCAGCACAGAGCCCTGTGCCTGATATGTGACAGGTCTTTTTAAAAGATTTGCTGAATTGATACACAAATGATTGAATAAGGAATGACTCACACACGGATGGCTTAAATGATAGGATGGTCAGGGGAGCTATCAACTGAGGGAGGAAATACAGGAGGAAAAGGAGGTTAGGGTCCAACACTGGAATTTTATTTTCATCAGGTTGGGTTTGAGGTGCCTATGGGATCCCTAGGGTGTCAGCTGCAGGGGAGTCCTAGGCTGGTGTAACAGATTAGGGAGCTGTCAGTGAATAAACAGACATCCACACACAGGTGTAGGTAGGACAAGTATAGCAAATGAAGCAAAGAACAGAAAGAAGCTTTTTCTAATCAGAAGGCTGGTGTTTTTTAAAATTTGTCCTTGTATTGTTTTTGTTTTATTGAGATATAATTCACATACCATAAAATCCACCAATTTGAAGTATACAGTTAAATTTTTTTTGTATGTTCGCAAGGTTGTACAATAGTCACGACTAATTCCAGAACATTTTCATCATCCTCAAAAGAAATCCTGTACCTGTTAGGAGTTACTCCCCATTCCCTGTTCCCTCCAGCCCCTGGCAACCACAAATTATCTTTCTGTTTCTATGGATTTGCCTACCATGGTTATTTCATGTAAGTGGAAACATACAGTATGTGGCTTTTGTGCCTAGCTTCTTTCACGCAGCATGTTTTCAAGGTTCATCCACGTTGTAGCATGCATCAGTACTTCATTCTGAAGGCTGGTGTTTCATCTTGAGAAAGGTTCCAGCGCAGTCCCACCTTTGACTTACAAAAAGCTCTCTCGGACCTTTTGAATATAACCTTCAAAGTCCAGATGGGGGGACTTCCCTGGTGGCGCAGTCGTTAAGAATCCGCCTGCCAATGCAGGGGACACAGTGTCACGCCCTGGTCCAGGAAGATCCCACATGCCGCGGAACAACTAAGCCTGTGCGCCACAACTACTGAAGCCTGCGCCCCATGGAGCCTGTGCTCTGCAACAAGAGAAGCCACTGCAATGAGAAGCCCGCGCACCGCAACAAAGAGTAGCCCCCATTTGCCACAACTAGAGAAAGCCCGTGCGCAGCAACGAAGACACAATGCAGCCAAAAAAAAAAGGTCCAGATGGGGTCCCTTCATTAATCTATAGAATCTGGAAAATCTTTGTGCTGAAAGGAGACATAGAAAGCATCCTCAGCCACTCCCCGATGGTGTCCCTGACTCTCTGGTCCACAGGGAGCTCTCCTCTCTCTGATTCCCAGGGCGCTCACTGTGCGCCCTGTACAATTAATGCCTGGTTCTGTAAATTTTTCGTGTCTAGAATGAAAGCTCCTGAAGGCAGAGGGTAGGGAGTGTCCTGTGCTGTATTTTTCTTTCATTGTTTGCAACACTTCGCACACCGTTGTGCTAATAGAAACCAAAATGGCACTTAAATAATCCCTCTACTTGCTAAAAAAAAAAAAAAAAAAAAAAAAAAATTCCAGGAACACGATTACTTTGTTTTTAACATGGGCTTGAATATTTTTTTCATAGACTCTGGACAGACCACTCTTGGATTAACAGCCCAGTTCATGATTATTTTTCATTTGCTGGGAACTTGTCCTCTTCTTTCCCCATCCCAGGCTAGACTGGTCCAGCTGCACTGACTCTTTATGGCTGGTGTCCATTCTCAATGACTGAAGCCCATCTCACACCAATTGTTAAGTATTTTCAATATTGTTCCTGTGCTATCATCCACATTGTAAGAGCAACAGGCTCCCAGTGGCTATTTTTTTCCCAATATGATGAAACCATCCTGGTCACAGGTATATAGTCCAGGAAAAGGAACCCGACCCAAGCTTTGCCAGTTAGACCCCTTTCAAAAGGAATTTGGATTTGGTTCATCCCTAGTCTACGTGATATTTAGAACATATTTATTTGTTGGGTCTTCGCTGCTGCATGCGGGCTTTCTCTAGTTGCTGCGAGTGGGGGCTACTCTTCGTTGCGGTGCCCGGGCTTCTCATTGCGGTGGCTTCTCTCGTCGTGGAGCACGGGCTTTAGGAGCGCGGGCTTCAGTAGCTGTGGCTCACGGGCTCTAGAGTGCAGGCTCAGTAGCTGTGGCGCACAGGCTTAGTTGCTCCACAACATGTGGGATCTTCCCGGACCAGGGCTCGAACCCATGTCCCCTGCATTGGCAGGCGGATTCTTAACCACCGCGCCACCAAGGAGGCCTCTGTACATTTCTTAAAGGCAAATACTATCAAATATATACTGTATACTATATATACTGTGTATCAAATATATTTCTGTATACCGCCAGGATAAAAGCATTTAAAAATCCATTAAAACCTTGAGTAGAACTTCTTAATGATACCTCAATTCAATTTAGCAGCAGTGTACCAACTCCCTTCTGTAGTGGTGGTAGGTTTCTACTTGGCATCTTTTCCTTTAGAAGCTCAACCTCCCTCGCATGGCAGTGCTGACAACCACATTCTCCACTTTCCCTGGCCTGTGGGTCAGGAACGGATCCGGGCTGGCCAGAGTTTCCTAACCCTTGGCAGCAGGGATGAATACGGAACCCAAACTGGACCATTTGGTGTTTTCTCTGGGACTAGCAGGACTCACTAGTAAAGAGACACACTTTTTCTCTGCATCATCTGCTTAGCAAGGACCATGTAAACTCAATGCTGCCTTTGGGATAATAACTGCCATTTTGAGAGAATCTGCCTGAGAATGAAACCATGTACCTCGTTCTGGCCTATGCAACTTAAAGAAAATCTGCTAGACTTGGCTCTGGAAAAATTTCTGTTAGTAAAGGAGACGGTCATGGTCCCTTTTAGTTTTCTCTTCTGACCTGAATGCATATGTTATGACTGGAGCTGAAGCAGCCACCTTGAGACCATGAGGGAAAGACAAAGGTCATCACAATGACATCAGTCCTGACATCTTCAAGCCACCCAAACAGTAACTAGCAACTACCTTACTCTAGTCAGGGGTTGGCAAACTACAGCCCTCAGGCCAACTTTGTGTTCCTATGCCTCAGAGGTACCGTAAGCTGTGGAGACCAAGCCGGGGCCTCATCCTCTGCCCCTACTCCCCCATCTGCCCTCCTCACGGCACAGAACATCTTGAACCCCCTGTATCTACAGCGACTGCAGCTCAGAGCGGCAAAGCAATCTCATTTCTCACTCTTGTGAAGAGAGAAGCTTTTTGACTACAACCAGCATTTTTTAAAAGAATGAATGTTGTAAATCAACTATATGCCAGTAAAGATTTAAAATGAAATAAAATAAAATAAAAAGAATGAATGGAACAAAAAAAGATAGCGTATTACACATAGTAAGGGTACGTATTGTTTTGTAAAACTTATCTTCTAGTTTTATGTGTGTATGTACATATATATAGGGTCATAATGTAAAAAATACACATATATTACATATATACATTTTAATTATAAATTATATATATATTACTTTATACATATAATATATATTTTATAATATATAGTGTATAATTTTATAGTGCATATATATTAGATATAATATATAGTTAAACATTATATGATATATAAATATATGCATATTGTGTGCATTTTTAACATTTTGACTATATATATAAACACATATGTAACTAAAACAAATGATTTACAAAGCAATGTTTACCCTTACTATATATAATACACAATCTTTTATCCTTTTTATATATTCTATATTTTATATATAATTTATAGTATTATATATTATGTTATAATATTTCTTGTTGTGGGTAATGATAAAGTGAAGAGTGTAAGAAACTCTGTAATAGAAGATGGTGAAAAGGTAGGCTGGGGCTAGATTGTAAATGTGAGTCTGAGGAGTTCTGGCTTAAAGCTGCCTTCCATGAGGTGCCCTGGGGGCTTTTCAGGAAGGAGATGGTGTAACCAGATACACAGAAGCAAGAGACTGAGGGGGACAGAGACCTACTAGTGGGCAGTAAATTCCGCAAGGGTACTGCAGGTACTAGAAGGCTGAAAAGAGAGTGTAGAATTTGAGGTTCTTTCTGTGAAAGTGAGAGAAATTCAACCCAGACCCAGGGAAGCAAGAGTTTGTTTATTGCTGGTACAGCTGAGAAGAACATGCTGGTATTCCAGAGAATCAGATGGTATGAGCTGCTGGAAAGCAGAGCTTTGGTGACAGTATGGGGACTCCTTGCTGCTGAGTCTCTCCTTCTCTCTCTGAGTTTGGCCTTGCTCTTTCCTCATTTCCTTTTCTCTGTGAGTTTGGTACAGAAGCCCTCCGAATGTGGTGGTAAAGACTGTTTCCCCGGCTTAGCAAGCCTACAGGACTTTGTCCAGAATCGGGACGTCAATCCCAGTAAATGACTCTGAGAGGCCCTGCTTTGGTCGCATGCCCATCCCTTGTTCTGAACGTTTTACAAGGTTTCAGTTAGAGTGTTTTGGGCTGGAAGCTGTAGAACATCCATTTTAAAGTGATTTAAATATGAGGATAACGTCATTATTTTACTTACAAGAAATTCTGAGGCAGGTTACTGTTTGTTAAAATAGCGGTTCTATGATGTCAGGGTCCCAGGTGGGCTTCTCTGCTGTTCTTTTGACTTTCCCTCAAGGGCAAGACAGGTTGCTGCATTTCCAAGAATCATCTCCTTGTATAACAGGTCCAGGGCAGGAAGAAGCAAGTCCTTGACTTGCATCTATATTTAGGATGAAGAAAGCTTCCCAGGAAGAACCCTCTTCAGTTTTGTTTGTTAGAATTGTGTCATAGACCCGTGTTCAACCAATCAATCATTGGTGAGGCAAATGAAATAAATGAGACCGGTTTAGACCAATCAACCTATACCCCATAGTGTTGGAGAGGGACCCATAAAGCACATGGTGCTCAAACCTGAAACACAGTTAGTGTCTGACAGAAAGAACATAGGGGAAAATGGCTGATAACCAACTCACATATTTGCCATGCAACAGGAAACGGGATACTGCATTAGTTTTCTATGGCTGCATAAAAATTTACCACCCATTTAGTGGCTTAAAACAAGACACATGTCTTATCTCGCAGTTTCTATAGGTCAAGAATTTGGGCAAAACATCACTGGGTTCTTTGCGAAGCTGCACTCAAGGGGTCAGACAGCACTAGGGTTTCCTCTAGAGCCTAAACTTGGGCAAGGTCTGCTTCACTCAGGTAGTTGGCAGAATTAACCATCTTGCTATTGTGGGATTGAGGTCCCCGGTTTCTGGCTGGCTATTGGCTGGAGGCCACCCTAAGCTCCTAGAGGCCACCCACAATTCCCTGTCACTGGGCTTCCCCAACACGGCCACTTACTCATCAAACCTGCCAGAAGAATCTCTACAGCAAGTCTTCTAGCAAGACAAGTCTTATACAACACAATGTAAACATGGGAGTGACAGCTCATAGCCTTTTGCCATAGTCTGTTGGGTAAAAGCAAGTCACAGGTTCCACCCACACTCAAAGAGAGGAGACCACACAGGGGCATGAGCCCAAAGAAGTGGAGACCATGAGGGGTCACGCTAGCATCTGTCTGCCACAGACATCATGAGTAGCCATGGCTGGGTCATATACCCGCTCAGTTACCAGAAGAAGACGGATGGGAAAGCTTTCTGGGAAATAAAAAAATATGGCTCCTTCAGTTCACATGAAAATGAACGAGATATTCTGAAAATGGAATTGCTGAGACTTGGCAACCATCGAGTATGGCACAATGGTGTAGGAAATGGAAGACAGAAAGGTGACTCAGGGCTTTAGAGCCCGTGACTGGAAAGAGGACAGCGCTATGACTGAGCCTGGGGATTCGAGCAGAACGAGAGAGAAGGAAGATGAAGAGATTCATCTGATGTTCCCATAGGATATCCCCATGGAGTTGTGTATCTGGAGCTCAGGACAGAGGCCTGAGACTTAGATTTGGAGATCATCAACCTAGAAGAAGAAGACATGTACAGTTGTGGGAATGGATGAGACATTTGTGTACACAGCAGTGGGTGACCATGTCCACACACTCCCCTGCTAAAAGCCTTTCATATTTCCACTCACACTCCTTAAGCTTGCAAGATCCTTCGTGGTTTAGCTCTTGCTTATCTCTCTCCACTTTTTTTTTTTTTGCGGTACGCGGGCCTCTCACTGTTGTGGCCTCTCCCGTCGCGGAGCACAGGCTCCGGATGCGCAAGCTCAGCGGCTATGGCTCACAGGCCCAGCCGCTCCGCGGCATGTGGGATCCTCCCGGACCGGGGCACGAACCCGTGTTCCCTGCATCAGCAGGCGGACTCTCAACCACTGCGCCACCAGGGAAGCCCCCTCTCTCCACTTTTGATAGACCCTCTCCCTAGAACTCTATTGCACTCCCTACAAGTCTCCAAAATGGCCTGCTACTTTTCCTGAGCTTTGTTTACCATTTTCCCAAATACTCTTCATCCCTCCCCCCTCTCATTGCCTCGCTATGTATCCTCTGAGTCTCCATGTAGATTATACCCCCAGAAAGCCTCCCATGATTCCCTGAGGCAGTTTACGTGTTCCCTCTTTGTGCTTCCATAACATGCTGTACAAACCCCTTCTGGAGTACTAATGGCACTATCTTGTCATTATCTATTTACTTGTCTCTTACTAGCTTACAGGCTTCTTGAAAGCAGAGATAGGGTGTAGCTTACAATGGCCTCCAGGTCCTAGCTCAGTCCTTAGCACAAAGAAGATACTTGATGCGTATTTGTGGTTGACCAGGAAGTGAACGTTAATGTACCTCTCTCTCAGTTAAAATTCATTTGCTTCTATGTAACAGAAAACTCAATCCAAAAGGGGATTAATGCTTAAGCAGAAAGGGGACTTAATGGCTCATGGAAGCAAGGAAGTTCAAGAGTTATGTTGCTTTCAGGTGTGAGCTGATGCAGAGGCCCAAATAATGCCACCAGAACCCAGGTTTTCTTTCACTATATTTTGGCTCTGCTTTCTCTGGTTATTCATTGGCTAGGTCTCCCTCTTGGGAGCAGGATGGCTGCATTTTTATCTGGTCTTAAATCTTCAGGCTTTCAAGCCCAGTGGGAAAAAAGGGCCTCACTCCCAGAAGCCTCAGTAGATATCTCAAGGACTGCAATGATGCTGTGGAGTCTCCAGGCCATTTCTGAACCAAACACTATTTGTCCAGGAAGCTGCAAGGCTCTGACTTGCCATGCCCAGATCTGCTCCATCAAAACTCGCAAGGGCTTCCCTGGTGGCGCAGTGGTTGAGAGTCCGCCTGCCGATGCAGGGGACGCGGGTTCGTGCCCCGGTCCGGGAAGATCCCACATGCCGCGGAGAGGCTGGGCCCGTGAGCCATGGCCACTGAGCCTGCGCGTCCGGAGCCTGTGCTCCGCAACTGGAGAGGACACAACAGTGAGAGGCCTGTGTACCACAAAAAACAAAACAAAACAAAACAAAACACAACCACTCACAAAAGGGTGGGGGATAGGAGGAGGTCAGGCAGGGGGGAGGTTGGCAAGGGAGAGACTCTCCAGGTAGAAATCTTGGACTTGCCCTGGATTTTTGGTGAGGGGACCCCGCCCGCAAAAGCTAATTTCCACTAAGCAATGCCTGCAATTCAGGGGGATTGGGAGGATAAAGATCCTGCAAAGAAATTCTAAGAGAGATTAAAAAAAAAAACTAAGAAGGCTGTGTAGTGTCATCAAAGGAAAAGAGACTAATATTTGTTTAGCATCTACCATGTGACAGGAACTTTTCACACAATATCTCATTTAATCCTCACAATAACCCTGATGCATAGAATTTTCAAATTCCCAGTCAACAGAGTCTCAGGGTAAGCATCCCACAAGAGGGCTGGAACAAGTGAGCACAAAGGTGAGGATTGGACATCTGGAAATAGGAAGTCCCAGCTGATGTTCCCCATGGTTATTTCTGAAGAGCTAGGAGGGGGCCACAGGGCGTGAGTAATGAACAGGTGGTTATTCTTCCAGGGAGTTCGACAATGAAAAGAAGGATAAAGGTGGCACCAAAATACACAGGTTTAAATGTGCTTCCTTGGGGCTTCCCTGGTGGTGCAGTGGTTAAGAATCCGCCTGCCATTGCAGGGGACACGGGTTTGAGCCCTGGTCCGGGAAGATCCCACATGCCGCGGAGCAACTAAGCCTGTGCACCACAACTACTGAGCCTGCGCTCTAGAGCCCTAGAGCCACAACTGCTGAGCCCGCGTGCCACAGCTACTGAAGCCCATCCACTTAGAGCCCGCGCTCTGCCACAAGAGAAGCCACCACAATGAGAAGCCCACGCACTGCAAGGAAGAGTAGCCCCCGCTCGCTGCGACTAGAGAAAGCCCATGCACAGCAATGAAGACCCAATGCAGACAAAAATAAGTTAAAATAAATAAATAAATAAATAAATAAATAAATGTGTCTCCTCGACCACAAAGTGGGCTTCTTAAAAGTCAAGGGCCTTGGGCTTTCCCGGTGGCGCAGTGGTTGAGAGTCCGCCTGCCGATGGGATCCCACGTGCCATGGAGCGGCTGGGCCAGTAAGCCATGGCCGCTGAGCCTGCGCGTCCGGAGCCTATGCTCAGCAACGGGAGAGGCCGCAACAGTGAGAGCCCAGCGTACCACAAAAAAAAAAAAAAAAAAAGTCAAGGACCTTATCTGTTCCTGTGTCTCCAGCCTAGGAGAGGGCCTTGCCCACAGTGTCCATCACTATGTATTTGTTAAATTAATGAATAAATGAGTGAATGAATGGAAGAAGAAAAACAGTATCCCAAGAGGAAAGGAAGAAAGAGAAAGAAATGTAGAGATAGGTTATATTTAAACATGTTTCTAGAGCAAGTGCAAAGAGGTTGACAATGAAAGAGAAAGTGGATGAATGAAGCAAAATCCCCTGTGAGGTTCAAATCCCATGGAGGCATAATTCTCAGATAAAGATTTCCATTTTCTTCCCCCAAGGCAAGAGGGAGGGCTATGATCTTCAGAAAGTCTAGGGTGGAGGGGACAAAACCCAAATGCACTTGTGTCTACTGCCCTCAGTCTTCACTGTGAAATAGTAAAGGTGCTTATTTCTCTAACTCTGTTGAAGGTACTTTCAAGGCAGCCCTAATATTTTAATTCATGTCTCACTCGCACAGCGCCGGGCATAGAATAGATGCTACAATAAATGTATCAACTCAGTGAGTTGAGTTGAATAAAATTAAATTATCTTTTATAAAAGTTTGAATAGAGCCTGCAGAAAGGACAGCCACAATATAATCCTGATTTGGTGGCTTGTAGGGACTTTGTAGATGTGGGAAGAGGGAGGCAGGCAGTGCAACGTGTACATGTGATCTGCTCTCCAGAATGTCTCTGATGGGCAAATAGCTCCTTATCGTTGTGTTTTTTGTTTTTTTTTAGTACAAGCTTACACCCCATTTCTTCAGAACATTTGGGCTTTAGCTGTGATTATGAGGTTGAGCATTTGTAATCACAGGTCTGTCTTGGGAAATTATAGGATGTGAGATCTCAGAGGTTCGCAATCAGGCGGGATTTACTAAGCTTCTTCTGGGACAATGCCAGGGCCATCCCTCTTAACAGACTGACTCAGCCATCATTGCCACCTATTCAGCAGGTGGCAGAGTTGGTCACACCGCCTCTGCCCACATGCCCATTCTGCCCGTCCCCTCAGGGTCTCTGACACCAGCCAAGTGAGTAAAGCCTAGGGCTGCAGGGTACCTCCACCTGCAGGGGGCAGCTTCACCTTGAACTCTAACACGGCTTTAAATGTTTCACCTCATAGAATGAGGTGACCGGGAAGATGGATGATTGCTGATTAGAACAATAGTAAATTGAAAAAATAGAATAATCCACAGTGAAAAACTCACTCTCCCGGCCGTATTTAGTCTCTAATAGGTACAAGGATAAAGTAAATGGATGGAGTGGGGGTGGGCTACAAGGTGGGGTGGTGACATCAGGAGGCCCCCTTTGGTGTGGGCACCTTTATGGATGTGTTCCTGGGAGGAGAAACAAGGAAAGGAGGCTGAAGAGAGTGGAGCTTAAGTCCACCCCTTTGCGGTCGTGAATGGTCAAGAACAGGCTGGGCTGGGCAGGGAAGCAGGAAGTCTCTTGCCCACCTCCAGGGATTTCTGCTCTTCTTCTCTGTACAAGCAGGTGGTTTACTTCCATGTAAGCTATTTTGAATTTTTACTTTGTACAGAGTTGGTGTGTCTTTTCTGCAGAGGCCCAGAAAGAGGCAGGGAGGGGAGGGAAGTCTGGCATTGAACCCAACCAGGATGGGGTTCTGCATGTATGACTCTTTCACCTAATTTCAAGTAAATATATCTGCTCCCTTTACTGTTCCACTTACCCAGCTCTACCAGGCAGGGTTCCCATCTGTACCAACAGGTGTACGTTCATCAGTTGCCCGTTTATGGGGGAGAGTCTATTATCAAAACAGGGGCCAGTCCTCGGAAAAACTGTACAATGATTGAAATCCACCTCAGTTCCTCCCTCTCCTGGCCCTGCCCTCCCCACCAACGCCCTAGCACAGTCTAGTTGTCAAGGAACTCAGTCAATTCCTGGTTGAAAGGGTGACCTTTCTCATTGTCTATATTCATTCTAATAATAGACCTTATACTTTGCTTTCCTGTACATTATCTCATTTGGCAGCAACCCTGTGAGGAAGGCAGTCATGGTCATTATTTCCCAAAAGGTATTTCTGACCACTTATGAAATGAACTGTCATTTACTCAGTACTTTTTGCTCGCCAGACCCTGTGCCAAATGCCTTACATACCTCGATTAACCATCATAACCGCTCTCGGAGGTTGACAATATTATCCCTATTTTACAGAGGAGAAAGCTAAGGATAAGCAACTTGCCAAAGGCCATGAAGCCAACTAGTGGCAAAACCAGGATTAAGGCCTGAGTCTGGCCAAGTCCGAATCCTGTGCTTTTATCTCCTATGCCATTCTGCCTGTGCAGGAGGCAGGCTAGATATTAGTACATCCCATTTTAAGGGATCTTTTTCTCTTTTAAAAATGGAAGTTCAGAGAATTGTTTTATAGAACCTGGTAGAGCTGGGGCTAGAGCCCCCTCGAGTAAATGATACCAGAAGACAAATTACTCCATCTAGAGGGATTGGACTGCCGTGTTGGATTTCACGGTAATAAGCAAGGAATAGGGACTTCCCTGGTGGCGCAGTGGTTAAGAATCCACCTGCCAATACAGGGGACACGGGTTTGAGCCCTAGTCCGGGAAGATCCCGCATGCCGCGGAGCAACTAAGCCCGTGCACCACAACTACTGAGCCCGCGCTCTAGAGTCGCGAGTCACAACTACTGAGCCCGCGTGCCACAGCTACTGAAGCCCTCGCACTTAGAGCCCGTGCTCTGCAACAAGAGAAGCCTCCGCAGTGAGAAGCCCACGCATCGCAACGAAAACCCCGCTTGCCGCAACTAGAGAAAGCTTGCACGCAGCAACGAAGACCCAACACAGCCAAAAATAAATAAATTTATACGAAAAAAATAAGCACGGAATAATCTTCCTTGTACCTCTCAAATCATACAGTAATGCCTGACTATAATACCTTCCTCTTGCTTCGTAAGTTGAGTCCAAATAAAACAGAAGAATTTCCTAAACCTCCTGCAACTGGCTTCCTTCCCTACTATGTTCCACTGAAATTGCTCCTGTCAGGATCACCTGTGACCATCTGGCTGTGTTATTCTACCTTACATGTGTATCTCTCTTGGCCTCTCTGCAGCATCTAATTGCTGACCACTTATTGAAATTCTCCCCTCCCTTGATTTGGGGGCAGCAGTCTGTTCTGGTTTTAGTGCTATTTCTCTGGCCTTTCCTTCTCAGCCTCTTTCAAAGGCTAAGGTTTCTGTGACCATACCCATGATGGTTTAGGTGCAAAGGGCAGAACCCACCCTGGCTAGTTTAAGCGGAAAGGGATCATTACAAGGTATTCATTGGCTTATAGAATCCATGGGCGGCTGAAGACCCTAAGTTGAGTTACTAGGAACAAAGATGTTAGGACCGAGTTGCCAAGGGAATTGCAGCTCCTGCCACAACTGGGAAGTGCCTGCTGAACCAGGAGACTGCTGGGATGGTCGCCCACCTGAGAACTAGGGCCGCGCCCTCAGCACCAGCAAAACGGGTGCCCTCGCCCTGCCTGGCCCCACTCATTCCACTTGGCAGTTGGAGTCTTACATGAGGGCGTCTAATTGGCAGAACCTAAATCACATCCTTGGAAACCCTAGCTGCCAGGAGTCTGGGAAATGACGTTTTAAGCTTTCCAACTTTGCTGTACAGGAAGGCACGCTAAAAGGAGATCCAAATAGGCATTGAGTCACATAGTCCCTTATATTTTGGTATTCTTCAGACTTATGTTCTTGTCCTTTTCTTTTCTGGTGCTGAGACGTGTCAATTCATGGCGTCAACCACCAGCTGGGTTATCTCTAACCCTGGGCTCCAGATCTGAATGTGTAGCTGGCTACCAGATAGCTCCTCTTCCTCTGAAGTCAGTGTTTTCCATCTCAACAAGTGGTACCGCCATCTATACAGTAATCCAAGCTAGAAACTGGGGACTTTGCTCTGCCTCTCCTCTGCCTTGTGAAAAAGGTTTTTGGGGTATGCAGTTGGTCTGTGTTTTCCAGTCTTCCTGCAGTTAGGTGGAGCCATGTGTCTGCATCCTGGCCAATGTAGTCTGCACATAGGTAGTGTGAGCAAAGTCCAGGTGAAACCCATGGAAACCTTTCATGCAGTATCTGCCAACTGAATGGAGAGATCTTTAGAAACCTGGAGGAGGGCAGAGACATACAAATAAGGAGCCTGGGTCCCTGAATGACTTGATGGAAATCTGCAACTCCCAGAACTGATCCGCATGAGACCAATGATGAGGTGGGTGTGGGGTCATGAAAGCATGCTGTTCAGATCTCCTGCTGGGGGGAACAAGATGTACTATGGCTTCTGCCCCACTGGATCTATCTGCCCCACTGGATCTATCTGCCCCACTGGATCTATCTCTGTGTTTGTGCCAAGCCTATACTTTCCGTGGGCTGGTCTCTGCCAATGACAGCCTAGTGGGAGCACAGATTTGGACCCATTCCTGCAAGACCTGGGATTCCTCCAGCAGGTGACTTTGACTATGGATTCTCCATCAGTCTGGCTGAGTCTTTCTTGGGACTACACTGAAGTCCAGAAGGCTTCCTACCCATCCTCCTTTCTTGGCTTTCTCCTTTGCAGGTGTCAGAGCTTCACTGTGGTCTGAAAGCTCTCCTTGCCTCCCCTGGCATCCTCCTATTTATCCTTCACAGGCATTTCCCCCAGTAAATCTCTTGTATGTCTAATCTCATCCTGGCATCTGCTCTCAGAAGATCCGAACTAACACAGAGTGAGAAATAAAAACTGTATTATATTATACGATAGAGATTTGGGGGTTGACAATAGTTAGGTTACCCTAATGTAATCATCAAGTTTTGAATATTTCTAAAGGTATTCTCTTTCCTCTTTGCAACTGCCTCCTGAGCTAACTGCTCCTATTATTAGTAAGTCTTCTGTATCTAATCTTGGTAAGCAACCCAACTTCAGAATCCACACCCGAATCACCTTCACAGTGATCTTTCTACTATTAACCACCCCTTTTTGTTTGCTTATTTGTTTTCTCTTTTTTTGGTTTGTTTGTTGTTTTTAAATTATTTATTTATTATTAATTTTTACTTATTTCTTTTTAGTTTTTTGTGTGTTTGTTTGTTTAACCGCTACTTTTGGAACACCTATACAAGGCTCTGAATACATGTTCTTTCACTTACCTCAACAATCTTGCAAGGAAATTATTATTAGCTCTATTTTACATAAAGGGAACAAAGATTTAGAGAGGTTAAGTATCTTGCCCGATGTTATATCTCTGGTAACTAACAGAATTGGTTCTTGAACCCAAATCTGTTGCCAAAATGTGTCTTTTTCTTACTACCCCATCAGTGCTTGGATTTAAATGTTTTTTCCTGTTGCAATATACCATAACAAATGACATTCGCAGGCATTATCTACTCCTTTGAGTTGACCTAAATTCTGACGCAAATTTAGCTGGAAAGTAAAGCAAATAGACCACAGGCTAATCAGGGAAGGGGCATTATATTCATAAAAGCATATTATAAATACGTGAGTAAATAAAGTATCCATTTAAGGATATTGATGCTCTAGGCGTGTTTTCTTCATTAAAATTTTCTCTCTGTTTTAAACTAAAAATATAATCATTAATAAAACTAAAAAGAAAGTGGGAAAAATGTAAAATGAAAAACAATCCCAGTATTTGAATCTCCGCTGGTATTAGGGGTTGCATTAGGTGCCAACTTGAAACATCCATAAGCTGGATGCGAGGTATGCATGCTACACCCACGGCTCTGGAGTTCTTTTGAACTCCATTCAAAAGAACATTTAAAAGCAAGCAGCTCAGAGTGCTGTTATGTAAAGGTACAACCAAGTACCTATTTGAATGCATTAAAAGCAAGTCATTTATCATTTCCATTCATTATTATTGTTTTCAGGGTTTAAAAGCGTCTGATAGAGAAGCAATCTCTACGCATAGGCGTGAGTACTAAAACACACTGCCAAGCCACATGCAAATTTGATGACAACATGCCCTGATAAATACCTTTCAGAGGCTCCACATCCCACTGAGCTTAAGGAGTAAATTCCTGAGACCAGCACTGCAGGCCCTCTGCGAACTGACCCTTACTTCACCTCTCGCGACAGTCTCCATGGCCACGCTCCACTCCAGCCCAAACACAGCAGTGACAAGCTCTCCTGTGCTTCCTCCTGCCTCTGGGTCTTTGAGAATGCTATCCCCTCTGGAGGGAAGATCTTTCTCCCACTCTTGTCATCTGAAAACTCCAACAATTCCCTAAGATACAGTTCATGTGCCTCCTTGTCCAAAGAGCTCTCCCTGAAACCACTCAGCCATATCCAACTCCCAGGCTGAATTCGGTGCCCTCGCCACCGACACCTCCCCTCACCCCTTTCTTTCCTGCTCCTCCAGGGTCCCTGTCACAGCATACAATTGTAATTGTCTATTTAAACATCAGTCCTACCCATTAACTGCCTTGATTCTTGAAGTTGGAGATTGATTTTACATAAAGGTGTTACTCCAAAATGGTAAGTGCTTAGCAAGCAAATGTTTGTGAAATGAATGAGTGACTAACAGAGGGAGGAAGGAAGGAATAGAAATGTTGGCTTCTTTGGTACACAATTCATATATGCTTTATGCAATTTATAAGGGCAATTCATTTGCCAATAACCAAAAAGAATGGATCTTTTATCTTGTCGTGGGCATCCAACTGTATTTTAGTTTGGCTAAAATTTGGGGATCAGAATTTTAGGAACTGAGAGTTCGGCAAAGAAAGTAATTAAGTGGTTATTAACAGGGATTTATTCAGGGGTCCCGAACTCACTGAAGTTATATGAAAAACTTCATATAACTTGTGTTTGTGTGTATATGCATGATGGAATAAAAATTCATACTTTAAGACAAGAAAATTTTGTTTATTTATTTATTTATTCTGGCTGCGCTGGGTCTTAGCTGCCGTACGCGGGATCTTCGTTGCAGCATTGTGGGATCTTTTAGTTGCGGCATGCGAACTCTTAGTTGCGGCATGCATGCGGGATCTAGTTCCCCGACCAGGGATTGAACCTGGGCCGCCTGCACTGAGAGCATGGAGTCTTACCCACTGGACCACGAGGCAAGTCCCAAGACAGGAAAAATTTAAACATAAACTTTTCTTTGCTCTTTGGCCTCCTCCCTCCCCTCTACCATGCATTGTACATCTGCATTATGCATTAACCAGACTCCCCAATGGCAGAAATACCTGCTCAAACATAAAGATCGATTGTTCTTCTGACGCTAGCCACATAATTCCTCAGAAGATAACATTCACTTGTCAATTCTTAAGGGGTCACCATGACTCACCACTCACCTTGTACCTGCAGACTTCCTGGGTGAACTTTATGTACAATAACAATGTATCATTTCCCTTAAAGATAGCAATTGGTACAAAACAGACAGGTCAGATGACCTGGGGAGATACTGGGCCACACCTAATGGAAGCTCTTCACTTAAATACTTACTTATGACCTTGTGAATGCTACTAGCTATATTGCTTGTATTCTGCCTATTGTACAAGATTATTGTTTCTTGCATTACCAAATGTCTGACTGGCCTCCGATAAAATTAATGATGATTGGGCGACTTGAAATGATTTACCAAATATATGGTTCTATAAGATCAATGATTGTCATAGTGTAACTCCAGGTATGGGAAGAAACGACAAGAGGGAACCATTTCCTGGACCATAACGGAATGTAAGACAGGTGATCCAGAGGCTTTTGGCCACTGGTAACAGGGCCTAGTCCAGTAATAGCACACTGAGTGGCTTATCAACCAAATCCTCGCCTGACCTGGGAATAAGCATTCCTAGCGCTGTGGGACAAAGTGCTCACGGAATGCCTCCTAAACCTTGGTCAAAATTAAGACTAAAAGGGAAGGGAGTGTAAGACAAAGAATGTTGCCACCATCCATTTCTACAAGGATCAAGTCATTGGCCACTGCAGTCGCTGACCTATGCAGAACACCCTGAAAGGAATTCAGGGCGAAGGTCAGGATGAAGCCTCTTGTGCTGTGGGAAAACTGACAGAACCGGCCCTCAGGTAGTTAGATATTTTCAGGAGAAGATTTTATGAATCCAGTTTTTCGCATCTTCCCATACTTAGAGGAGCACTAAAACCATTAACTAAGGTACCTGTTCCTCACAAATAGCAGTCACCTCTACCGAGATGCGTGCTTAAGTGCATGTACCTCCTTCTCCAAAGTCATGTAACTGGCCTCGCCCTTTACTTCTTTGGAACAGTTCTCAGAGCTCTCTGAGAGAATGTCTCCCAGGTTATAATCCTCAAATTGTCTCCAATAAAAATTTCCATGTCTTTCTCAGAATGACTATTGATGAATTTTTGTTGTTGTTGTTTGGGGTTTTTTTGTTTTGTTCTTTGTTGGTTTTTTTTTTTGCGGTACGCGGGCCTCTCACTGTTGTGGCCTCTCCCGTTGCGTAGCAACAGGCTCCGGACGCGCAGGCTCAGCGGCCATGGCTCACGGGCGCAGCCGCTCCGCGGCATGTGGGATCTTCCCGGACCGGGAACGAACCCGTGTCCCCTGCATCGGCAGGCGGACTCTCAACCACTGCGCCACCAGGAAAGCCCTATTGATGAGTGATGAATTTTTTCATCAATGTTGTCTATTTATATATCACTTCTTCCCATTAACTGCTTTGATTCTTGAAGTTGGAGATTAATTTTATATATGAATGTATTACTCCAAAATAGTAAGTACTCAGCAAACAAATGTTTGTTAAATGAGTGACTAACAAACAGAGGAAGGAAGGAAGGAATAAAAATGTTGGCTTCTCTGGTACAAAATTTATGTATGATTTATGAAATTTATAAGGATTATTCATTTGCCAATATCCAAAAGAAAATGGATTTTGTATCTTGTCGTGGGCAAGTGTATTTAGCTAAAATTTGGGGGTCAGAATTGTATGAACTGAGAGAGAGTTCAACAAAGAAAGTAATTAAGTGGTTATTAATTGGGACTTATTCAGGGGTCCATGAACTCATTGAAATTATATGAAAAATTCTGTTTTTGTGTATATGCACAAGCCTGTACCTCACATTGATGTGTTCTCATCAGGCAAGTCGACAAGCATTCTTTAAAAGGACAAGTGGACACATATATATGGAATTTAAGAAAAAAAAATGTCATGAAGAACCTAGGGGTAAGGCAGGAATAAAGACGCAGACCTCCTAGAGAACGGACTTGAGGTTATGGGGAGGGGGAAGGGTGAGCTGTGACAGGGCGAGAGAGAGTCATGGACATATACACACTAACAAACGTAGTAAGGTAGATAGCTAGTGGGAAGCAGCCGCATGGCACAGGGATATTGGCTCGGTGCTTTGTGACAGCCTGGAGGGGTGGGATAGGGAGGGTGGGAGGGAGGGAGACACAAGAGGGAAGAGATATGGGAACATATGTATATGTATAACTGATTCACTTTGTTATAAAGCAGAAACTAACACACCACTGTAAAGCAATTGTACCCCAATAAAGATGTTAAAAAAAAAAATAAAGCACAAAAATAAAAAAAATAAATAAATAAAGGTACAAATTATGTCACAAAAAAAAAAAGGACAAGTGGAACAGCCAGGTTTATTCCAGACAAAACATGGTACAAACACTTTGATAGACAGTGAAGAGACTGAGGAGGGGATAGGAGTTCATAAGAATATGAGATGGCAGCTCCAAAGAAGAGGTGAGTCATACATTTTAATTATTATTGGGTTCTTCTCATCTGGTGAAGTGTTTCATGTAAAATACAGAGTTAAAAAATACAACATATTTGCCAATTCAAGGGTGACAGGGTCCAAGTTTACAGTTTCCCCCAACCCCAACCAGGTTAATGACTCTATGTTTGCCCTTTGCATGCTGTTGAGGGTAATGAGGACAGGAGAAGGGAGAAGTGCAGAGAAAGCCTAAACTGATTTGCATACATAAAATTGATTTGCATACATACTTGTGAAAGAAAACACTAAGTCCACAGGTAGAGGAAAAGGTCTTCGGAGTTTGCCAGCAATAGGAGAGAGGTCTGTAAAGCAACGCCTTGGATGAACGAAACCTAGGAATGAGCTGATGAAGTAAAAATTCACATTTTAAGGCAAGATGAGAAAATTTTAAACATAAAAAATGTTATTTGCCCTTTGGCCTCCTCCCTCCCCTCTACTAGGTGCATCGTGCATCTGCATTATGCATTAACCAGATTCCCCAATGGCAGAAATACCTGCTCAAACATAAATACCTGCTTCTTCTGACACCAGCCACCTAACTCCTCAGAAGATAACATTCCTTTGAGGAATGTTAACATTCCTCAATCCTTAAGGGGTCACCATGACCCACCACTCACCTCGCACCTACAGACATCTTTAGTGAACTTTACATACAACAACAATATATCATTTCCCTTAAAGACAGGGATGGATGCAAAACAGACAGGTCAGACGACCTGGGGAGATACTGGGCTGCAACTAATGGAAGTTCTTTGTTTAAATACTTACTTATGACATTATTAATGCTACTAGCTATATTGCTTGTATTCTGCTTATTGTACAAGATTATTGTTTCTTGCATTACCAAATGTCTGACTGAGCCTCCGATAAAATTAATGATGATTGGGTGACTTGAAATGACTGACCAAATATATAGTTCATAAGATCAATGACTGTCACAGTGTAACTCTAGGTATGGGAAGAAACGACAAGAGGGAACCATTTCCTGGACCATAACGGAATGTAAGACAGGTGATCCAGAGGCTTTTGGCCACTGGTAACAGGGCCTAGTCCAGTAATAGCACACTGAGTGGCTTATCAACCAAATCCTCGCCTGACCTGGGAATGAGCATTCCTAGCGCTGTGGGACAAAGTGCTCACGGAATGCCTCCTAAACCTTGGTCAAAATTAAGACTAAAAGGGAAGGGAGTGTAAGACAAAGAATGTTGCCACCATCCATTTCTACAAGGATCGAGTCATTGGCCACTGCAGTCGCTGACCTATGCAGAACACCCTGAAAGGAATTCAGGGCGAAGGTCAGGACGAAGCCTTTTGTGCTGAGGGAAAACTGACAGAACTGGCCCTCAGGTAGTTAGATATTTTCAGGAGAAGATTTTATGAATCCAGTGTTTTGCATCTTCCCATACTTAGAGGAGCACTAAAACCATTAACTAAGGTACCTGTTCCTCGCAAATAGCAGTCACCTCTACCAAGATGCGTGCTTGGTTGCGCGTACCCCCTTCTCCAAAATCACACCTATACTGGCCTCCCCCTTTACCTCTTTGGAACAGTCCTCAGAGCTCTCTGAGAGACTGTCTCTGGCTTATAATCCTCAGGTTGGCTCAAATAAAGATTTCCATTTCTTTCTTAGATTGATTATGAATTAATTTTTTTTGTAGACAGTGCTGTTGAAACAGGATTTTTAGGAACTATAATTTTTTAAGGAAGTATGATAAAACGTCCTTGCACACTTTCACCAGGCTTCAGTGAAGACATAATTTTTCAAGGTCTAGCGTGTCAGATTTATGCTTCTTTTATTGTGGGTGCCACTTCTCCTTCTCCAAGCAGAAGCTCTCAGGCCTCCATGTGTCTGTTCTGGTCACACAGGTTTGCCTGCTTGTCCAGCTACGGAGCAGCCTGGTGTCCACGCCCAATGCACCTGTTTCGGGTCTGGGTTGGGTAGATTAGGGGCAGGTGAGTCATGCCAGGCTGACCAGTCATTTATGACCCCTTATCACAGTTTCACTGACCAGGCCTCTCCCAAGTTTCTATTTATTTTATGGGACGTCTGGACCATTCTTTAGGTGGGGAAACTTCCCCAGGACAAACCATGAAGTCTCTGTGGACAAAATAACTCAAAGGATGTCACCATTTTTCTCCTGAGCATTTTTTTATGACTTGATTTTTTTTTTTTTACTACTAAAAGGCAATTATAACAACTTAAAAAAATGTAGTAGTGGACACTGTAGTGTGCTGCCCAAATCCAGCTCCTCCTTTCACACCTCTTCCTCCAGCTGCTTGGAGGCGAAGGGTGGATGGCTGGCAGATCCCATCGAAGCCCCCCCTCCCCGACCCCGATCATCCTCTGCTGAAGTGAGCAGCTTCATCCACAACTATGTCTTCTTCCCAGGGACAGCCCATATCCAAAGCCTGGTCCACGTCCCCAGTTTGAGGACAGCTCTGTAGGACCCTCACAGAATCTGCTGAGCCCTCTGCAGTGACAGACTCACGGGCTTCCTTCTCTGCTCAATCCTGCTTCTTCACACCCCTACAGATGTTGCTCCCAGAGCACCCCCCAGATAAATCTCCTGCGTGCTGATCTCCACTACAGAGTCTGCCTCTCAGGAAACCTAGCTTGTGGTGGCAGGATTGCATGCAAGAAAGCAGATGCTAAAGCTGGGTCACCCACCAGATGGCTGGAAATAAGGATCCCGTGGTGGGCGGGTGGCAGAGCGTGGGTAAAGCCAGGCACGCAGCAGCAGTGAGATTGGTGGCGCTTTCTGGGAGGACATGCCTTTGGAAGGGCATGCTTCGGCTGGGGCAATGGAACCAGTATTGGAGAAGCGTGAGCAAGTTAGTAATTATAAGGATAATGGTATCGGATAGCTGTTGCTGGGGGCAAAAGAAATTCTGGAGAAAGACAAGGAAAGGCCGAGGGTAGGGTAGTGAATGAGCAATTAAAGGCCAAGATGAAAGCCAGAGGGCCTCCTTGGCAGACTGCAGTGGGACTGGCATCTCATATAGCTGGAGGGCAGATGAAGCAGAAGCTCAGGCTCAGGATTTAAGCATAAAGTAGCAGGCTCCAGAAAAGACTGGATTCCCCTTGGCAAGGCTGCTACACCTAAATCCAAGCTCTCACTGGGCAAGAGTGAGGCCCTGATTCAAGGGATGTGGATGTTCGGGTGGATGCAATGAGGTCTTCAATTTGCATATTCCCTGAAGCCTCTTGGCCTCCAGAAACAGCCCACTTCTTCCTGTCAGAGGCTTGTGCTCCTCACTCACCTGAGAATGGTCTGGAGGTCTCTACACTGGAAGACAACATGTGGCCCCATCAGGATCTGCCACATTTCCCTTCCTGACACGAAACCCATCCTAACCCATCATAGCCAATAGCATAACCCTCTATTCAGAACGAATGCCATCAGGGATATACTGGGTCTGCCGAGGAGAAAAGGGACCGTTCCTTGAAGGAGCGGCAGGACATGGTCGATATGTACCAGCAGAGATAAGAGAGCAAGTGTGGGGTAAAGGGGAGGCAGAATATAAAGTTGACTATGAGAGTGTTAATTGATATGGGAGCATTCTTTTAGGCGATGGGATTCTTTTTTTTTTTTTTTCTTGGCTACTCCGCACAGCTCGCGGGATCTTAGTTCCCCAATCAGGGATTGAACCCGGGTCCTCGGCAGTGAAAGCATGGAAAGCTAACCACTGGACCGCCAGAAAACTCCCTAGGTGATAGTATTATTAGAACCTGGCAGGACCCCAGCACACACTGCTAAGATGGCTCCTTGACACTTGGAGAAAATGATGCCCACACTCAATGAGTAATAAATGCCAAACTTCTCTTGCAGACAGTGGAAAAAGGAACCAAATGTCTCATAGGAGGGGGTATGCTTGTGTGGATTTATTAGTTGAGGCTGGAAAAAATTTTAAATTAATTAATTGATTAGTTGAGGCTGCGTTGGGTCTTCGTTGCTGCGTGTGGGCTTTCTCTATTTGCGGTGAGTGGGGGTTACTCTTCTTTGCGGTGCATGGGCTTCTTGTTGCGGTGGCTTCTCTTGTTGCGGAGAACGGGCTCTAGGCGCGCGGGCGTCAGTAGTTGTGGCTCGTGGGCTCTAGAGCACAGGCTCAGGAGTTGCGGCGCAGGGGCTTAGTTGCTCCGTGGCATGTGGGGTCTTCCTGGACCAGGACTCGAACCCGTGACCCCTGCATTGGCAGGCGGATTCTTAACCACGTTGCCACCAGGGAAGCCCGAGGCTGGAAATTGAACCAGAGGACTATTTACCATGTGAGGGCTAAGAGGACCCTCCATTTACCAAAGCATCAAGGCAGGATCTGGTAAGAGGGATATCAGATTCACTGAGAAACGTAATGGTGGCTCTCCTTTATAGTCCAGAGCTCATGGTAAGCGATGGCATTATAGAACTGGGCTCTTTGATGGGAATAATAATAGCCTGAGATATTAGAGATCACAGGAGTGCTTTAACCATTGGAAGCAAAGTGCGTTCAGTTGTTGCAGTGAGAGGCAAGGCTGGAGAGGCAGCAAGAAGGGCCTGACCCACAGAAAGCTGTGGAAATGGTTAATAGAACAGAGCATGCTTATGGGCAAGACAGATGGGCAGCCAACAAAAGTATTGTTCAATATTCCCAATCACAATAATCAAGGATGAATGATCAAGAGGCTAAGCGCAGCTGCCCCAATACAAAGTCATAATCCCTCACAGTTTCCATATCTGAGTCAGTTTTCATACCCAGAACTCTTAACTAAACTACAAAAGAGCCTAAGCATTAAGTAGACAGAATGACTCAGCCAGTTGACATCAGCCAGCCTCTTTGTTGAGCCTCATCTGTTGGCACAACAAAGTAGCCACAGTTTTAGGCTCAATAGCACCAGCTCCACTCAGCAAACCTGCTCTAGCTGCAGCTGCTACCAAAGTTCCAACCTGCCAGGGTAAAGACCAGCTCTATGACCCTGATATAGTACCACCTCTTGGAGAAGACCCACCCGCCATTTAATGGCAAATTAACTTCACTAAACTCCTACTCTGGAAGGGGCAATAATTCATCTTGACTGGAATCAACAAATATTCCTCGGGGGGAGGGATGGATTTGGCGTCTGGGGTTAGCAGATATAAGCTATTATATATAGAATGGATAATAAACAAGTAAACAAAAACAATGGGTAAACAACAAGGTCCTACTGTACAGCACAGGGAACTATATTCAATATCCTGTGATAAACCATAATGGAAAAGAATATGAAAAAAGAATGTATATATATGTATAACTGAATCACTTTGCTGTACAGCAGAAATTAACACAACATTGTAGACAACTATACTTCAATTAAAACATTTTTTTAAAAAACCTAAATATTACAGCTCTGAGTTTGCCTTTCCTATTTATAGGGCCTGTTGCCCTGAAACAAACAGACTGCCAGATATTTCTCCAGCAGATGTGTTGATTCAGATCAGCAGAGAACTGCAGTTTGGGGTCCACATGGCCAGCCACATGCAAGTCCCAGCACAGCAAGGGAAGGAGACCCCTTTTATAGAGGGGGAAAAGGAAGTAAGGAGGGCTGTAGTAAACAAAGAGTCTGAGGCTTTTCATTGGCCGAGTCCTTGCCAGGAAAGAAGAGGAGTCTTGTCTTCTTCCTGTTGGGCTCTGCTATCATAGCAGGGTGTGAGAGCTCCCCCTTCTGGTCTCCCAACTCTACTTCACTGAGGTTTCTGTTTATTAAATTTTTACAGGCCTCAGCACTATTATCCAAGGGCTTACAGAATGTTTGATCTACTAAGAGGAGATCCCACAAAAGATCACATTTGAATAAGGGACACACTTTGTAGCAAACAAGGTGTGGTAGTGGATGCATGACCATGGGATCCGTGGCCCTATCCCGAACTGCACCACACAGAGCAATGGAATGGCTCGTTGAGATGCAACTGAGAGGCCAGCTGGGAGGTGGACCTTAGAGTACATTCCCTAGATCAACCACCATTCTATGGTGCAGTGTCCCTAATAGTTAGAATACACGGGTCTGAGAACCAAGGGGTAGAGAGGAGTGGCCCTGTCTCCCCAAACTACCAGAGACCGACTGGGAGTACTTTTTCTCCTGTTCCTGAAACTCTGGGCTCTGAGAGTTTACAGATCTTGGGTCCCAGGAAGAGGACGTTCCACTAGGGTGCAGCGCACGAACCCCATTCAAGTTTTGTTTGATGCCCAGTCACTTCAGCTTCCTCATGTCAAGAAATCATCAGGCTGGGAAAGAAATCACCTGCTGAAACAGGACCCTGTTCTGGAGGGACCCTGTTGTTTATCCATTTTTTTGTTTATTTGTTGATCCATTTTATATATAATAGCTTATATCTGCTCACCCCAGACTCCAAATCCATCCCTCCCCCAAGGAATATTTGTTGATTCCAGTCAAGACGAATTATTGCCCCTTCCAGAGTAGGACTTGGACCCTAATCGTCTGGAGGTAGGCACGTTGCTATATAATGGAGGCATGGGAGACTACATTTGACCTTAGATGATCCACTTGATGCTCCCTTGCAGCAGCCTTAGCCTGAGAAGGGCAAGGTGATCAGGAGCTCAGGCCCTGAAGGCATGAGAGTTCTGGTCATCCCACTTAGGAAAGCCACCTAGACCAGCGAAAGTGCTAGCTGGCGGGGAGGGGACCCCATCATGGATAGAAGAAGAGGGAGATAATTGACTACGACGTGGGTCTCGAGACCAGCTGCAGCGTTGGAGACTCTAGTTTTTCCCATTAACCTTCCTCTTAGAAGTTTCTCCCAAGGAAAGATGCCCACTGGGCTGGAGAGAGCTGCCTCACCCAAAGCCACTGCTGCTTCCCAGGGCCAGCCCAGCTTCTGAGCTCCTCCTGGAATTCCACTGCAGTCCAACTTCCCCTCCACCCTCTTCTGCTGCCATCATTCCCCCTCAGGTGCTGATCTTAAGGGATCAAGAGGTAAAAAACCTCTTGCATTAAAATTTCCATCTCTTCTCTCTCTCTCTCTATATATATATACACACACACATATATATATATATATATTTGGTTGTTTGTTATCTTTGTGTACATATACTTTTGTGTTTATTTCTTATTTTCTAACTTAACACTGTCATAAAGCACTCTTTTCACATATTATTACATAGTATTTCTAATTACAACTTTAATGTTCATATAACATTCCTTCATTTGCTGTAGCACAATTTTTTAAAACCATCTTTCTATTGTTGGGCATTTAGGTTTATTTTTATTATAGAGTACATCTTACATAAAGTTAATATCTTCCTTAAGATGGCTATCTTCTTCAAATGACTTAACTCCTTATATAAATTCTGCATACTCAAGTGATCCAGTGGAAGGGTGTGAACCACCTACCGAGGCCCCGTGGTATCTGGTACCAAAGTGCTTTCCCCCCAAATGATAGCAATTTATCTTGCTGTCTCAAGGAGGATTTGGGCATAATCTTCCCATCATTAGAAATGATCACTATAGAATTTGCTGTTAGTTTCATAAATGTAAAATAGTACCTCATTATTGTATTACTTTGTTCTTGGTATCTTTTTGGCAAATTGTGGCTGAGATTATGTTTGCTGTTATTTGAATTTCCTCTTGTGTATTACTGTTCCCGGGAATACTGACATTTTTATAAATTGGAAGGCACACTGTCACCTCCATCGCCAACTTAGTGAAAGGGTTTCTGATGAGTAAAATTCAAGTAGAAGCAAATTCCCAATCTATTGGAAAGAGTGCTGGACTTGGAGTCAGTGGATGTAGCCTCGAGTTCTGGCTGAGTCAGCTACTACTTGTGTTAATTTGAGAATGTTTTAGACCACCAATAAAATGGAGAGACCTCAAAGTAGGCCAGGCCCTATTTTGATTCCTTTTTTTTTCAAAGAAGGTTGGGAATGACAGAAAACAAAAATAGAAGCTGTTCAGAAGGATTTCAGTCTCCCTTTTTGCTCTGCAAAATGCTGTATCAAGCAATACCCAGAAGTATCCTCATTATTTCTGCCCCCTACCTGGAGGTTGGAGTTTTCAACTTTCCATGTTGTCCAGGGCCCTGGGGCTGACCAGCACAGCTCACTCAGTCTTAGGCAGATAGCGTTTGGTGATGGAGGGGTTGGTGGGCATCTGAAGTGGACACTTTGTTGGCAAAACAGAGGACTAAGCTAAGATGGGAAGGTGTTCTGATCTAAAAACATTATTTTATATTCCACGGTCTCAAAACATTTAAGAGAAATAGGGCTGGTTGACATTAATGCCGGTTGACATTAATGTCAGTTGACATTAACAGATTTTGCAAATAACAGTTATTTTAGCCTACTTAGGATTAGAGTATTGGTTTTTAAAAAGTTTTCAATAAACATTTATTGAGGCACTAAGCTAAGTGCTAGAAATATAAAAAGGAATAAAACAGTCCTCTCCTCAAAGAGGATCATTAAGTAAACAGTGGAGACCACCACTTGAAAGATTATAACTACAGAGAACTCCCTGGCGGTCCCGTGATTAGGACCAGGCGCTTTCACTGCCGTGGCCCCGGGTTCAATCCCTGATCAAGGAACTAAGATCCCACAGGCTGAGCAGTGTGGCCAAAAAAAAAAAAAGATTATAACTACTACATGTAATTATAACTATAAGACAGTGTAGTAACCACAGCTGTCAAAGTATACTCAATGACTGTCTTGTTGTGAATTATATAGAGTTCTAGTGTTCTAAAATATCTTGTACTTTGGATTGTTAATCAAAATAAAGAAATCTGAGGCTGAAAAATTGGAAAAGAGGCCAAGATGTCGTGATCCGAAAGTGATAAAACTGCATATCTGAAAACCCTGAGAATCAACTAAAAAACTATTATAAGCAATAAGAGAATATAATAAGGTGGTTGCATTTAAAATTAATATACAGAAATAATTAACCTTCATATACACAAACAACCAGTCAGAAATACCCAGAAGAGACCCCACTTACAAAAAAAAATTTTTTTAAGATAAAATAGCTAGGTATAAATTTAACTATAGGTACATAAAACCTATATAAAGAAAACTTTAGAACACCACTGAGGAAAACAAAAGATAATTTGAACAAATGGAAAGTCAAAGCACATTCTTGGAGAGGACGATGACTCTACGTCATAAATATGTCTGTTCTCTCTAAATTAATCTCTGAATTTAATCCAGTCACCACCACCCTGATTTAATTAGCAAGCTGATCTACTAATGACATATGCCATTGGGAGACAAACTCAGAGTAGGTGGGGTGGGAGATGCATAGAGGCCCCTAAGATAGTGCTCAGTTTGTTAATTTCATTACAGTTGACCCTTGAACAATGTGGGCACCTACCCTACTGCAGTCAAAAATCTGCATGTAATTTATAGTTGACTCTCTACATCCATGGATTCCACCAACCTCAGATTGTGTAGCACGGTAGCATTTACTATTGAAAAAAATCCATGTATACGTGGACCCACACATGGGTTCAAACCCATGTTGTTCAAGGGTCAACTGTATTCTGTGGCTGGTTCTGCGACGTGCTAGTAAGAACATAGAGGCTTGGCAGCGATCCACACTAATAATTATACTCCAAGGGCATTGCCATGGGACTAAGGTAAGAGAGAGAGGCATGCAAGGGATTGGAGGGCATTGAGAGACTGCAGTCCTTTTTAGTAAAAATGCTAAGAAGGAAAGAAAAGCCAGAATCCCACAGGAAAGGAGCAATGCAAGGCAGGCGGCCCCATCACAGGCTGGATTCTAAGCCCAGGCTCGCTCGCTCTCTATTCGTGTGTTTGTCCTTGAAGAAGTTGCACAACCTTTCAGATCTTCAGTTTCCTCATTTGTAAAACAGAGATGTAGCAGTGCCTTCTGCACAGAATTCTCACTGGGATGAAAGGTTATAAAGCATCTAAGTGTCTGGCCCAATCCCAGGCACATAGTGTCTGCTCAATAAGCGCTGGGATTTTGTGTTACTATTACTTTTCTCTCTTGTTTTAAAAGTAGCGTGATGGTGCAATGGGGGACATTGGTGGGGCATTTCCTCTCTCACAAGCAGCAAATAACAGTGAAACCACACTTCAGGGGTAGACATTCCTCGCAGATATCCTGAGAAAATGGAAGTTAGACCCCAAGGCCGTGACCGAAACCAAGACTTGGGTGTCTGAAGACCATCTGTTTCGCACCCTGTCTCTCTAATCTGAAGCCAGCAGAGGTGAAGGTAGCTTAGTGACTTATAACAACCATCTGCATGGGGGACAAAGGTGCTTTCTGCTCTGGTGGGAGGAAGAATTAGTGAGCTATTTTGTATTGCAAACCTCGCAGTCAGAATGTCAGAACTGGCTCCTTGCCTTGTGTCTGAATGGCCACCAATAACCCATTTTAATGGATTAAATCCATTATATTTAATCCCCTTTAAATTCTTAAAAGCTGCTTCAATGCCGGTGAGGGTTTGGGGGTCAACTTTTGAGCCTTAAATATGCACAAATAAATTAGGTGGCTATTTAATATTGGGCTTGTTAGTCTGTATTTATAATACAACTGATAGAATAGATACATTATTTACAGTGTCCTGTGGATTCAATTTTGTAAGATTTATGAGATGGTGGATGTGTCTGTACTTGAGTTAAATTAGAAATAGTGGTCATCATCTATCATGTAGACTTAACTTAAATCTCAAGGCTGTGCTTTCCCATTTTTTATAGCCAAGTATGCCTTTATCCCTCAAGATTATGCCAAGGTCACCAAATTATGTCCTGGTTCAGCCAGGATATTTCACTTCCACTAGGTGGTCCACATGGAAGACTACTGAATCTAAATGTCATCAGGGATGTCTGTTCTGCAGTGTGGTTTCTTAGCCTGGTTTTTGTACTCTGGAAAATTCTATGAATTTCCCAATATTAAAAAAAATAAATCCCTTTTGTGCTTAAATTAGCCAGAGTTGGCTACTGTTGCTTACTACAGAGAATCCTGATACATAACTTCTCATCCATCAGGTTTTTTTCATGTAGAATGTGGGTAGTGTTAATTAAACATTACTAACCCTAAGTTGGGTATTCAAATGTTAAGTAGGTTGTCTAATTATCTTTCTTGCAAATAATTACCAAGAAAATTACTGCACATTTAAAAATGAAATCAGGCCACTTTGCTTCTTTCTTCTTCTATTTTCTTTCAAAGAAATCTATAGGTATTAAAATAGGAAAAACTAATGTCTTTTTTTTTTTTTTTTTTGGCCGTGCCACGCGGCTTATGAGACCTTAGTTTCCCCAACCGGTGATTGAACCCGGGCCCTCCACAGTGAAAGTGCTGAGTCCTAACCACTGAACCAACCACTGGACCACCAGGGAATTCCCAAAATAATGTCTCTGAGTGAGCTGGAAAGTCACTGGTTTTTTACAAACAACTGTAAAGTATTTTGGTAATAAAAATATTACAATACCTTGAACACCATGGATGCTGAAATTCTGATTAATGAAAGAGGTATTATTTTTAAAAAACTTTTAAGAAGCTTTGATTTTCTAGGAAAAAGATGATAAAAATATAAGCTATTCTTATATAAAGATGTTACAATAGACATATAAAGGACTTAGACACATATCTGTACCCAGCTGCAAGAGAGAGCATGAAAAGTAGTCTTTATTCCTAGTGGCCATGTAATCAGTGATCACTGAGGGTTTGCTATATGGACCAAGGGGAGAATGGACATGTGGGTCTCTGCCACATGGGTTTCTTCCACATCAAAAAATACAGACAACATTGTCATTTTTAACAAATGCATGGACATTGATATTTCACATTCTCCTTTAATTCAATGCCATTTTAGTATCAGCTTTATGTTTTACATGGAGTAAGAATTTTTCTCACCTCATTAAAGCTTTGTTTCAAAGAGAAACTTTTAAGGAACTAGACAAGATGAGGAAATATATGGAGATGCTCAGTCACAGAGGCCAGTGGTCAATCCAGTGGCTGCCAGAGCCTCTCTATAATTAGTGATTAGTGTCCAGTGGGCAGGTGATGCTGTATCAGGCAGCATGAGGCACATGGCAGCAATATTTGGGCAAGAAACACAAAATACAGTCCTGACTCTCTCCCTCTATTTTCCATCTATGCAACAAGGATTGAGAAATTATCTCTTGATTTAGAGAGAAAAAATGTAAACTCATGCTCTAATTACCTCAGACACTTGATGATAAAAAAGATAAATCCATGGTTCAAATTGTGCTGAAGTTTCAAAGGAAATATGTGCTTGTTTTTTCACATTTTTTCCAGTTAAAGATTATTTAGTGTATTTATGTCAGAGTATCTGTGCTTTCTCATCTATGTCCGCTATGGTTCAAACCTTGAATGCTTAGAATTTAATAAGGCGTAGTGGTGGCTATAAAGGAATAAAAAATAGGATCCCTGCTGTTGAGGAGCCCTTAGAATGTCAGCCATGGAAAAGGGGTCTGTTAGCTGATCTCCTCAAACCTTGTCTCTCTTCTTTGCCCAGTTCACCATCAACCTTGCACTGCATCTCCCACTGCTTTCATCATGTTTTCTCTTAGAATGGCTTTCAAGCCCCTCCACAGTATGGTCTAAACCTCCCTACCCAAGTTGGCCTTTCACCATTTCCAAGGGAGAAACAGGCAGGCAGGCTAGTGTTTCAACTGTTCTGAGACCAGCAAACCTATCTTTACAGTCCAGGCTTCTCATGGTGCTGCCCCAACTCAGAATGCAGCCCCCTCCTCCATCTACCCAAATCCTGTCCATCTCTCCTCTTCCTTGAAACTCTCTCAACTCCTCCCTTATATATACATGTCTCTTTTCTGGTTTCCTTTTTTTTTTTTTAAGACTTTAATTTTTTAGAACAGTTTCAGGTTCACAGCAAAATTGAGAAGAAGGTACAGAGATTTCTCATATACCTCCTACCTCCACTCATGCATAGCCTCCTCCATTACCAACATCACCCACCAGAGTGGTACCTTTGTTACAAGTGATGAACTTATGTTGACACATCATAATCACATCATTCACAGTTTACATTAGGGTTCACTCCTGGTGTTGTACATTCTATGGGTTTAGAAAAAAATACAATGACATGCATCCACCATTATAGTACCATACAGACTATATACAGAGTCTTGTTAGTTCCTTTTAATTCTAGGCATTTTTGCATTACCATTTAACTGCTTTAGGAGTATATGCCTTTCCACTCTCATTTATTAAACAAATGCTTAATGAACACTTATTGTCTGTCAGACACCATGACTGGAACTGGACATACAACAGTGAACAAAAGAGGGCCAGTCTCTACCCTCCTAGAGGTTAAAAGTCAATGAGGCAAGATAGACTATAAGTAAACAAGCAAACAAACAAACATAAAGTAATTTCAAATAATAAGTGCTGCAAAGGCAAAACAAAAAATCCCCCAAACTTTAGGAAGTTATGAAAGAGTAATTGTGGGGGTGGGACCTAAATTAGATGGTGTGGAGGGTGAAGGCAGGGTGTGGCCAGGGAAGTTCTCTGAGGAAGTGACATTTAAACAGGTAACTGAAGGGTGGATAGGAGTCAGGCAGCCAGAAAAAAGATGGCAGGAAGATTATTCTAAGGAACAGCATCTGCAAAGGTCCTAAGGTAGGAAAGAAGGAGCTCAGGGAATTTGAGGAACTGAAAGACGCTGGGGAGGCAAAGGAAAGATGGGAAAGATAAAGCCCGCTTCCTACCAACTAGACCTTGAACGCCATAAGCCAGGGGACCCCTTTTTATCTTTTGCCTATCACCCTTCACTCCACCCTGAGTACTGAGCACAGTACTTATCACACAGTAGGTACACCAACACATTGAAGGATTGGACTACCTATTGATTTATAGTCTTACTGAGACATCGAGAGTGACATAGGAAATTATAATACAGTATGAACTAATGTATAATCAAGCAGAGTTGTTTTAAGACTCTGGTAGGTCCCAGGCACTCTTATTCTCAGAGGCCCTACTACCCTACATCACTCAAAACATGTTAAAATGAACCTACAATTTACATCAAACATTATTTATATGTTACCACCTAAGACTAGAGTTGAATTGAAGTTGCTTTTCATAATGTTAAATTTGTGGACATTTAAAGACACATATATTAATTTTGATTTTGCAAGTTTTTTTAAGTCAAGTTTTTCCTGGTCTCAAACATTTCTTTAGACCCTAGAAAGAACTGCAGGTCTTGAGCACTTTGTGTAATAGGTTCCAGACCCTGTGATCAAGGGGTAGAACAAACAACAAATGCTACAGGGATTCAGGGAAAGGAGACATCAGTAGGAGCAGGAAGGCTCACATGCTGTAGGAGTGGGAGCAAAACAGGCTCATTACCTGTTTTGTTTTGTTTCACTTTGATACATTTATATCTTGTAATTTGGTTGCTGTTGTAACGATATTTATCATATTATGTATTTATAGTATAATATTATTATCTATATTCAATACATTAGAGCTCTATGGCTTATTTAGGACTTGTTACACGTTTGTACCCTTAAACACCATCAATCTTATCTCCCCAACCCCCATTCCCTGATTACCACCATTTTATTCTGTTTTTGTTTCTGTTTTTACAGGTGTGACTTTTTTAGATTCCACATATAAGTGGTGTCATACTTGTTCTCTGTCTGACTTGTCACTTAGAACCATGCGCTCAGGGTCCCTATGCTGTCACAAACAGCAGGTAACCTGTGACTTGCCTCACTTACAGCTGTAGCTCCCAGGAGACAGAGGAAGTAAGAGGCACTGCTCATCTGGGCCCAACTTGGACCCCAAAGCAGATAAGAAGGTCAACTGGAAGCACTCAGAGTCTTGGTAAAAAGTAACCATGTCTTTTTAAAGTTTGGAGTACCCAAGAACAGACACAGATTTTTTTTTTTTTTTTTTTGGCGGTACGCGGGCCTCTCACTGCTGTGGCCTCTCCCGCCGCGGAGCACAGGCTCCGGACGCGCAGGCCCAGCGGCCATGGCCCACGGGCCCAGCCGCTCCGCGGCACGCGGGATCCCCCCGGACCGGGGCACGAACACGCGTGCCCTGCATCGGCAGGCGGACCCCCAACCACTGCGCCACCAGGGAAGGCCCAGACACAGATTTTATAAAGGCAAATGTCAACCATTCAGGAAAAAAAACATAGGTCTGATTAGCTGGCCAGAGACACTAAACAGGAGGATGTGTCCAGAGGGTAAGAGAACAGTCACAACCCAACATGAAGATACAATGGACAATGGGAAGGACAGGAAGCTGCGAGCCGAGAGACTCTTGATTGAGGTCAGGTTTGAAAAAGGAGGGCATGAATGCAGCAAAAGTGTCTGAGTCTGTCTGGACTGTTCAGACTGTGCCAGAACAAAATACACAGACTGAGTGACTTAAACAACAGACATTTATCTGTTACATTCTGGACACTGAGAAGTCCAAGATCAGGGTGTCAGCAAAGGTAAGCTTCATTCTGAGACCTCCTTTCTTGACTTTTGACTTGTAGGTGAGCACCATCTCGCTGAGTGTTCACAGGACCTCTTCTTTGTGGACACGGGGTGGGGGGGAGGGGGAGGGGGAGGGGAGGGAGAGGGAGAGCTCTTTTGTGCCTCTCCTTTTTTTTTTGAATTTTATTTATTTTTTATACAGCAGGTTCTTATTAGTAATCAATTTTATACACATCACTGTATACATATCAATTCCAATCTCCCAATTTATCACACCACCCCACCCCGCCCCCCGCCACTCTCCCTCCTTGGTGTCCATATGTTTGTCCTCTACATCTGTGTCTCTTATTTCTGCCCTGCAAACTGGCTCATCTGTACCATTTTTCTAGGTTCCACATATATGCGTTAATATATGATATTTGTTTTTCTCCTTCTGGCTTACTTCACTCTGTATGACAGTCTCTAGAACCATCCACATCTCTACAAATGACCCAATTTTATTCCTTTTTATGGCTGAGTAATATTCCATTGTATATATGTACCACATCTTCTTTATCTATTCATCTGTCAATGGGCATTTAGGTTGCTTCCATAACCTGACTACTGTAAATATTGCTGCAGTGAACACTGGGGTGCATGTGTCTTTCTGAATTATGGTTTTCTCTGGGTATATGTCCAGTAGTGGGATTGCTGGGTCATATGGTAATTCTATTTTTAGTTTTTTAAGTAATCTCCATACTGTTCTCCATAGAGGCTGTATCAATTTACATTCCCACCAACAGTGCAAGAGGGTTCGCTTTTCTCCACACTCTCTCCAGCATTTGTTGTTTGTAGATTTTCTGATGATGGCCGTTCTGACTGGTGTGAGGTGATACCTCATTGCAGTTTTGATTTGCATTCCTCTAATGATTAGTGATGCTGAGCATCCTTTCATGTGTTTGTTGGCAGTCTGTATATCTTCTTTGGAGAAATGTCTATTTAGGTCTTCTGCCCATCTTTGGATTGGGTTGTTTGTTTTTTTAATATTGAGCTGCAGATTAATCCTTTATCCATTGATTCATTTGCAAATATTTTCTCCCCTTCTGAGGGTTGTCTTTTCATCTTGTTTGTAGTTTCCTTTGCTTTGCAAAAGCTTTTAAGTTTCATTAGGTCCCATTTGTTTATTTTTGTTTTTATTTCCATTACTCTAGGAGGTGGATCAAAAAAGATCTTGCTGTGATTTATGTCAAAGAGTGTTCTTCCTATGTTTTTCTCTGAGAGTTTTATAGTGTCCGGTCTTACATTTAGGTCTCTAATCCATTTTGAGTTTATTTTTGTGTATGGTGTTAGGGAATAGTCTAATTTCATTCTTTTTTTTTTTTTTTTTTTGCGGTACATGGGCCTCTCACTGTTGTGGCCTCTCCTGTTGCGGAGCACAGGCTCTGGACGCACAGGCCCAGCGGCCATGGCTCATGGGCCCAGCCGCTCCGCGGCATGTGGGATCTTCCTGGACTAGGGCACGAACCCGTGTCCCCTGCATCGGCAGGCGGACTCTCAACCGCTGCGCCACCAGGGAAGCCCTAATTTCATTCTTTTACATGTAGCTGTCCAGTTCCCCCAGCACCACTTATTGAAGAGACTGTCTTTTCTCTATTGTATATCCTTGCCTCCTTTGTCATAGATTAGTTGACCATAGGTTCATGGCTTTATCTCTGGGCCTTCTATCCTGTTCCATAGATCTGTATTTCTGTTTTTGTGCCAGTACCATATTGTCTTGATTACTGTAGCTTTGTAGTATAGTCTGAAGTCAGGGTGTCTCCGTTTTTTTCCCTCAAGACTGCTTTGGCTATTTGGGGTCTTTTGTGTCTCCATACAAATTTTAAGATTTTTTGTTCTAGTTCTGTAAAAAATGCCATTGGTAATTTGATAGGGATTTCATTGAATCTGTAGATTGCTTTGGGTAGTATAGTCATTTTCACAATATTGATTCTTCCAATCCAAGAACATTCTTCCAATCCATTTATTTCTCCTCTGATCTTTATGATTTCTTTCCTTCTAGTAACTTTAGGTTTTGTTTGTTCTTCTTTCCTTAGTTCCTTTAGGTGTAAGGTTAGATTGTTTATTTGAGATTTTTCTTGTTTCTTGAGGTAGGCTTGTATTGCTATAAATCTCCCTCTTAGAACCGCTTTTGCTGCATCCCACAGGTTTTGGACCATTGCGTTTCGTTGTCGTTTGTCTCTAGGTATTTTTTGATTTCCTCTTTGATTTCTTCAGTGATCTCTTGGTTATTTAGTAATGTATTGTTTAGCCTCCATGTGTTTGTGTTTTTTACTTTTTTTTCCCTGTAATTGATTTCTAATCTCATAGCGTTGTGGTCAGAAAAGATGCTTGATGTGATTTCAATTTTCTTAAATTGACTGAGGCTTGCTTTGTGACCCAAGAAGTGATCTTCTTGGGTCACAAAGAACATTCTGGAGAATATTCTGTGTACACTTGAGAAGAAAGTGTAATCTGCTGTTTTTGGATGGAATGTCCTATAAATATCAATTAAATCTATCTGGTCTATTGTGTTATTTAAAGCTTGTGTTTCCTTATTAATTTTCTGTTTGGATGATATGCCCATTTGTGTAAATGAGGTGTTAAAGTCCCCCACTATTATTGTGTTACTGTCAGTTTCCTCTTTTATAGCTGTTAGCAGTTGCCTTATGTATTGGGGTGCTATGTTGGGTGCATATATATTTATAATTGTTATATCTTCTTCTTGGATTGATCCCTAGATCATTATATAGTGTCCTTCCTTGTCTCTTGTAATATTCTTTATTTTAAAGTCTATTTTACCTGATATGCGTATTGCTACTCCAGCTTTCTTTTGATTTCCATTTGCATGGAATCTCTTTTTCCATCCCTTCACTTTCAGTCTGTATGTGTCCCTAGGTCTGAAGTGGGTCTCTTGTAGACAGCATATATATGGGTCTTGTTTTTGTATCCATTCAGCGAACCTGTGTCTTTTGGTTGGAGCATTTAATCCATTCACGTTTAAGGTAATTATCGATATATATGTTCCTATGACCATTTTCTTAATATGTTCCTATGACCATTTTGGGTTTGTTTTTGTAGGTCCTTTTCTTCTCTTGTGTTTCCCACTTAGAGAAGTTCCTTTAGCATTTGTTGTAGAGCTGGTTCGGTGGTGCTGAATTCTCTTAACTTTTGCTTGTCTGTAAAGCTTTTGATTTCTCCATCGACTCTGAATGAGATCTTTGCCTGGTAGAATAATCTTGGTTGTAGTTTCTTCCCTTTCATCACTTTAAGTATATCATGCCACTCCCTTCTGGCTTATAGAATTTCTGCTGAGAAATCAGCTGTTAACCTTATGGGAGTTCCCTTGTATGTTATTTGTCGTTTTTCCCTTGTTGCTTTCAATAATTCTTCTTTGTCTTTAATTTTTCTCAATTTGGTTACTATGTGTCTCAGCGTGTTTCTCCTTGGGTTTATCCTGCCTGGGACTCTCTGCACTTCCTGGACTTGGGTGGCTATTTCGTTTCCCATGTTAGGGAAGTTTTCAACTATAATCTCTTCAAATATTTTTCTTGGGTACTTTCTCTCTCTCTTCTCCTTCTGGGACCCCTATAATGTGAATGTTGTTGTGTTTAATGTTGTCCCAGAGGTCTCTTAGGCTGTCTTCATTACTTTTCATTCTTTTTTCTTTGTTCTGAAGCAGTGAATTCCACCATCCTGTCTTCCAGGTCACTTATCCGTTCTTCTGCCTCAGTTATTCTGCTATTGATTCCTTCTAGTGTAGTTTTCATTTCAGTTATTGTATTGTTCATCTGTTTGTTTGTTCTTTAATTCTTCTAGGTGTTTGTTCTTTAATTCTTTTAGGCCTTTGTTAAACATTTATTGCATCTTCTTGATCTTTGCCTCCATTCTTTTTCGAAGGTCCTGGATCATCTTCACTATCATTATTCTGAATTCTTTTTCTGGAAGGCTTCCTATCTCCACTCATTTAGTTGTTTTTGTGGAGTTTTATCTTGTTCCTTCATCTGGTACAAGTGGAGTTTTATCTTGTTCCTTCATCTCTGCCTTTTCATCTTGTCTACTTTTCTGTGAATGTGGTTTTTGTTTCACAGGCTGCAGGACTGCAGTTCTTCTTGCTTCTGCTGTCTGCCCTCTGGTGGATGAGGCTATCTTAAGAGGCTTGTGCAAGTTTCCTGATGGGAGGGACTGGTGATGGGTAGAGCTGGGTGTTGCTCTGGTGGGCAGAGCTCAGTAAAACTTTAATCTGCTTGTCTGCTGATGGGTGGGGCTGGGTTCCCTCCCTGTTGGTTGTTTGGCCTGAAGCGACCCAACACTGGAGCCTACCTGGCTCTTTGGTGGGGCTAATGGCGGACTCTGGGAGGGCTCACGCCAAGGAGTACCTCCCAGAATTTCTGCTGCCAGTGTCCTTGTCCTCATGATGAGCCACAGCCACCCCCTGCCTCTGCAGCAGACCCTCCAACACTAGCAGGTAGGTCTGGTTCTGTCTCCTATGGGGTCACTGCTCCTTACCCTGGGTCCCGATGCGCACACTACTTTGTGTGTGCACTCCAAGAGTGGAGTCTCTGTTTCCCCCAATCCTGTCAAAGTCCTACAATCAAGTCCCACTAGCCTTCAAAGTCTGATTCTCTAGGAATTCATCCTCCCGTTGCCGGACCCCCAGGTTGGGAAGCCTGACGTGGGGCTCAGAACCTTCACTCCAGTGGGTGGACTTCTGTGGTATAATTGTTCTCCAGTTTGTGAGCCACCCACCCAGCAGTTATGGGATTTGATTTTATTGTGATTTTGCCCCTCCTACCATCTCATGGTAGCTTCTCCTTTGTCTTTGGATGTGGGGTATCTTTTTTGGTGAGTTCCAGTGTCTTCCTGTCAATGATTGTTCATCAGTTAGTTGTGATTCTGGTGCTCTTGCAAGAGGGAGTGAGCGCACTTCCTTCTACTCCGCCATCTTGAACCAATCTCTGTGCCTATTCTTATAAGGGCACTAATCTTATTGTGAGGACCCCACCCTCATGACCTCATCTAACCCTAAATACCACCCAAAGGCCCATCTCTAAATACTATCATATTGTGGGTTAAAGCTTCAACAAAAGAATTTGGGCGGGACATTATCCAGTTTATAGCAAAAGTATATACCTAAAAAGGGACAAGACTTGAAAAAAAATGTGTGTTTTTTTTTTTTTTATCCTAAAGCAGTGTAATAGTGCAGAAAAGGGCAAGGGCTTCAGAGTCAGACAGACCTGGACTGAATCTCATTTACTAACCATGTAACCTTGGAGAAGTTACCTAACATCTCTAGGCCTCAGTTTCCATGGCTGTAAAATGGAGATAAGTGGGCGTGCATTATAGGATTGTTGTAAGAATTAACGAGGTAGAGAATCTAGAGTACCTGGACCAGAGAAAAGGGCTTTTCCAGGTTTTGATGGAGCACGGAAGGTACAGATATGTTGCTCAAGTGCATAAATTGTGATGGTAATGGGTGATGGAAAGCAGCCGTTTAATGCTGAAATGTTTCATGAATACTGGTCTCACTGAGTGGGAGGAAGGTCTGGGCAACTTCTGCAGAACCTTCCAGCTCTGAAGTCCCATGAATTCACATAAATTCACACATTGATGAGGAAGCAGATATATTCACCTCATCTGCTTTGTTGTTGCTATCCATTCTTACAAATACTTTCTCATTCATTCTTCACTGTTATCTGACAACCTAATAATAATAGCAACTATTATTAGTTCTATTTTACAAATAGGCAAACTGAAGCTCAGAGAATTGGATTACTTAGCCCAAGATCGTATTGCTAGAAAATTACGGGATATGGATTTGCATCCAGCACCTCCTGGCTCCCACCTCAGAACACCAGCTTACCTGCTCTAACTTTTGTGATGTTGGATACACATCATACAGATATCAGTAGGAAGATACTGAAGCACGAAATGAATGGGATATTGTAAGAGAGTGCATGCCTGCCTTTAAATGAGCTGTCTCCAAGCTTGGACCAACTCCAGCTGGGGTACCAATAGAATTTATATATGAGAAGGTTGTTGGCAGGTGTCCAGGGACTATGGAGCCAGGGAGGGGTGCCAGAGGACTGTTGATGGGTACACACTGTTCCAGTTTGGGAAAAGGGGAAGAAAGTTGATTCTTCAGACTGTAGGAGCCAGTCCTGGCCAAAGTTCTTGAAGGGCAATATGTGGACATCAACAGGGGGAAGGAAATCATTACTAGGTGCCAGCAAGTTTTCCCTGAGAAGACATTATTCCAGATGAATCTTGCTGGAATGGTTTTTTGATAGGGTAAAAGACTCGTATGTTTTTATTTAGACAATGCCTTTTGCTTATTATAATCAGCAAGTTAGAAATGTGTAGACTGGAGGACATGGATTCATAGCAAATTGAAAACCGATATTTTTCTAATTAATAAAGAATTTAAAATTTCCTCATTTCCAGGAAAAATATAATGTTTTGGGTTATCTACTTTAAAAAATTGAGACAATTGTAGATTTACATGCAGTTGTAAGAAATAAAACAGAGAGCTCCTCTGTACACTGTCCAATTTCCCCCAGTAGTTAAATTTTGCAAAATTATAGTACTATTTTACAATCAGATTATTGACACCACTGATCTGATTCTGATTTCCCCAGTTTTACTTGTACTCATGTGTGTGTGTGTTTGTGTATTAAAATCTATACAATTTTATCACCCATGCAGTATTGCCTATCCACCACCACAATCAAGGTACTGAATAGCTCCATGTGAAAAATAATTTTTAATGGAGATGGAATTTTAAGTAAGCCTTGAAGGACAAAGGAGAGAAAAGAATATTTCAGAAGAAAGAAGAGTGAAAAAAAAATCAGAGACATGGATGAATTTTGGATGTGGGGGAGGGCACTAGGTCTTTTAAAGGGAGGAATGGCTAATGAGAGAAGAGATAACCAGGTTAGTTAGATAAGATGCATAGCTACATTATAAATGGCCTGAATATCAGGGATCATATTGCTTGTATTTAAAAACAGGGAATTCCCTGTTGTTCCAGTGGTTAGGACTTGGTGCTTTCAATGCCATGGTCTGGCTTCAATCCCTGGTCAGGGAACTAAGATCTTTTTTTTTTTTTTTTTGCAGTACGCGGGCCTCTCACTGTTGTGGCCTCTCCCGCTGCGGAGCACAGGCTCCAGACGCACAGGCTCAGCGGCCATGGCTCACGGGCCCAGCAGCTCCGCGGCATGTGGGATCTTCCCGGACCGGGGCACGAACCCGTGTCCCCTGCATCGGCAGGCAGACTCTCAACCACTGCGCCACCAGGGAAGCCCGGGAACTAAGATCTTGCAAGCCACGTGGCGTGGCCCCAAAAAGTAAAAATAAAAATAGTATACCTGCTAATCAGTGTTTTTGCACTTGCTGTTCCCTTTGCACAAAACACTCTTCTCCACAGATACTCAGGTCTGGCTCCATCTCATTATTCAGGTCTCAGCTTAAAGGTCACCTCCACAGGGGAGGCTTCCCTGATCACCCATCCTAGAGTACCCAGCCTGCTCACTCTGCTCCACCTCCCTGCTTTATTTCTTTCATAGAACCTACTATTTTAAAAAAATCTTATGTATGTGTTTAATTACTTGTTTATTATTTCTTTCCCCCCATAGCATTTATGCTTTATGAGAGAAGAAATCTTGACTGTTTTGCTTACAGCTGTATCTGACTGCCAAGCACAGCATCACCACACAGTAGGTGCTTAATAGTTGTGGAATGAATAAACAGGCTCCCTGTAGAAGTTGTGGCATATACAGCTTTGAAGCTTCCTTGGCCTTGCGTCCCTCTTCCTATTTTTCCTTCCTATTCTCTCTGACTTCGTGGGTTCTGAATGCACAAATATAAAATGGAGGCGACCATCATTACTCCTCTGTAGGCTTCCCAAATTTCACTTCAAACCATACAAAAAGCGGGTGCTGAGTAGTAAGAGGATAGAAGGGTATTATTTGTTAATATGTGATCATGCCCCATAAAAGGCCATTCATTGATTTACAGATTTTGTGCCCATACTAAGTACTAGGCAGCAGCCAGAGAGACCCTACCTTCAAAGAGCTCAGAGCCTAGCATGGGAGAGAGGTGTGGAAAGGGAATGTTGCCTGCCATTCCAGTAAACAATGTATGTTGCCCACAATCAAGCCATCAGCCACTGCAGCTGACCCTGAGGGTGTGTCCTTTAGGGAATTCAGCATGGAGAAAAACAGGATATTGGCCCTACAAAGTTAAGATGCATATCAAAGGAATAATTTCCATGAGCCCAGACTCTTGCATCTTCCCATATGTAGAAAAGCACTAAAATCATTAATTTGAGATTTCTGTTTTTTTGTATTTAGCAGTGATCTTTTGATGCTTTTTTTTTTTTTTCAACAAAAACTATATATCCAGGCTCCTCCCTCACCTCTTTGGAGCAGATCCTCAGAGTATCTGAGAGGCTGTCTCCCAAGCTATAGTCCTCAGTCAGGTCCCTGAATAAAACTTAACTTGAAACTCTTAGGTTGTGTTTTTCTTCAGTCAACACAGGTATGTAAATTTACAGTAATCACGAAAAGTGCAACAATGGAGGCATGAACTAGGTGCAGCGCTGCAGCCACTTAACATCTGAGTCAGAAAAGGATTCATAGAGGAGGAACCACTGAGATTAGGACTGGAAATAAGAGTAGGTATTTACCAGGTAATCAATCAGAATGAGGGCAGCTTTACATATTCCTAAAGATAACTCTATCCCTCTCACCACCATTTTTCTTTTCTTTCTTTCTCCTTTTCTCTCCCCCCCACCCCCATTTCTCCTTTCCTTACTTCCTATCATTTAATAGTTTCTGAGCATCTATATCTCTCTGGAGAGATACAAAAAGGCAGACTCAGTTCCCTGACCTCAGGATGTTCCAAGGCACAGACACTAGAGCTCCCAATCTGGAATCACACCCCAGGTTCAAATCCCAGCTCCACCAGTGCTCACTAGCTTTGTGACATATGAAAGGAACTTGACCTCTCTAGGCATCAGCTTCCTCATCCACAAAATGGGGATATTAACAGTACTAACCTCACTGTTCCTTGTGTATGGTAAATATTCAATAAATAGAGCTGTAATTATTATTATTATTTTCAATAAACTATTTAAAGTCATGGGACTAGAAGAGGGAAAGAATGAAGCACAGGATACCAATGTTAATCACAACCATATCCTCTCATATGTCTTCTGATAGTCTTTTATCAACTCCTTTTCGTCTATGTTGATGAAGTAAAATTTGTTTAACTGTCTATGACCATATTCACTTCCTTTTCTCATCACTCAGTTTCCATACATTCTATATCAACTGATGGCTTCAACCTGGCTTCCCAAAATATTTTCTCATGATTTGGGAGAGGCAGGTCAAGGTACCAAAGAGTCCCTGGGAGGTATGAGAGTAGGCTAAGTGCAGAAGATGAAGGTCAGCCTTCTGGGGAGGAGTGTTCCCAGGGAGCAGAGGAGTAGGGCAGAGGCCCACACTCAAATGCTCGCAGAGACCTGGCAGGAAGCAATGTGTGCATCTGGCTGCAGATGCAGTAAGGACTGCATCTAACGTATCTAATAACTGTCTTTTGCTAATACGTGGGGAATAAAGGTCCAGTGTTGATGGAAAGAATGAATCTTTCTTTCCCCCCAAAGTTGAACATCTAGATTTTTATAAGAAATCTAATATTTTAAGGTTAGCAACTAATTTTTAAAAATTAAAAGATGGGCTTCCCTGGTGGCGCAGTGGTTGAGAGTCTGCCTGGCGATGCAGGGGACACGGGTTCGTGCCCCGGTCTGGGAAGATCCCACATGCCGCGGAGCGGCTGGGCCCGTGAGCCATGGCCACTGAGCCTGCGCGTCCAGAGCCTGTGCTCTGCAACGGGAGAGGCCACAACAGTGAGAGGCCCGCGTACCGCCAAAAAAAAAAAAGAAAACAAGTCTACAGGCATGTTGGAGACAGGAGGTAGGAGGGCAGGGCACAAACTTTAAAAGAATGACATAGCTATTGACGATATGACATAAAGTGGTTCGAACCCATTAGGCCCAAGATGGTGGCAAGATTCAACTTCCAGTAGACCTTGAGCCTCATTATACACTCGTAATATATTAACATGCTAAATGACACACCCACAGGCACCACGATGGTTCTGAGGCCAACCATAAAAGGCCAAAAAGTGGGTGGTGATCCAGTTCCTAGAAATCTCTACCCCTCCCTCCCAAATAGTTAGAATAATCCTCCTACTCATTAGCCTATGGACTAACTATCCCATATTTCTTTGGGGTCGCTCTCGCCTTCTGAGAAGGACCACATTCTGTCTATAGAACGTGTATCTCTGATTTCACTTTACCGTGGCTCTGCTCTTGAATTCGTTCCTGCCTGAAGCCAAGGACCTCACTTGACGGCCTGTTCCAGGGACTCATCTGAGACATGGGGCATGACCATCCTCTTGCACCCTATTTTCCTGCAACCTCTTTACAAAGGTTATTAATAAATTTATTTCTTACCTATCACTTTGCCTCTCACTGAATTCCTTCTGTGCCGAGACATGAAGAACCTGAGCTTCATTAATTCCTGAGACAAGTTGTGTGGTTTCAGTTGGAAGACTGTGGGTTCGAGTCCCAACCGAGGGGTGCGGTTTCAGGCTGAGCCCACCGGCCCATGAGCCTGGACTCTGAGACTGTTCAACGTCCCAGGTGCAGACAGCCTCCCAGTCGTCTACACTGGACTCTGGAAGCCACACAGCTGGTTGTAGAAGCAACAGAACTAGAACAGCGCTGACAAAGCCTGAGTAATTTTGTCGTTACAGGCTGAATTTAAGCCTATGTTTCTCCGACAGTCTACGTCCCCTGGTGGCCGACTTCTTGCACCAAGGACTATCACTTACGTGAATTTTGTTTAGTAGTCGCTCAGGGAAACCTTTACTGCAAAGATAGGAAGTGGGAAGCCAGAACGTGTAGGTTTTGTTTTGTTTAGGTCTTGGTTTGTTCTTTCCTTGGAGAACTTCTTTCTCTTTTCTCTCCCTGTTCTCTACTTTTTTCATTCTAGCTTTCCCTTGGTGAGCGCCAAGTTCCCAAACTGCAGAATCCAATTCAGGTGGTCCCTGACGGGCGACACCCTCGCCCTGGACCTATCTCTGAGGATCAACTCTTCTTTGCACGAGGATCTGCTTTCAGCTACGAGTCTGACTGGAGAAAAGCTGATAAACTCACTTCAAGTGTGAATAGCGGCAAAGTCAGCGGCCCAGGGTTTCGAGGTCTAAGAAGGTACTCGAAGTCATCTGTTCCCTCCTGAGGAGGGTTTTGCTGTTCTTTAACTTCTTTAACGTCAAAGTCAACTTCCCATCCCTGGAATTGCAGGGCCCTCAGTGGGTGGCCGGGACAGACCTCCAGGTGGCCTGGTCAGGGAGAGAGGGCCCCTACTACTGAGGGTAAAGGCCAGCAAATGGGGCAAAAGGAGACAATTGGCGAATTTAGGTAAACGGCAGGAGGGGGTTCCTCTGACTCCTTTTGAAACCTTCCCGTTAACTGGAAATTAAAAAAAGAAAAAAAGGTACTTTAAAAAAGTGACTCAGGTAGGCCTGGAGAAAGCGAGGAGGAGGGAAACGAAGAATGAGAGGGAGAGAAGAGAACCTGAGGAGGGTCGGAGATAGCGAGGCGGGGGGTGGGGGGGCGTGGAGGGGGAGGGAGGAGGAGCGGGGGATGGGGGCGGGGGGAGGAGGACGAGCGGGCGGTGGGGGGTGGGGGGGAGGGGGGCGGGGGGAGAAGAAGGAGCGGGGTGTGGGGGGGCAGGGGAGGAGGAGGAGAGGGGGCTGGGAGAGGAGGAGGAGTGGGGGGTGGGGGGCGGGGTGGGAGGTGGAGGAGCAGGGGTGGGGGTGCGGGGGGAGGAGGAGGAGCGGGGGGCGGGGGAGGAGGAGCGGGGGTGGGGGCAGGGGGAGGAAGAGGGGGTGGGGGAGGAAGAGGGGGTGGGTGTGGGGGAGGAGGAGGGGGTGGGGGAGGAGGAGGAGCAGGGGGTGGGGGCCGGGGGGAGGAGGAGGTGCAGGGGGTGGGGGGGCTGGGGGAGGAGGAACGGAGGGCGGGGTCACAGGGGGAGGACGTAGATCAGGGTGTGGGGGGGTGGGGGGAGGTGGGAGGAGGAAGGGGTTGGGAGTTGGGGGGTGGGGGGAGGAGGAGGGGGTTGGGGGGTGGGGGGCGGGGGGAGGAGGAGCAGGGGGGCAGGGGGAGGAGGAGGAGCGCAGGTAGGTGGCGGGGGGAGGGGGTGGGGGGAGGAGAAACGGGGGGTGGGGGGCGGGATTAGGAGGAGGAGCGAGGGGTGGGGGGCGGGGGGAGGAGGAGGAGCGGGGGTGGGGTGAGGAGGAGGATCGGGGGTCGGAGGAGGAGCGTGGGTAGGGGGCGGGGGGAGGAGGAGCGTGGGGGTGGGGGCGCAGGGGGAGGACGTGGATCGGGGCGTGGGGGGGTGGGGGGCGGTGGGAGGAGGAGGGGGTTGGGAGGAGGAGCGGGGGCGGGGGGCGGGTGGTGAGGGCTGGGGGAGGAGGAGTGGGGGGTGGGGGGCAGGGTGGGAGGTGGAGGAGCGGAAGGTGGGGGCGGGGGGGAGGAGGAGCGGGGGTGTGGGTGGAGGAGGAGGGGTGGGGGGTGGGGGGTGGAGGAGGTGCAGGGGGAGAAGCAGGGGGTGGGGGGCGGGATTACGAGGAGGAGCGAGGGGTGGGGGGCGCGGGGAGGAGGAGGAGCGGAGTGTGGGGGGAGCAGGAGGAGCGGAGGGTGGGGGGAGCAGGAGGAGCGGAGGGTGGGGGGAGCAGGAGGAGCAGGGCAGTGGAGGGCGGGGGGAGGAGGAGGAGCAGGGGGCGGGGGGCGAAGGAGTGGGGGCGGGGGGCGGGGGTGCGGGGTAGCAGGGGGTGGGGGCTAGGGGAGAAGGAGGAGGAGTGGGGGGTGGGTGGCGGGGTGGGAGGTGGAGGAGTGGAGAGTGGGGGTCAGGGGAGGAGGAGGAGCAGGGGTGCGGCGGGAGGAGGAGGAGCAGGGGGTTGGGGGCGGGATTAGGAGGAGGAGGGGGCGGGGGGCGGGAGGTGGAGGAGCAGGGGGTGTGGGGGGCTGGAGCAGGAGGAGGAGCGGAAGTCGGGGGCGGGGGGAGGAGGTGGATTGGGGCATTGAGGGGGTGGGGGGTGGAGAAGGAGCGGGGGTTGGGGGGCGGGGGGAGGAGGAGGGGTTTGGGGGGTGGGAGGAGGAAGAGGAGCGGGATGTTGGGGGCTGGGGGAGGAGGAGGAGTGGGGGGGCAGGGGAGGAGGAGGAGGGGGCAGGGGGAGGAGGAGGAGGGGGCGGAGGGAGGAGGAGGGGTGCGGGTATGGGGTGGGGGGAGGAGGAGCGTGGGGCTGGGGGCGCGGGGGGAGGACGTGGATCGGGGCGTGGGGGGTGGGGGGCGGTGGGAGGAGGAGGGGGTTGGGGGTGGGAGGAGGAGGGGGTTGGGGGGTGGGGGCCGG